>NW_017731425.1:1879134-1982820 GCF_001890085.2 Hipposideros armiger | reverse complement strand
CTGCAGCCTACGCCGTCGCCGGTGACTCAGGGCAGCCCAGCTCCAGGTTGAGCTGTTGTTCAGCATCTTAGCTGTAGAGGGCAGTGTAACTGGCCCTCATATGTGGGATCCGAACTGGGGCCCTCTGGCATCCCAAGCGAGTTCTTAACCATCGCCACTCGGCCGGCCCGATGTATTTCTGATTTAAGCTTTTCTCATTTTGGAAACGTTTATTTTTATCTTTGTTAAATAGATTATTGTAGTCATCAGTTACAATGAACTATAAATTGTGCTCATTGCTAAAATTTGATTTATAAAATTTTATAAAATTTGATTTATAAAAATTTGTAAATTTGTAAAATCAAATTTATAAATTTGATTTATAAAATTATAAAATTTTATAAAATTTGATTTATAAAAAAGCAGATTTCTTCATAAATCAAAGTAAATACAAGATCCACGTTAATTTATTTCTGGAAATGAATTGTTTAAGTATTTAAGAAAATATTTGATGACTTTCAATAGTCATAAAATAGGATGTTTTACTTATTTTCTTCTTTGAAGTTGTAATTATTGACTACATTAAGTGCTCACTTAACATTGTTGATAAGTTCTGTGACTAAACAACATATAAGGAAACCAGTTTTACCGTAGGCTAATTGATACACATGAGTTAAGCTTTTGTGGCATCTTCATCAATGTTATAAGGAAATGACATTATTAGAGTTTTAGATTACTTAGAAATTTTCTAATTTCTAACTGAAAAAATATGGTATAGTTTGTATTAATTACAATGTTATGAAAAATTAATTCAAATGAGTATTTTTGTCAACAAGAAATCTATAATACTTTAAAAACATAATTTTGCCTAAGTATGTAGTATCTAATAGGAGTATATTGAGTTCAGTTGATACAGGAAATAGTAAACAAACAGGATGATTGGTATTTGAGTTACAGTAATGCCATAATTCTGTCTCTTTGGTTGTTTTTAAAAACCCAGTATACAACATCTGTAAGGATTGAAAATATGTCTTATTGCTAAATGGTGCAAAACAGATTAGAGGGTCATATTCGTTGTTACTGGTGGTTTGCTGTCAGATGAGAGAGTGATAAATGGTTTTATAAATAGGTTAGGATTGGGCTCTACTATATAATGTTCTTAACAGCAGTGTAGATGATGAAATGGGGAGTATGCTGATTAAGTTTATAGATAACTTGTCAGCCCCTTGGAGGATAGAATTAGAGTTCAGAATTATCTTGACAAATGAGAAGAGGTTGTAAAGAATGAAGGTTTTTAGGAATAAGTGTCAGGTAGTATATACTTGAGACAATGGATAATAAAACACTGATGAAAATTTCTAGTTTTGTGGGAGAATGAAAGTAGATAAAAGTATACTGTTCTTTGAAAAATAAAGTAGGATATGTAGTATATAAGAAATAGCTTATCAGTATTACAAGGGCTCCTTACTTGGGTTCTTTTATGAGCAGTTTGTTGGGTTGTCGGAAAAGTCATGATGCATTTTGCAACGAAAAACATAGAAAAAATACGTCATGACTTTTCCGACAACCCAGTAGTTAGCATCACATTTTACTATGTTAGCAAACTTAACTTTATTTAATGGAGAGGCAGTATAGTAGAGATGTGTACAATGTAAGTTGTTTGAATTCTGACTTCTGTACTTAGCTGGTATAACTTTGGGAAAGTTAATTCTCTGTATGTTTTTCAATTGTTAAATGGGAACAGTGATGTTTGCTACCTCATAGAATTGTGGGGTTAATTGAGTTAATACATATAGTACTTTTAAAACAGTGCCTGACATATATAGGGAAACGCTCAGTAAAAGTTAACTGCTAATAAAACAAACTTAACAGCTGGTCACAGTTCGTTCATTAATATGAGGTTATACTTGTATTGACTGAGAGTGTTTTCTCTTTTTCTTGCTGTCACTTTTACAAAAAATACTTTAAAAAGATAAATTGGCCCTATTCTTTCTTGGTAGCATGCCATACTCTCTGATGCTATAGAGTCTGCTATTCATGGGATGCAGCACCATTCAGGTTCCTTGCCAATTATCAGAAAGCATTAAATGTATATGACTGAAAAATTTTATTGGGGAATTGGGGGATGGAACATGGTATGTCTCCAGGACCCATCAGCTCCAAGTCAAGTTGTTGTCCTTCAATCTTAGTTGTGGAGGGCGCAGCTCAGCTCCAAGTCTAGTCGCCACTTTCAGTCTAGTTGCGGGGGGCACAGCCCACCATCCCATGTGGGAGTTGAACTGGCAACCTTGTTAAGAGCTCGTGTTTTAACCAACTGAGCCACCTGGCCGGCCCCAGAAGAAGTATATTTATCTTTACAAAAACTACCCTCATTTTATACAAAAGCGGCATTGTTCATGACTGATATTAACAAGTTCCTATTTGCTTCAAGAAATTTTTACATTTTGGTGAAACGACAGTTTATCATTAAGTAGGATCATATATTACCTATATTTAGCTTAATACTGGAACATGAAAGTGGAAAGCACTCTAATTTTCCCATGGTTGTAGTGAAAATTATCACCTATAGTTCTTTTTAATTGCTTGTGAGAAAAAATTCTATGATCTATCCCAAAACTCTTAAGGAGAGATAAATATTATTTCATTGATTAATCAGAACATTGTCTGTAGCTCTTGAGGGAACTTGCAGCCTGTGTGTGTTTGAGAGAGTGAGGGAGAAGCTGTGGGAATTGGGGGAGGGAGATAAGAGAGGTAGACTTTGATAAAAGAGAATAAATGCTACATCATGAGTACTTACAAAGATGCAGTGAAAGTTTAGTGGCTTGGAGTACCAGAAGAGCTCTGGGGATCTGGTTGGTAGAGAAAAGGCCATTCTGGGTATAGGAAATAACATAAACCGTGGCAAGGAATTTGGATTGAACATAGAATGTCCTAGAGGAGAAGAGTAAAATCCTTATTTCGTGGAAACCTTGTTGAAAGGGAAGGTCTTTGTTTTAGGGAGATTTTGTTGAGAGGGAAGGTCCTCGTTTTGGGGAGACCTTGTTGTTGAGAGGGATGCACTAGATCTTGACAAATACTATAATTATGCCATGAGAGTTAACTGAGAATGTGTAGAGAATAGTGGTTAATGTTGCTCGGCTCACTCACTTATTTCTTCTTCTTCTTTTTTTTTTTTTTAGCTGAGCCATCCTGCCACCTGTTGGCAGCTTAGCGGCAACTCAGCTCGGGCAGGACTCGAACCGCTGTTGCTCAGAGCTCAAACTCTTGAGCGAGCTCTTAACCAACTGAGCCACTCGGCTGGCCCTACTTATTTCTTCTTACTTAGCCTCAGATGCCTATGACTAAAATTTTTGCTTCAGCAAAAGCACATATTACTTTTTATTTTGGACTTCAAAAGTTTATAATCAGTAATGGAAATATAAACTTTTCAATCGTAAGGGTTTATTCAGCATGAAGAAAAAGCAGGTAGAGCTGTTGCATTTATGTTAAGAACTAGAATATAGAGATTTTAAATGGACCTGGGTGTACTTGAAACATTTATTCAATGGGGGGTAATAGAAGGTCCTGGTTAATTTCTCATATTTATTTAAATTATGTTTATTTTTTAATCTAAAAAGTAGTTATTGAGCATGTTCTTCATTCTCACAGAATTAGTATTTATTAAACATTGATTTGAAAACACTAGTACAATAACTCTATGTTCTAATGTTATCTCAATTTTACAGATGCTGAAACTAAGTGAACTTTTCAAAGTGATACAGTTTGGAGCCAAAATTCACATTCAGAACAGCCTGATTCCAGAATCTGTGCTCTTATCTAATAAGTTCTATTGTAATGCCTCTCATTAACAGATAGTGTAGGGCCCTTGGGTTCAAATATTGAGTAGGAAAAGAACCTGTCTAGGAAATCATAATCTGCCTAGTAGATAGATATCTAATAGTAGATAGATAGACAGATAGAAATATAAATAATTATAATGACACGTGGTAGGTGTTATAAAATAGAGCTATATTGAAAGTGTACAGTGAACTCTGCAGGGAAGCTTTCACAAAGGAAGTATTTTTTCAAGCTAAGAATTGAAGAACACATAGGATTTATCTAAGTGGATAAAGTGGTATGAGTAAATTATGCATGAAAAATTTAAAAGCTGTCCCAAGTTGTTTATTTTGGGTGTGAATGTCATAGGCCATGTTGTTTTTGATCAGGGACGTTTTTGTGAAATTTCTGTTGATGGGACGGGATGGGATATGCCCGATTATGTTAAAAGGGGAATTGACCAGAATCAATTCTGCTGGAAGTTCACTTGTAACTGGTTATTTTGTTGCTTAGGTGATTGAAGTCTAAATAAATTTAATTCAACAAATGTTTGAGAACCAGTTTGCTAGACCAAATGGTGGTGACGACATTGGTAGCAAAGATGGAAATTGAGCTGAGCAAAGAAAGTAGTGGGAATTGGTGTCAAATTTTATTATTAGAATCAAATGGTTTCTAACCTTGACGACCTAGGCAGACCAAAATTCCCAGTGGATTAGTATTAAGATATGATGGTGGGGGAGGGTTGGGAGGCCAATGGTGGATTCTGTTTAGGATATGTAGAGTTTGGAGGTGCTACACTGACAGTCCGGAGGAGATCAGGCACTCAGGTACTGTGCTAGTAAGTGGCAATCAGGGTTGGGGAAGACGCAGGAGCTCTCTGGTGGTAGCAGAAACCTTGAAGAGAGGCTTATCATTTGTTTGGGGGAAGGACTGGATATTGTTGCTTGTGGCACCTGGTCAGGCGTGCTGATGAATGCTTTCAGACTTAATAATGGATTGATAAAATAGGTCTTATGAAGGAAAATAAAATAATAAAGTAGCTTGAGGAAAGACAGTTATGTAACAGTTTCTATGTATGAAGGATTTGTATTAGCATATAGTGCAGTATCACCCAAACCTCTCATTAATACCTACATGATTTTTTTGCAGTGTCTGTATACTAAATAGGAATGTATCTTAAAATCAATGGTATGTTATAGTTGAATTGGCAAGTATTTTTCTTTCTTAGTGGTATATATAAATTGAATGGTGTGTCTTGTATTCGATGGCACCTCAGAGTCAAAATGCACAGTTTTTTCCCCAAAGCTCATTAGTGTAAATGCATAGCTTTTGTTTTTTAAAGGTATTTGTCTAGGTTCCATTTAAGTTATCTCAGGTATTACCGATGGTATGTATACCACACCGTAGAAACACTGGTAATAGAAAAAAATAAGTATACGCTATAAATTACAGGGTTTAGATTAGATGTTGAAGATGTATAAAACAATAGAAAAGAAAAAGTGTAAGCTCTTCCCAAGGTTTTTATATTTCTTTGAATTTTAGCATATAAGTGTCCTGACTAAAAATAAGTAGCATAGAATATGTTGTCTATAGTCATAGGCCTGATGTTTACCAGAGAGCTTGAATATACACATTATTCCTTCTCCCTCATTCAGACATTAATTCCTTTGACAAACTTTTTTCATGTTGGAAAAATATCAGAAATATATGAATGGCTCAGATTGACCTTGGAGGTGTGATATTATTCTGAATAGTTCACATGCTTACTAGAAACTTAATTTCAGTTACTTGTTTGTGTGGATTTTTTTTTCCACGTTGAATTGATGTTTAGTATGAATATAAGTAATTTAGACAGTATGCTTTTTAAAAAAAACTGCCTCTCTCCCATTAATGGGTTAAGCAAAATGATATCTTAAGAATTTTTTAAATTCAAGGTTTGGTTTTTGTCTTCAGTGTGAACCCATGACTAGTCTGAGTTTTTCTGAGTTGTTAATTTAAGAGCAGTTATTTAAAATCAAAAAGGAGAAATAAGCTGTTATTTCTTATTAGCCTTGATTTACCTTAGTACTTTTGCCCTCCTTTTCTTAAGTAAAGCATGTTGATGAATTCTACTTTTTGATTTTAGCTGAAAAATTACTTCCTGTATGTATTTGGATGGCAGTCATGTGTCCCTCTGTTTACTTGAGATAAATAAATATTCGCAGTTTAAAAGGGTGGGTCTTTTTCTTGGGATCTGTTGAATAGTGTGGTTTTAAAAGGATTCTTAAGAAGATGATGTCTGGTCAAGACAGTTTCTGGTCTTTTGGCTATTTAATAATTGAGGAGAACTGCTTCGAAAGAGTAGGTATTTGAGCTCACCATTTTAAACAGAGCCCATATTGTAGTGTGTGGTTATTGGAGGTTATTTGGATTTTTGTTGGCTTGTTTTAAAAAATATGAGTAGCCCCCTACCTAATTGCCAGTACATAAATTTTAACTAGGCCTGTAGAAGAGTGGATTCTTTTCGTTGCACATAGCCTCTATTATTTGAATTTTGTCTTCCCTGAATGTACCTATTGGCTAACTGGAGTGGACAGTTTTTAATTGTGATGGCAGCAGTCACTTCAAATCTATTTCTTGTCTTCATTGTTAAATTGTATGTTTAAAGGATGAATTTGCATTTTCATTTAGCTTTCTGGTCCATGTTCATTTTGATGCTTGTTACTCTGAATAAAACTGAGTGGAGGGAACCAGAATTTTAGAGTCTATTTATAAATGTAGAGAGGAATATTAACATTCCTAATATGTTATTAATATACTAATAAGCAATATGCAGATTAGTTAGGTTTGGGGTACTGATAGCTATTTTTTGAGTGTAGTTTACTTCCCAATTTTTCCTAGAATTGCTGTTGAACATCTCAAGTTACCTATAGGCAAAACAGGAAAACATCATGCTCATTGGTACACGGGCATACTCTTGCATTCTTATGGTAAACTGACCTTTAAATTTTTGCTTGTCTTTCTAGAAATGAAACCTCTAATGCAGTTATGAAGGGGGGAATATTGGGATTTGGAGACTCTGGTTTTGATCGTTTAGGGCAGGGTCCAGAAGCAAAGCATATTAAAATAAACATTGTAAATTTGCAGGTTTCAAAATGGTACTGGTATATTGAATTTTGCCTAATTTTTTTAGTTGCCTTTTTAAAGAAAAACTACATCTTTGGTTTTTGCTACCTATCTCATTGATTAGTTTTCTTTTTCTATGCAGTACAAGAGAAATAGGAGCTCATAGCTGAAACCTTATTAAAATTTTTTTTGAGAACCTATTGTAAAACTGCTCATCTTCATAGGGATTAGTTATTTAGGTGTTTTGTCCAAGAAAGTGCAGTTTAAAATTTTATTCTTTGAACAGCAGGACGCAGGGACAGAGTCAGCAATCTCATGTTAAGAGATAATCATGTGATATGTTAAGAGGGGCAGAAGTCATTACAAGATTATGGTCCTTCCCTCCCTCCCTGTCTCCCTTCCTTCCTTCCCTTTCTCTCTCTCTCTCTCTCTCTCTCTCTCTCTCTCTCTCTCTCCCCCTCCTTCTCTCCAACCCTCCCTCCTTCCCCTCCCTCTCCTCTTCCTCCTCTTTTTTTTTGGGGGGGGATGGGAACAGCGCTGGGGAATTAGGGGAAAGGGGAACAGACAAGTTGCTGTCGTTTTGTTCTTCAGTCTAGTTGTGGAGGACGTTGCTTCACTGGCCCAACTTGGCACCATCATTGCGCTCTTCCCGGGCGAGGCAGATCAGTCGCCGGCTTCTGGACGGCCGCTCACTGCGGCTGCTGGCCGCTCACGCTGGCTGCTGGCTACACATGGTAGCCCATGGCAACCCACTGCCGCAGGGGCTGCAGCCTACGCCGTCGTTGGCGACTCACGGCAGCCCAGCTCCAGGTTGAGCTGTTGTTCAGCATCTTAGCTGTGGAGGGCAGTGTCACTGGCCCTCATATGTGGGATCCGAACCGGGGCCCTCTGGCGTCCCAAGCCAGTTCTTAACCATCGCGCCACTCGGCTGGCCCTCCTCTTCCTCCTCTTGCCTCCTCCCCCTCCCACCTATGAGGTGCCAGGGGAAGCAAAGGTACTTCTTTCCCCTTCACCAAAGGTTAACTGAGAGCAACTAGCAGGACAATAATGAGTGTGCAAGAATTTGCCTTCTGTTAATTTCCCTAAGGTAGTCCTTGGAACTAGTCAAAGAAACAAAAGTTAGGAAACATTTTTCTGACACTGGAGCTAGTCTTTCTCATCTTTCCATAGCAGTTATAAATATTGAACTACCTCTGGCACTTTGACAAAATGATCTTGCTTGGCTTTTAATTCAGTTAATTTCTAGTGATTTGAATGCCTGATTTTTTTTTTTTTATCATCTTAACAACTGAGACTTAAGTTTTCCGTTACATTGTAAGGGTGTTTTCCTTTCTTAGGCGATAGGGAACTTCTTGTCATTTAAGATGGTGAACCTAAACCCTGCCTTATAAAATTAGATTAAAAATTTTTAATTTCAATAGTAAAATGATGTGATTTTTCATGGAGGACATGGAGTCAGAAAATAACATTACAGGGCCAGCCGAGTGGCTCGTTGGTTGGGAGTTGGCTTGGGAGCGCAAGCTCTGAGTGGCAGGACCGCTGGTTCGGATCCCACATGAGGGCCAGTGACACTGCCCTCTACAGCTAAGATGATGAACGACAGCTCAACCTCAAGCTGTGCTGCCGTGAGTCGCCGGCGATGGCGTAGGCTGCAGTGGGCTGCCATAAGCTGCTGTGAGTGGCCGGCAGCCGGCGTGAGCTGCCAAGAGCCGGCCGTGAGCAGCCATCCAAGGGCTGACAACTGATCTGCTTCACCAGGGAAGAGTGCAATGATCACAATACCAACATGGGCCAGTGAGGCGACGTCCTCACAACTAGACTGAAGAACAAAAGGACAGCAACTTGTTTGTTCCCCTTCCCCGATTCCCCAGTGCTGTTCCCTCCCCCAATAAGATCCTAAAACAAGAAAAACTAATAAAAAATAACATTACAAAGTACTCATAGAATTCTTTACTATTAATGATTTAATATACTTGAGTTAGTAGTATGAAGTAAATGTGTTCTGTGTAGAAGTGATTATAAATAGCAAGTTAGAACATTAAAATTTTTTTACATTCTTTCTTAAAGTTATTTAATATTTACCCTTTTTAGCAGATTGTATGTGATCTTTGGTTTTAATTTCTTTTGGTCACCATCAGAAAATGTCTTCACCAAGCCATTGTGGATGGAAAAGGGGCCACAGGTTAAACCTGACAAGCTTAGGAGACTAAAAAACTAAGATGGCGTGAACACACACACACACACACACACACACACACACACACACACACACACAGAAAATTTTTAACTAAGTGGGCCATGGTGGGAAGTCACATCTTCAGCTTCCTCATTAAGTTAATCTGTGCCTTTTCAGTGGGCCTCTTGTCTTTCTGTACCTAAGATAACATCTTTAATCCTTTTCCTGGACCAGAGCTGAAAACTGCAAAATTCCTCATTATTATGCTTGTCTCCTGATTACCATCTCTATGTGCTGTAAAAAGCTGTTAGCTATCCTGCACCCACCGATGTAAAAGAAGTACCTGTATCTCCAGTTTGCTTTTATCCTGTCCCAGAGATTTCCCCCGCTTTGCTTTCTCCCACCTCCTTAATCTAGCAACAGTGGATTTTATGTAACCGTCCTACTTTGATATTATGTACAAAATAAGGTGTAAAACTGCCCTTCTTCAGAGCATTTTCTCAATCTGTTGAGATTTTGCTTCCCGGCAATTGTCGACAGTTTGGCTCAAATAAACTCTTTCAAGTTTTCTCTTAGGCTGGATATTTTTCATCAACGACATCGTGTATGATTTATGCTTCTCCCCCTGTCCTACCTCTTGTATAAGGATTAAGTTTAAAAGGAAATCCTTGTAAAATAAGTGATTTTAAGTTACAAATCAAATGTGCTAAAGTTTCTTTGATCACATTTGATCTTTTCTGAGAACATGGTTAGGGCTTCCTTTTGCTTATGTGAGATGTGAAAAGTAATAAGGTGCATCTGAAGTGCAACCAAATCTTAATATCTGAAAATGCTAGAGCATAATTATATACTTTGCTCTTCTCACATTTTGGGGCCCATATTTGGAAAAGCAGCTGTCATTATTTCAGCCACTTAAATGAAGGCATATTATCTTAAGTATTTATCACTAACCGATTATTTGAAATTCTGTTGCAAAGCCTCCTTTGAGGAATGTATTGAGAACTTCTCCCACATTAAAAATATTCTCTCTCTCTCCTTCCCTCCCGCCCCTCTTCCTCTAGAATGAACCACAAACTCTGCACCAGTATTGTAGTCACAGAATTAATTATACAAGATTGATCTTTGGTCATTATCTATTGAAACGAAGCTTTCACTTGTTACAGTGAACATTATCCTGAGTTTTGGTGGCTCAAGCCACTTGTTACCAGTAAAAGACTTTTTGATCCAGAAATGTGATTATAACATGGGAGTTCAGCTGATGGTTTCTGACAACTTACTGGATTTTGTTTTTCAAGAAGACGATAGTTGGTTTTGCTTATTAGGAAATGATAATATTTCAGCTGTTTATCTGTGCCCTGCAGCTGGCAGAGGAATGTAGTACACTCGTCGTGAATTTGTGTCTGGAACCCTGAAAACGCACACACTTAGCATTTCCAAAAGAGGTGGGGAAAAAATATATATATAATATAAATATAAATATAAATATATATTTATATTTTCATATATATATATTTTTAATCATTTTGTTTGGTCAGGACAGTGCCTCAATTTTATAGTTACTATTTATCTTTTTCAAAACGTGGTCCTTCCTAATAAGTAGGGGGGAAAAGTCATAAGGAGGGCATTCAGCCCTCTGAGAATATTACAGTTAACACTAGAATTGCAGCTCTATAAGGCTCGGAACTTTGTTTTGTTCCTGCATCTCCAGTGCCTAAAGTAGTGACTGTCACCCCAAAATATTTGTCAAATAATGAATCTCCACCACAGTGAACTTCTCATAATAGGTGAATGCAGCCACGCATTTTGAACTCTCGCCTTGTCTTTATTTTCGTTTATAGGTGACTTCAACAGCAAAGTTTTTAGACAACCTGAGGTTTGGGCTCCTGTTCAGGGAGTAAGACCAAGCTACAGTAGTTTTATTTAGCTGATAAATGCTTGAGTTTTGATGAACGCTCGTGATTAAATCAGCTTCCCACCATGGAATAACCCTACCCAACATGCCAGAGAATCCTAGTTTGGGAAAGTCGTATTATCATCCCTCAGATATCTGAAAAGTTACTAAGCATAAACGAGGAAACACTAAAAAGCTGAAAAACATGCCCCAAAAAGTGACATTTGTGAAGCTACTTCTTAAAGTTTAACATCTCTGAATTATTTTAATATTGCCTCAATACTCAAGTTTGCTGTGAATGTTTCTTAATGTATAGTGCATGTGTAAGAAAAGCCATTTCTTTTACATACAGTGACAATAAAAAAATCCTTTAAAATTATTCAATGTTGCCTTTTTAAAAGTTTTGAACTCTTAATTATCTTGCATTTGAAAGTGAGACAAGACTATGTAAAAAATATTCCATTGTTCTTTTGAAGTTAAAATATACCCTAGCCAAAAAAAGTGCAACTTTAGCTGCCCCCACCCCCACATTTTAGGAGGCCTGGCCTGAGCCTCTTAGTTTTTCTCATGATTAGTTTTTGTAGTTTGGATTTTTTGTTTGTTTGTTACAGGAATGGTCCAAATTGGTGTGCCTCGTTGCCCTTGTTGAAGCTGATGTAGGTGGCATACAAATGATCACAGAAACTGGTCCATATAGGTGTCCATTCTTTCTTGGCCTTCTCAGGGCTTCCATGCCTGTCCCCTTAGTCATTATCTCATTATCTTCCAGAAAGGGACTTTAGCTCTGTTAGGTTCCCCTCTCTAATGCAGCTGCACAGTGATATCCAATATTATAGTATGTAATATTCAAGTATATTGATTTTTTAAATTCTCTTTGGGTTTTCTCTTAGAATGGATAAAATCTTATCCAGTATACATGACTGTAAAAATGTTACCTTTTATTTACCCTCCTTGGAAATGGAACTTAAGGGTGATTAGTGAGCCCCAACCCCACCCCACTGCCCTGGCTGTCCATTAGTACTTAATGTGTTTAAGAATCCCTTGTAATTAGATACTTTAGGTTGCTTAGATTTAACATAACCACTTTACATTCTATCTTTTCAAATATATGAATGTTCAGTGTCACCCAAACACAACTGCTCTTACTTTCTGAGGTATACATGACTTATATTATGCATTGCCTGCTGGTATCATGGGAAGGTAGCTTGTGGCATCAGCAAGCTGCTTTCAGACTCACCTCTACATGACCTTTATCTTGCAAATAGTCTTAATAAGCATTATCAGTTTAAAAGTTTTGTTGGTAATGTTTCACAGTGACATACTTGTTCTCAACCCAGTGATTGTGGTTATTGAGAAGAAGAGTTTTTGCCAGCATTGAAGCAGACCTGCCTAAATTTTTTGTTGTTGAATCTGCCTGTTGTTTGGTCCATCTCTTTGAACTTTACACTTGTGGGAACTTCACATATACACTTCTGTATGAATGAACTTCTCATGTCTTTGACAGAATAAATCACCAAGTAATTTCTAAAACATGTCAGATGATTCTTATAGATGTAGTGATTTCCGTGAATTAAATGTAGCACCATCAATTCATTCTTATTCCAGACTTGATCTGTTTCTTGAATTTAATTTTATTTCCCCCCTAATTACCTGCTAGACTTACGACTACTTTGGAAGCACCTTTAAAGCCAGCATATCATAGCTGGCATTGTTTCCTTGGAACCTACCCTTTGCTTCTTAACGATACTGTCCTTTACCTTTCACCACAGGCCTTACAATCTTTGACAACTTGCTCTGCCTTTTTTTGTGTGTCCATTCCTAATCAGTAACCAAATTTAGGCAATTAATGCTCTGACTGACTTTGGTGTCTTCCTCTGCATTTTCTCTCTTGTTGAGATATTGGGCTCTTAGCATTTCTTGTTAGGAACATCCTAACTAACTTTCCTCTCCAAACCATCCTATTTGCTGCTTTCTACTGTTGAACGCCACCAGTTGCATATTATTATTCCCCTGCTCACAAAGCTTTTGGTTTCCCACCATTGAATGAAATCTAGACTCCTTAGCCTGGCATTTCAAGGTCCATAGTGTCTTGCCTTTTTACTCTTCCTGAATATTCTCTTGATATTCTGACCTAGTCTCTGTTTCTCAGAAATGTTGTGATGTCTTCCTACCGTGGTATTAATAGCCCTCCTCTCTTGAATTACGTCCATCCCTTTCTCTTTCCTTAACTCCCACCCAGTCTATAAGATCCACTGGAAATTCTCCATCTCCTGCGAAGCCTCCCTGGGCTACCCCCTTCTGATTTCTGAGCACATGCATGTCATTGGACAATTAACCTTGTAGTACTCTGACACTTAACTTACAGTGAGCTATGTCACATCATTTTTTATATGTACAGTAGTCCCTCCTTACCCTCAGTTTGTTATTCATGGTCTCAGTTACCCGGGGTCAACCACAGTCTGACAATATTAAATGGAAAACCCCAGAAATAAATAATTCATAAGTTTTAAATTGCATGCCGATGAGCATAGCATGATGAAATCTCGCTTTTGTCCAGTGTATCCATGCTGTATACGCCACTTCCCCCATAGTCACTGAGTAGCTGTCTTGGTTATTAGATCTAGTATTGCGGTATCACAGTGCTTATGTTCAAGCCACTCTTATTTTACCTAGTAATGGCCCCAAAGCATAAGAGTAGTGATGCTGGCAATTCGGATATGCCAAAGAGAAGCCACAGAGTGCTCCCTTTAAGTGTAAAAGTATGTGTGTATTGGAAAAAAAACAGTATACGAGGTGTGATTAAACAATACAGCGAATTTTTAAATTAAAAAATATTATTACAGTAAAAGACACATTGCCATTAATTCCCCCTCAAAATACTTCCCCTCTCTTTGAGCACACTTATCACATAGTTTTTGCCACTTTCTGAAGCAGTTCTGGAAGTCCTCTTTTGTGAGTGTCTTTAATTGTGCTGTCGTGGCTGCCTCGATTTTCTGAATTGATTGAAAATGTGCACCTTTCATGGTCATTTTGACTTTGGGGAAGAGTTAGAAGTTTCATGGTGACAGATCCAGTGAATAAGGTGGATGAGGACACACTGTCATGTTTTTATTTGACAGAAATTGTTATACTAGAAGTGATGTGTGACACAGAGCCTTTCTGTTGTGATCAAACAATATGGTGAATGCTGCTGCCGACTGCCACCCAACAGACAGGCAGGGATCTTCAATATGGGAAGCGGTGCATCGAACCTTAGTAACAGTGTGTGACAAGTTTAAACTTGTTCGGTGCAGTCAGTCAGGTGTGAACTATGGTTGAGAGGGTATGTTTTAAAGTGTGCCTTAAATCATCCTCCATCATGCCACAGGTTGTGACACAGAACGCTCTGTGTCACACATTGCTTCTGGTTTACGGCAATTTCTGTCAAATAAAAACATTACGGTGTGTCCTCATCCACCTTATTCACCGGATCTGACACCTGGCACCTGCGACTCCTGGCTCTTCCCCAAAGTTGAAATGATGTAGGACATGGAGGTAGCCACAACAGTGCAACTAAAGACACTCACGAAAGAGGACTTTCAGAACTGCTTCAGAAAATGGCAAGAACAATGGGGATAAGTGTGTTAGAAGGGAGGGGGAGTGTTTTTGAAGGGGATTAATGGCAGTGTGGCTTTTATTGTAATAAATTTTTTAAACTTAAACATTCACTGTATTTTTTTTATCACACCTGGTATACAGGGTTTGGTACTAACTGTGGTTTCAGGCATCCACTTGGACTTGGACTATATCACTCTCGGATAAGGGGACTACTGAAGTACGTTCTAAGTAGAATGTGCCTTCACATATACTATTTCATGTGGTTCTTTTGTTTGTTTGTTTATAACAGCTAAGGTCAAAGAGACCTAACTTCTGTTCTTTTTAAACAAACCTTTATTCTAAAGTAAAATTCATAAAAATATAATGTACCTATAAACATAATTTTTAAAAATCGACAATAACCTTACAATAGTAGAGAGGAGAAAAGGAAAAAAATTATAGAATGTATTTCAGTATTCAAATACTTAGCAACAGGGCTGTGCGGGAGGCGTTTGCTGCTGCCTGGCGGTCCCTGTGGCCTCGGTCCCGGCAAGCCAGACATGAAGATCACGAGGCAGAAACACGCCAAGAAGCATCTCGGCTTCTTTCGCAACAATTTCGGGGTCCGCGAGCCGTACCAGATCCTGCTGGACGGTACCTTCTGTCAGGCGGCGCTGCGGGGCCGCATCCAGCTGCGGGAGCAGCTGCCCCACTACCTCATGGGGGAGACACAGCTGTGCACCACCAGGTGTGTGTTAAAAGAGTTAGAAACGTTGGGAAAGGACTTATATGGGGCAAAACTGATTGCACAAAAATGCCAGGTTCGAAATTGCTCCCATTTCAAGAATGCAGTGAATGGATCCGAATGTCTGCTTTCTATGGTTGAAGAGGGAATTCCTCATCATTATTTTGGGGCATCACAGGATCAGAATTTGTCTATGAAAGTAAAGAAAAAGCCCGGAGTTCCTCTTATGTTTATTATTCAGAACACTATAGTCTTGGACAAACCTTCTCCCAAAACAATTGCCTTTGTCAAATACTTAGCAAAAGTTATACACTAGCAAGAAAAGGTACTAGAGATTTACAAATCCCCCAATTTTCCTGCTGTACTGCTTTGTACATTATTCAACAACTTAAGATCAATCTTAATACTTAATGTGGTTTGTATTTGAAGTTGCAAATTATGAAAGCTTTATTTCCTTTCCAGTGTAGTGTGTGGTTAATATGACATGAGTTAAACAAAATTTAAATTAAAAGTTACTGGGAGCCAAAAATACTACTTATAAAATAGTTAGAACACTATTATTGCATGGTTCGCCTTCCTTTTATGGTTTTTACTCAGTTAAAAAATAAGTTTCTGGAGGTTATGGGAATGTGCTATGTTGACTGACTTCTTACAGGATTTTGACAATTTTGTACAGTCTTGTTCACATATGTGATTTCATGTCATGGAAACAGTCGTCCCAAAAGGATGGATTGTCTGCAAATACTGAGAGAGATCTTTACAAAGGAGTCAGATTGATTAGGTCTTTTATTTCTGTAAAGGTCAGATTGTTGCCTAGTCGTGACAAGAATTCTTTGTGTTTAGACTATACCCACCCCCCATTTTTTACTTACATATAAAAGATCCGTTGGTAGAAGCCAATTATGTATACAAAACACTTTAAACTACCAAGTCCAAGCCTAGATCTCCTGTAATCTTAGTTTTTTAAAGTACTTGTTTTGTGGCAAAGGTTTACCTGAGAAGCCATCAGAATGATGCTTTATTGATTGAGAAAAACTTTTAAATAGGAGTATATGTATGTTCCTGGTAAGTTCTGTCTGTACAGTGCTGTGGTTTCTAAAGGCGTGCTGAGGCCTGACCAGGCCCATTTTATGCAATTAAACATTTCTAAAATCTGTGGTTGACTAAATAGTCCACATTGTAACAATTTTAAAAATAATGTATTATCCTGGCCTTCTAACTTGTAGAGAAAAGTCTTGTGGGGAGATATAAGTGGCTTAACTTGATTCTTAGGGTATTTGTCATTGTAAAACTATTGATTTTTCTTTTGCAGATTTTCTTGTGAAACCTTCTAGTAGAAAAATTTCTTGGGACAAACTTCATTTGGTGAGTTTGGTTTTTTGGTCTTCCCTACTACTCTTTGTGTGCTATTTTGAGGCAGCTAAAACAAATTTACAGATTAATTTTGAGGGCCTGTTTTTCCATGTACCAATTACTTAGATGAGCTCTTATGTTTTCACTTCAATGTTAAATTTTAAATATGGTGTTTTTTTCCCTGTGACTCAAACAAGATTGCTTTTTCGATATATAATTGTGCCATAATGCAATATGCTGTGCCTGGAAATTTGTATTTAAATTGAGATTAAATGAGCTGTAGCCCTAATCTTTTGTTAAAAGTAGACAACCCTTAACAATGGGGAGTTCTTTTAAATTGCAACTTGATTCTTGTTTTGAATTTTCTTAAATTGTTATGTATTTATATGAAAACCAAGGTCTCATTACTGGACTTAGTGGTGTTAATATGATGTTTAACTAGAAAACTAGTTCTAAAATCTTTTTAGTTATGTCCTCTGTGTGGATATATTAATCCTAGTCCTGTCCTTTCCATAGACCTGTGTGTATGTTACTACCTAAGTCTTTATTACTGCCTCTTGTTTCTGCCATCTGTTTAATTTATGAAATTATAATCTAATATTATTGAAAAGAGAAGTTGTTGCTTTGGTTTTAACTTTCTAGATCCAAATCATTCCCTTGTTCCAGAACCTTTAACATGGCATTTTAGGCTTTTCACAAGTGGGCTTTAAACACATCTGCAACTAGTCACTCGTTTTCCCATCCACCTACAGCAATTTTGCTGTAGCCATACTGGCCTTACTGTCCCTCACATACTCTGCGATGTGCTGCCTTTTTTTTTTTTTTTTTTTTTTGGTTTCATTCTTCAGCTGTGTGGCTCCTTTCCCCGCTTTGTCTCCGTAGCTCACAACCTGGCTGGTCCAACTATTAAAAGCTCGAGTGTTCCAGAAAGCCTTCCTTGAGTCCCCAGATCAGAATCCATTTCTCTGTCTTTTTAGTTATCTGCTTGTTGCCCCACAGGGTTATGAGCACCTTGAAGGCAAGAACTATCCTCATATTTGAAACTTGAATTCACATCAACATTCCCTGAGTCCTGGGATACCAGTGTCTTCTCACTCTAATTTCATTTTAATAAGGATTTTTGTTGTTTGGGTTTTTTGTTTTGTGGCGGGGGGGGGGGGGTATTAAGAATAAGGGAGAAGAATAGATTCTGTGGTTCTAATAGGGATTAGTTAACATAATCTTGTTGATTCAGGGTCTTGGTTTTTTTCTATCTTTCTATGTAGTGAAGGATTTATATAGTGTGTGTGTGTGTGTGTGTGTGTGTGTGTGTGTGTGTGTGTGTGTGTGTATATATATGTATATATATATAAAACCTGTGTCCTTGTACTCCAAGTTGCTCAGTCTTTCACTTGCTTGAGTTACTGTTTGCAAGTGTAAGTTTTAGTTATTGAGTAAGGCATTGAGTAATCTTAGCAAGTGTCTGAAAGATGAGATACCATGTTCATTAGGAAGATTAAATGGTATTTTACTTTTATAAAAATTTCTCAGATGTCACATCCATGGGGTGGTACTGATGGTGGAGCCAAGAGAAGTCTGCAGGTCCCAGCTGTCAAATCTCATACATATATTAAGACAAAAGAAATCATTTAACTCTGAAGATTGGAATAAGAATCTTATCCTTAATTTGGCCCAGTAGGTCACATATTAGACCTTTAGAGAAGGAAATATAATCCTAATGTATTACTTGGTTCTGCAGTATTTAATTTTTACATGGTTATAATAACAAATGTTTATGGATTTTTAACTTTAGAATAATTATTAATTTTAGATAAGGCACCTAAAACTTATATTTGCAAAACAGAATGAAAAAGTGTTATATTCTTATCTGAAGAAACATGGTCAAGGTTTGGAGGGAAAAAGGTGAGATTATTAAATTAATTTTGATGCCAGGAAACATAATTTAAATTAATATAATATGGGTGCCAGGTTAAAATAGACTAAAGCGATATGACAGTTAGATCCCATTTGTGATCCTAGACTGGATTCTTTATAGAGGTAAAAAAAAAATAGTTATAAAGAGTATAATTGGGTCATTTGACCAAATTGGAATATAATAGGTAGATTAAAGTACTGTATCAATGTTAAATTTTCTGAATTTGAAAACTAGTGCTGTGGTTATATATGAGATTATTTTTGTTCTTAGGAAGTGTATACTGAAGTAAGTAGTAAGGGGTAAATACAACTCTTTTTTAAAAGGTTCAGAAAAAATAAGTAACTGTGTGGGTGCATGTACGCACACACACACATGTATATGTGCATGTGTGTATGTATATGTATACACATATATATTTACACACACACACACACACACAGAGACAATCGTGGGAACTATTCTATCCAAAGAGGACAATGGTGGAAACTATCCTATCCAAATTCTTTGTATGTAATGGACTATATTACTTAATGATTTAAAAAGTGCTTGTTTCTATATGCCAGTAACTATACTAAGCACAATATATACATTATATTTTAATCCTCGCAACTCTTTGTTGCAGCTGTTACTCTTGTTTTACAAACAAAGAACAGAGGCTCAGAGAGCTAGCATGACTTGCCCTCCAGGTCATATGGCAGACTCAGGACTTATATATCATCTGCTCTCAGACCCATTGCTCTACATTCTTGATTGTTTTCTTGAAAGAGATCATTATCTTCACATTCTGTCTTAGGTTAAATGAAAATTCTTCATGCAATATTATTTTGAGTTTCTTTTTCAAAAACTTTTGTAGAAAAGTTTATTTTCCTAATTACAAATGTAAAGTAATTCTAAAAGCATAAAAACTCAAAGTCCTTACTCCTATTTTGTCAACAATCATTGTGTCATTTTTCTGTACATGTAGAAACATGCTTCATAAGTAATACAAGTTATTCATATGCATATTTTTATGTTAACCTTTTAAATTACAGAACATTAAAACTTTGACCAAGTTGATAACTGTGTGTTGGTGAATTATTTTTCATAAATATAAGAAAAAGTATATGTAGTCTTTGGCAATAATGATCATATTCTTCTCAAAAAAGTGTGTATCTTTTCACCAGTAAATTTATTTTCACAAATCGTGCAGAAATAATGCCTTGTGCAGAGATGGGCAAAGATGGTTATTTTGGCTTTTTTGATTGTAATAGAAAAATGGAAATAACCTCAATGTCTCAGCAATTGATGAATGGTTAAGTTATGGTATATGATAATATAATGGAATACTGAACTGCTATCTGAAAGTATGTACTGACACAAGAAGGATTTGATAACATTAATGGAAGAAAAAAGTTGTAGAACAATGAATACAGTATGACCCTCCCCCTCATTTTTTTGGTAGATTGTGTGTCTTGTATATGCACAGACAAGTATCTGGACAGAATTATAAATTAGTTAACAGTGGTTGTACTTATGTGTAGGTAAAGGGCAGCAGTGAATGAGAAGGGAACTCCTCCTTACTTTAAAAAATAACAGATTTGAGATATAACTTGGATAGTTTACATTTGACTCATTTAAAGTATAAAGTTCAATGGCTCAGTATGTTCACGGTGTGTAACCATTACCACAGTCAATTTTAGAGCATTTTATCACTTCAAAAAGAAACTCCATTCCCCTTATCTATCCAACCTCCTTACCTTTCATCTCCCCCAGACCTAAGTAACCACTAATTCACTTTCTATATCTATAGATGACCCTGTTCTGGACATTTCGTATAATGATGTGGTCTTTTGTGATTGGCTTCTTTTATTTAGCATAATGTGTCCAAGGTTGATCCACATTGAAGCATATATCAGTACTTCATTCCTTTTCATGGCTTAATATTAATATTCCATTTTTGGATATACAACATTTTATTTATCCATTCATTTGTCAATGGACATTTGGGTTATTTCCATCTTTTGACTATTTTGAATAATGCTGTTATAAACATTTGTGTCCCAAGATTTTGTGTGGATGTATGTTTTTGTCTCTTTGTTAAATGGATGTATGTTTTTGTCTCTTTGTTAAATACATAGGGGTGGAATTTCTGGGCCAGATGGTAACCCTATGTTTAATTGTTTGAGAAACTGTCAGGCTATTTTCCAGGGAGGCTATACTGATTTACATTCCGACCAGCAGTGTGTGAGAATAATTGTTTACCTTTCACACGTGTATTTTACAATTTCTTAGACTAAGAGTAATGACTCAATTCTTCCTTTTGTGGTGAGAGTATAATTATCACTCTGGGACCCACGTTTTGCAAGTCAGTTGCTGAATATTTCGTAAGGATTGGTCATATCTGTTCTTTGTAGTTTTATATTCGTTCATGTTGGCTGCAGTTCCCCATGGTCGGGGCTTTTTCTTAAGATCTTGGGCTTCCTATAGAAAGTTTATCTTTCCTCAGATGCTTAAAACAGCACTTCTTACTTTGAACTATTTTTATATGTTTTCTTATTTCCTCTCCTGACCATAAATTCTTTAATCTTTCTTAGCCCCCACATCTAGGCCTTTACCTATTATTGTCAATTATGTTCCAGAATACCTTTCACATCATTATGCTTTTATTCCATCTGTTCTGCCTCCATTCTAAATCAAGCAACCTTCTCCTTCCTGTAATTCTTGATTCTGCCTTTATTCTTTTTGTTCTCTAATCCAGTTACTACACAGTAGCCAGAATGACCTGAAAATAAAATCATGTCACTGCTGTTTAAAACCTGTCAGTGGCTCCCTATTGTACTTGGAATATAGCCTATACTCCTTACTTGTTACATGATCTTTCTCTTGTATGTTTCTTCACGTTTAAGTTGAACCCCTCTTCTTTCTGACTCAGTGCATTTTAGCTATACTGGTTTCCTCCTTTTAATCCTTCAGAAATGCCAGCCTTTCTTGTGTCAAGAGCACATGCTGTTTATTCCCTATACCAGAAACTTGCCTTGCCTCACAGAGGCCATTTCTGACCACCTTATCTAAGGTAGGACTCCCATATTCCTGCTCCCTACCCCCAGTGTCTGTCTCAGCATCCAGTTTGTTTCCTTCATCACATTTAGCACAATTTGTTTCTATCTTCCACACTGGAATATGAGTTCTTTAGTGCAGGAACAAGCACAGTGTCATATTTTCTGACACATACTAGGTTCTCAGGTAATTGTTGACTGACTGACTGAAGTGCAGCACACTATATTGGAGTCTTCATTTGAAGTAGAAGTGGAAGGTGTCATTTCTTGGTAATGACTCTGTTTAAATTGAGAATTTTAATCCTAAGTGGCAAATCTTTGTCTTGGTATTTCTGTACTCATTAAAAAGTTGGACTTGACTGGGAAGATAGCTAACGTGGATGTATCTGCTGATCAAGAATTTACTTTGTAAATGGAATTTGATTTCTAGTTCAGTGTCACTGCAGGTGAGCACATCTCAGTTGGGACAGCTAACTCTGTGATGCTTGTGAAAGGTTAGTTTTTTTTGTTTTTTAATTTTGCTAAAGAAAATCTTAAAAGACACAATGCACCTTGATATGTTAACTGTGTAAATCACTGGTTTTCTGACAGCCAAAACTTTGACTCTTTAAATTAGTTCTTCAATAACCGGGGGTTTTGAGGTAGAAGAATTCCTGTTATGTTAAGAAAAACTTATGTGAAAATTTCAAGTGTATAAAAATAGAGAAAATAGTTTAATAAATTTCCATTTACTTATCTCATTGGGCTTTAGAAATTATCAACTCATGGCCCATTCAGTTTCATAGATACTCTTACTCATTCTGCTTAGGCCGTGATATATCACTTCATCTGTATGTATTTCAATTCTTTATCTAAAAGAAACTTAAAAACATAACGACCAACCTCCCCTCCCCCATAACCACAATAATATTGTCGTTTATACAGATAATTAATAATAGTTTCTTAATATCATCGAATATTTTAGTATGTGGTCAGATTTCCCTAAATGTCTCAACTTATTTTTATATTTTCAATCAGGATGCAGATAAGATCTATATACTACAGTTGGTTGACATGTCACTTAAGTCTCTTTTAAATCTATAGGTTTAAATCTCTCTCCATCTCTCTTTCATCTCTCTCTTGTGTTGCCGTTTGTTTAAAGAATTTGGGTTACTTTCCTGTAGTTTTCCATAGCCTAAATCATTGTTTGCATCCTGTATTTCATTAGCAGTTGTAAAATGGTGATACCTGTTTCTGTCTTTCCTTTTTCATGTATTAGATGGTATACTCCTTCATCAACTACTTGATTGTACAAATGTTCAGTTTGTATAGGAAAAGCAGGATAAATACTAATTCTTTTCTCTTATTTTTACCAGTTTACAAAAATAAGAGGTTGGTTATCTAGCATCCTCCAGTGGTGACCAATGAAAGAGAATCATTATGAACTCATATATAAGTGTATTGAAACTCAATCCATTGCACTTATTATTTTTGTTTAGATTATTCAGGTTTTGGCCAGTGGGTGTGTTCAGGTTGGCTTCCAAGCCTTTTGACATACTCTTTGTAGTCTTTGATACTTTCCTTGCTTTCCAATTTAATAATATGTTCCAGAATCAACTTACATATTACCTGTTCCAGACCAGGAATTGGCTATTTCTCAGGAGCCATGGCTCCTTTTGAGGCGGGTCTTTAGAGAACATAGTCTGGATGATTAGAATGTTCATGGCTGCTGGATTGGTCCCATATCTTTTTGCAGTAAGATTAGCTTTAGTATTTCATGAAGAATTTGATTATATTCATACTCTTTACCTAGATTTTTTTACTGAGCTATAATTCACATCACATAAAACTCACCCTTTTAAAGTATGCATTTCAGGAGTTTTTAGTATGTGTATAATGCGCTAAACACCACCATTATGTAATTCCAGAACATTTTCGTCACTCTGCAAAGATACCCTCTACCCATGAATAGTTACTCCCTATTTCTTTCTCAGTCTAACCACTGACAACCACTAATCTACTTTCCATCTCTGTAGATTTACCTATCCTGGACATTTCATATAAATGGAATTGTACAATATATTATTATCTTTTGTGCCAGGCTTCCTTCACTTAGTGTAATGTTTTCATGGTTCATCCATGTTGTATCATGCATCAGTATTTTAGCCCATTTTACTGCTGAATAATATTCCATTATGTGGATATGCCACATTTTGTTTATTCAGTCATTGGTTGACGGACACTGGGTTTGAACATTTGGGTTGTTTCTACTTTTTGGCTATTATGAATGATGCTGCTGTGAACATTTGCATGGACATAATGTTTTCAGTATTTTTGGGTGTATACCCTGGAGTGGAATTGATAGCTCATATGGTGACTCCGTAATTTTTAAGGAATTGGCAAACTTTTCCACAGCAGTTGTACCATTTTACATTCCCACCAACAATGTATGAGTGTTTCAAGTTCTCCACATTCAGCCTACATTGTTGACATTAATATCTTCATCACTGGAATTGCATTTTGAGTTCTCTGTTTTGCAAAACATTAAATTCACTTCTGTTTAAGTTGTTTTAAGATATAGCAGTTCGAATGTGTATGATACTGTCATTAGAAACACAATTCTAAAACACGTACCTTTTGCAAAACATTAGGACAGTTTCTTCTTTTTTTTTAGATTCACCCAGTAGGTGTTTCTTAGTAAAATTAAGTTCCATGACTTTTTGTTCCCTTAAATCTAGAATAGTGCCTAGAATACATAGGTATTGAATAAATATTTATTGAAATAATAAAGGAGATAATTTTATGCTAATTGGTATTCTTGAGCTGGGTCAAATCACAAAGGTTTGTTTTAGGTTTGAAGAATGGTAAGAATGATAACTCTGGTTTGTTACTGAATCACTTAGTTCTTTCTCAAACTTCCAGCCTCTAAACAATGGAGTATCCCAAACTACTGTCCTTGGTCTTCTGTACTTGCTCCCAGTTAACTAGCTTTAATGCCATCCACACACTTACGTCTTTGACATTCACGTTAATATCGCTAGCTTCCATTCTCATTTCCAGGGTGGTTTATCTTCAGTTGAATATCTAATAGCCATCTTAACGTGTCTGAAGTGGAATCTCTGATTCCCTGTTCCCCCTCCTGTACCTTTGCATAGAGTGGGGAATCCATTTCTTTTTAATGGTCTTCCCTCATCAGTAAATGGGAATCCTTTCTTCCACTTGCTGAGGCCAACAAGTTTGACTTCTCTCTTTTTCTCTTATCTAATTAGCTCAAATCCTATGGGTGGTAATTTCAAAATATATCCAGAATCCAGCAATATCCTACCATTTCCATCACGACTACTTCGTAGTGATTAATTGCCTTCTAACTGGTCTTTCTGCTTCCTCATGTGCTCCTGACACACCTCCTCCCCCAACAGTCTAGTCTTATTTCCACCCAACAGCCAGAGCCATTCTTTATAGTAAGTCGTTTCATGCCACTCCTCTGCTGGCAGTTGCACAAGGCTCCACATGTTCTGGGCCCTGGTTGCTTTGATGTTCTCTATTCCCTCACTTACACTGCTCTGAAAGAGTTTACTTTGAATGTTGAATCCCAGAGTCCCCCAAATCTCCTGTGTTCATGAAAGTTTAGCAAACCAGAAATGCTGGCTTTGCATGGAATTCTTTTTTTTTTTTTTAAAGCAGCTTCTTAAAGATGATCATGCTCTTAGTAGCCTGTCTTTGCACTTGTAGTTGGGTATTATTCCCACACCTCCTTTGTTGTTTTTAAAAACCTGGTAAAGGTATTATTAGCACAGTTTATGTGAATTTTCAGATGAGCATAGATATTGAGACAATGGGGCAATTTTTTCATATTTTGCTTACTAAGCCAGTTTGATTCCCATAGGTGGGGAAAATCCATTTGGAATTTACAGATAAAACATCCTGTAATATTACAAGAATATTGTTTTTGTGCTTGCAGGTTGGTTTCAATTATTATTGCTTTATTACTTTCATCCAAGGTGTATAACATGTTTCGTATTACTATCGACATTAGGAACATGAGCCTTTGTTCCATTTTTCCCAGATAGGTTTGAACTGAGAGGAGTTTTGCAAAGGCATATGGATTTTGGATTTGACTAGTGTAAATTGGCTGGGTAGTAAACTTTTTCTTGGCTGACTCTGGTCAGGTTTTTGGGTCTGTGTATATGCAGTTCCTTTAATTAGAGTATGGCCAAGTAGGGGGGAAGTTGCCAATTTTGTCCCTTTTTTTTTTTTCTTTTTTTCTTTTTTTTTTTTTTAAGATCCAGGCATAAAGGAAAGAAAAGCTTTGGCAGACACTGAGGAAGGGACGGGGATCTCTCCTCCTAATCTGGGCCTCCTGTCATGGTAAGTACAAGCAAATAACAAGAAAATTGGAATTGAACTCTATCCTTACAGTGTCCATAGTTACCCATTTTTGTTCTTGTAAGAAATCATTTTACTTTTCCCATAACTCTTTTCTTGTCTCCTTTCTTTAATTGTTTAGTAGTAATGGAGTAGTCTAGTGTATCAGAGCTGTTTTATTTTATTAACTTTAATTCTGTGAGTTAGATACTGTCTCTTTTCAGTCAGATAGTAAATGGAGTCAAGATTAAAACCCATGATTCTTGGATTCCAGGTTTTTTATTTTCTAGGAAGTGTGTATGTGTGTGTGTGCTGTGTGTAGGAGAATTATGATATGGTCATACACATAGTCTTTATGAATTTACCTTTCTGGTTAGGAGCAATTTCCTATATTCCCCGTTCTATTTAAGGCAGTATTTTTATCCCAAAGAAAGTGAAGGCAGCTCTGCACAACCCTGCCTACATCTTTGACTAAAAAGAGCACATCGAGGACATTTTAGTGACTTGTGGGCCTTTTAGGGCCCAGGCCCAGTCTAGGCAGAGAAGATGGAACAATGAGCCAGCCATATTTCTGTCAATCCTAAGAATATGTAAATAGCACTTTAAGGCTTAAAAAAGAATGGTCCTCTGTAATATTGCCCTGCTTCTACCTTGTGATGTTTCCTAGATGCAAACTCTGTTTCATGCTGCTGCACAAAGAAGGAATTGAAAAGGCCATGTTAATTTCAAGCTTCATTAGGGACATGGGTGGAAAATGCTTTTCAAAATTAAAAACAAACTAAAACAGAAAAACTAGTTGTGCAGAAACGTCATCTTAAAAGGAGGAGAAAGGTAACTGCTTTCATCTCAAGCTGGGCCAATTTTTTCTTTGTTTATGGGCATAACAACTTTGTATCCTAGACCCAAACACTGATGAACTTTTAATGTTATTTCTCTAGACTATATTTTGTTTTATGGCCTTTCCCACAGAGTTTCTAATGAATTGAAAAATGTATACCTAATATTTATATGGTATGTATGCCAATGGTAATGAATAGCAAATGATGAGCTCCTGAAAGCAGCCCTGTTCCGTACTGAGGTCATCCTTCATTGTATACCACATAGACAGCAACAGTGTGCTCCTCATCCTAGCGCTGCTGAGGTCTCTGGTGCCCTGTGGGCAGCCTTCTTGGTGGGCTCTGGAAAGGTTTTTTTGTGCAGTAGTTGGGGAGCAGTATGACCATGTATCTTTAGAAAAGGTTTTTTTTGTTTTTTTTTTCCATAAACCAGCTTTATAACAGGTTTTTACAAAAACTTATTTACAGTTCTACCACCAAAACCCATGGTTGTATTCATTTTTAACTAGTCCAATGTCTATATGTATGTTTTGTGTAGTTGGAGTTAAAACTAATTAGAACTAATTAGTTTAGAAAACCAAGTTTCTATTTTTCTAATTTCTAAATGAATTAAACATTTATGCATGTTGATTCATTGGTTCCTAATGTTTATTTTACTATATATAACATTTTGCAAGTTGTTGAACTATTGATTTAATTAATGCTAATTAATAAATTCTATTGTTTTAGCATTTAGGTTGTATGTCCTTAATCCTTATTTTTTTGTATAGAGATTTCAGGAGCACTGAATCCCGTTCCCCCCCCACCACCCTTTTTTGAAATGTATACCTCTGTATTAATTTGAATAACATCCTTTCTCTTACATCCCTGATGTTTCTTAAATGAGACTGAAGTCTGTCTTTTTTGGGAGATTAAGCATTAGAAAAATATGTTTTCATGTCATATTATGGAAAATCTAAAGCTCTACAAAGGGAGACTAGTATAATGAGCTCATATGTATGAGCATATATGTATCAGTCAGCAGCAGTAATCATCAGTTCATGGCCATACTTGTTTTCTTTTGACTCCTTTATCCTCACCTCTTTGGATTATTTTGAAGCAAATCTCAAGCATTATATTAATAACAAGGGAAATTGTATTTTTGATGGCCTTCAAGTAACAGTCTTAAGAATAGTGACTGGAATTAATAATGGGACTGATAATTCCACTTTTGCATTTTGGTAAATGTTCGTTCCTACACAGATTTCATTCTTAGGCGTAGAGTTGGTTTTTTTGTTTGTTTTTAATCTTGGGATGCTATATTTGAGTTAATAGGCATTTTGACTTATCAGCAGTCTCTGTTCCCCATGTTTTTAAAATATATATATCTCTAATGTTGACTTCCTCTCGGAGGTATAAACTTACCTCTTTTTTTTTTAAAGATTTTATTGGGAAATTGGGGAAGGGGAACGGCCAAGTTGTTGTCCTTCAATTATAGTTTTGGAGGGCACAGCTAGCTCAGCTCCAAGTCTAGTCGCCATCCCGACCGCCCACAGGCAGCTCAAGGTGCCATGTTCAATCTTAGTTGTGGGTGGGTATAGCCCACCATCTCATGCGGAAGTTGAACCAGCAACCTTGTTGTTAGGAGCACATGCTCTCACCAGCTGAGTCATCCTGCTCAGAGGCAGCTCAGCTTGGACGTAGCTCACTGGCCCATGTGGGAATCGAATTGGTGACCCTGTTGCTCAGAGCTTGTGCTCTTAACCAACTGAGCCACTCAGCTGGCCCTAGACTTATCTCTCTTATCTGCATAGTTTAGCCAATAGCAGAAACTAGCCTGGGACTGTGTTGACTGATCCCTTTACAAGATTTTTGTAGGTGACCCCACTGACCACATGGAGCTGGTGGAAACTAAAAAGTGCCAGATTCCACAATGCCTGGTGTTTCTCAGCAATACCAGGAAATCCTCCATATGGAATATATTCTTTCTAGTACTAACAAATTACTGTTTATAGCCTAGGACAAATTTGTTTCCAAGCCTCTTCTCAGGCCAGCACTTGTCATTTTATTACTTCCCTTTGTCTCCTTCCAACTCCTTAATCTATCAACCATCTCAAGTTTGGCCTCCTTTTTTACCTATGAAATTTGGAAACTGTAATAAATTAAGCAGTTAATTGAACTTATGTTTAGCCAAGTAATGGTTTTTTTTAAACACCATTCTTCTAGAAAGTCAATGAGTAATTTGTCCTAATGTTAATTAAATCCTTGGGAATTAAATGCATTTTTATGTATAAGGGAGAAAAATCAGGTTTGAAGCCTTACAGGTGACGTGAACTGAGGCAATCTTTAAAAAGAGCATTTATTTTATTTGACATTGAAAAATTATTTCATGCTCTTGTATTGCTGGTCTAATTTTCAGTTCTCTTATGTTAAAAATCATTCCATTTTCAGTTTTCAATAGCTACTTTGGTTATATACATTGGTCTGGATTAGCATTCAAGTGAATGTGCCAACAAGAATGAAATGGTATATAGCATCTCTAGTTTTCTTTTTTTAAGTCTGTTATATTATTTCAATTCTGTGCTATTTAAAGGGCAGTAAAAAACTAGGAGTCACTTAAAGAAATAATGGGTACTTCTGTAAAATGATACTGAAGAGAATAAAACTTCAGGCCTTATACATTTATGTGAGTTAAAAAGGTAATATGCTGAGAGGCATATTTACAGTGTACCTTATGTAATAATTTTTAAAAGCATTCTTTCATGTTTTCTAGCATTTTCTACCTGATCCCTATTGGTTTATGAGAAAAACCTTCCCAAATTGAAGATTCCTCATAGTTTTCTCTTTAGTTCTAAGTGTTAATAGTCAGTGTTTTTTTGAAGTCAAGAGCTACCTCTTAAGAATGGAAATAGAATTGGTTAGAAACAAAGCTAACACAGAAAAATGAGTTGTTTTCAATAGTGACTGTGTCCCTTATTCCTTCACCTAATCATTGACCTCAGGAAATGAGTGGAAAGGGATGACAACAGAAAAATTCTGAGATGTTCTAAATTAAATTACAGCAGACTCAGAGTGAGAGAGATAATTATCCATTTAATAATAGCTGTGGGCCAACTAACAAGACTGTTCATATTCTTGAATGTACCGTATTTCCCCATGTATAAGACGCTCCCATGTATAAGACGTCCCTTAATTTTGGGGCCCGAAATTTGAAAAAAAATGTATTACATAAAGTTATTGAACTCAAGTTTTATTCATCATAAAATTCATACAATCCTCATCACTTCAAAACTCCCAACCATTAGCTTGTCCTCATCTGTGTCTGATGACGAATCACTGTCTTCATATATTGCCTTGTCCTCAGTGGGAAATGCAAGTAAAAATATCTACAACCACTGTATAAGATGCACCTAGTTTTTAGACCCCAAGGTTTTTGAAAAAGTGTGCGTCTTATACATGGGGAAATACGGTAAGGTGGAGCTTTGAAGCAGCTTCCAGGTGTCTATTGGCGGACCACCAGATGCCATAGCATCCTGCTTGAACTTTCAGGGCTGTTGGCTGTAACCAATCAAAAGGAGTAAATATTTCTTCCTTACAGACAGTACACCTATCATAGAACTGCCCTGCTTCACCTTTTCCCACCCTCATCCCCACCCCCCCTTATCTGTAGCCAATGTAAATTCTTTCAAAACAAACTTACATCTTTCTTTCCCAAAACAATGTATTTAAAACACCAGTCAATTCCTGGATGGTGGGCATGTTGCCTTCTTTACCTAGTGCCGCTGCTGGTGGTTTAAACTTCATGCCCTAAGACCTGGTCCTTTTCTGGCTAGCATGTGGCTCAATAAACCCTTCCTTTCAGAAAAGATTTTGGCTGTGAAAGTTTTTTTGTTGTTGTTTAATAGGGATAAAATGGAACAAGTTGACATAAAACCCTTCTTCTAACAAATTATTTGATGTTTATAGGAATTGAGCCGTTTTACAAAATTTTACAAACCTTTTACACCCTAGGTAATTATATTTTTCGAGGTTTAAAGCCAAGTCATATCTCTAAAATACACCAACTTCATTAACCTTTTTTTTTTTTGGTATGAAAGACTGAATAGATCTTTATACTTTTGCTTTTGAAATTATTTGATTATCAGCTAATTTGTTGACAATCATGGTGAATACTTAGCAGTTCTAGGGAAGTGACTTTATTAACATACTGTTTGTTTTCAAACAACAAAAGTCTCTAATGAATAAAGTTTTGTAATTTTTGTAGCATTTCATGAACCATTTATAAAATTGTTACAATTTTATTTGAAGCCACTAATTTCTTTCTACATTTTAAATATCAGACTTTAAAAAATGCCCTTAGAACGCTTGTACCTCAATATAAAATGGCCCTTTGCAGGGGAAGGAATGAGCCCAGTTAGCTAGGAAAAGATGCTGGTTTTATGGGTGGTAGATGGCTGAGTGATTCTTATTCAATCACTGTGTGGTTCTTCCTGTCATAGATTAGCAGTAAGAGAATGGTTTTAGAGAAAGCCTGACTTCAAATGATACAGCTTGAATCGGTATTTAATATTTGAGTAATAGTAAAACAGCGGTACTCAAACTCTTTGGTCTGAGGACCTCCTTCTATAGTCTTAACTTATTGAGGACCCAAAAGAGCTTTTGTTTATGTGGGGTATGTTTGTCTATATTTACTACATTAGATACTACACTTGATCTTAGCCAAAAGGCTGAGAAGCGATATGTTTACTACATTAGAAATTAAAACTGAAAAATCTTTAAAATGTTCGTAAGTTCATTTAAAAATAAACCAGTTAAATGTTAACAAAAATAACATTTTTGATAAAAGTAACTATTTCCTCACCCAAAAATACTGAGTGTAAAGTGGCATCATTTTACATTTTTACAGATTTCTTTAATGTTTGGCTTAATAGATGATAGCTAGAGTCTCATGTCCACTTCTGCATTCAATTTGTTACAATATGTTGTTTGAAATATATGAAATAGTAAATCCAACCTCAAACAGATAAGTTAGAAAAGGGAAGTGTATTTTAATAATTTTTTCCAGATACTTGTGTATATTTTTCTGTATACAATACTAAAACATGACATGTAATAGTTCTTTAAAGGTTAGTTGTAATGTGGAACCTGAAACCATATCAGTGAACTTTTTATATTCTATTATATTAAAACTGTTGGTCTGTCTTGCACTTTAAATGGATCTTATATCCATGCATGGTTTTGTAATGTCATGCATTAGTCATTTTGAAAATAATGGCTCATCGAGTAATGTAGATCTTCCAAATATAGACATATTTCACTATTAATTTCTTCCAAAAATCACATTTTAGTATCACCACTGATCTCATCTCAAAAATCTTAAGTATTAGGAAGCTTAAGTACATGGTGGCAGATGACAGGTTTTCCAAAATTCTAATTTTCCAATAAAAGCTTTATCATTGGCAACTAATAATGTCATTTGCAGAAAAGATCTGCCAAATGCTTACATCTGAATTACTGTAGTTTATCTTTCAGTTGTTTTTTCAATTAAAAGTTGTGCCTAAACAGATTAAGAAGTACAAATTACCAAGTATAAAAAGAGTCACAAGGACTTAAAGTACAGCATTGGGAATATAGTCAGTAATATTGTAATAACTATATATGCTGTCATATGAGCACTAGACTTATCAGGGTGATAACTTCGTAAGTTATATAAATGGCTAATCACTATATTGTATATCTGAAACTAATAACATTGTATGTCAACTGTAATTGAAAAATAAACAATTTTTAATGGTATTAATGAAATAAGTGATTAGTGCAGCTTGTAGCTAAAACAGTTGCACAAGTGCTTTACCTTGAGACAATCATAATTAGTATGCAGCAGAAGTGTTTCATGTATATCTCTGATATAAAAAAGACTTCATTGGGCCGGCCGAGTGGCGCATTGGTTAGGAGTTGGCTTGGGACGCCAGGTCTGAGCATCAGGGCCCAGGTTCGGATCCCACATGAGGGCCAGTGACACTGCGCCCTCTACAGCTAAGATGGTGAACAACAGCTTGACCTGGAGCTGGGCTGCTGTGAGTCGCCGGTGACGGCATAGGCTGCAGTGGGGCTGGCCGGTACCTGGTGTGCGCTTTCGTGAGCTGCTGTTAGCCGCCATGAGCGGCCATCCAATGGCCGGTGACCGATCTACCTCACCCAGGAAGAGCGCAATGATAATACCAACATGGGCCAATGAAGCGACGTCCTCAACAACTAGACTGAAGAACAAAAGTGCAGCAACTTGTCTGTTCCCCTTCCCCGATTCCCCAACGCTGTGCCTGTCCCCAATTCCCCAATAAAAATCTTAAAAAAAAAAAAAAGACTTCAGTTAAGGGTCAAGATTTAATAAAATTTATCATTTTTTTCCTTGTTCTATCAAGGACATTCTAAGTGAAATTGGTGCCACTCCCTTGATTGTACTAAAGTGCCAGCAGTTTTACCCACCAATTCTTTTTGTGTTGTTAATACAAATGTCAATATAGTGCAAAAAAAACAAAAAATGTCTTAGTATTATTGTGAAGGTGGCTTTGACCTCATAGAGCCCCTGAAAGGGTCTCAGAATTTGTAGCCTTCACTTTCAGAACTACAGTAGTAGAGGTATTATGATTTTATGATTAAGACTGCTCTTGGGTAAAACCTTAAGTGTTATTTATAGGTAGGAATTTTTTTCTCTCTTTGAGGAGATGTAAAGAATTCTTAGAATTGTGATAAGTAGCATATGCAGAAATGTCCACTAGTGGTTATAATTCTTAGTTCTGTGAGTTGAGCATGATATGGCTTTTGCTCTTAGAAAGTTTGCTATGTAAACAGATTCCAACATAATTTACACTTGTACTTTCCAATATATTGCTTTTCTCTCCTGTCTTCCTATACCATAAGAAGTCATAATGTAAAAGACTGCTTTTTTATACAAGTTATGATTAGTTCAATTCAAGTGCCATTTAGATTAAAATTTATTGCTGCTGCTTTTGAGATTGCTTTAATAGAAATAAATCTATTTTGTACTATAAGACATATTGTACTAGGGATAGTGGTTCACACATGTTTTTATTTTGAGAAATTCAGTTAAGCTTACATTAAAAAAAAAAAACTTTCTATTATGGAAATTTCACATATAACCAAAGTAGACGCAATGGTATAGTGAACCCTACTTACCCAGTTTCATCAGTTATCCCCCATGGACAACCCTGTTTCATTTACGCCCCACTCACTTTCCCCTTACCTTCCTCTCTCCAATTATTTTGAAGCAAAATCCAGACATCACATCATTTTATTCTTAAATAATTCAGAATGTATCTTTCAAAAACAAGAATTTAAGGTTACAAATTAAAGAGAAAACAAAACCACTGTATCTTAATTTCTCTTACAAGTAATGTACTAACAACTTAATAGTCCTTAATCTTTTTTTTTTTTTTGACATCATTGTGCTCTCTGACTAGAGGTGCCTAGTATATTAGATGGAAGACTTGGAGATGAATATTTTTTTCTTGAGTTTTCTGCCTGTTCACCTTGGTCACTGGACTCTCATTGGGATTACAATATTAAACATGGCAGGAAAACCAAATATGGATTACTAGGAGCTTTGAAATTGTTTAAAGGTTTTGGGGTTTTTCAGGATGAAGAGACTCGGCATAGCCTTGAGTGCATCCAGGCCAATCAGATCTTTCCAAGGAAGCAGCTGATCCGGGAGGATGAGAACCTTCAGGTAATTACAGGCCACTTTTGATTGTAAAATAGTACTTAGCATCCCAGTAATAATGTAACAGAGCTAATGGTTTGAAGTAATATACTATATAATATATACCTTTTCCTAAACCATGCATATAAATAGAAGTGCAATCTAGAAAACATCTCTCCTTTTAGAAAGACTTATTTCCTGAGAATTTACTGTTTGAGATGATCATCTCTGTATCATTCCTTCAGTAGTCTAGAATTTGAATAATTAGGTGTATTCAAATTATGTAAGTATAAACCCATCAGCTTTAGGTCTTTACCCACTTACATATTATGTTTTAAGTTTTAGTGTCAGAGGATTTGTCATTTATTCACCTAACCTGTGTTTGAAGAATTTGCTTTACTGCTTCAGAACTCTAATGGTTTCTTCTTCCATTTTGAAGGTTCCTTTCCTTGAACTTCATGGAGAAAGCACAGAGTATGTGGGCCGTGCTGAGGATGCCATCATTGCCCTTTCTAATTACAGACTTCACATCAAGTTCAAGGAGTCTCTTGTTAACGTAAGTGATTACCATTTGTTTTCCCACTAAAGTACAATAGATGGAGAAAGGAAGTTAAAAAACTTGTTAATGTTCTCAGGAATGTTATACAGGATTGGGTGTGAAAACACTGTGTGCTCTGCTTTTCTCTCACTTGATTTAGCAGTCAGGGGACACAAGGTTAGCAAGTGATTCTTATGCTTGACTTAAAATGATACATGTAGTTGTCATCTGAGGTGTCCATTGTTTAGCAACACTGAATGGTTTGCATTAGGTAATGCTGTATCATTAAGCTTTATAAGTGTGCAGAGGCTATATATATAGACCTTTATTCCTCAACCTTTAGTAGTTACTACTGCCTCAGTTGAGATAACTTCCTGGACCTTAATGTCAAATGATGAGATGTGTGTTGAGCTCAGTGCAGACGCATTATAGGATGAAGTTACTCAAATGGCTCCTTAGTGGTATAAGTATACATATAGATGTTAAGTACAATGTTTTGGTTTTTTTTATTTGCATAATGGACTATGTACTACTGAAAAAAGGAAGGCTGTCAATTCTCAGAAGTGCGTTTACCCTTTTCAGTTAGGAGGATACTCTCAGTGAACTGGTTATTCCAGCGCACTGCCATTATTAATAGTTTTCAGTTAATGTGCCTTCACCACAAAGGCACAAGATTTCATGTTACTTCCACCAAATGAATGCCTTCTCCCTTCACTACTTGCCAGCATTGTCAAGCTTTGCTGCACTTTGGCTCTAGCATAGAGAAGTGTGTTATGACATCTTATGAAAGCTCAGGACTATACTTTCATTCGGATTGTGTGTTTTGGGGTTCATTTGGGATTCTTTGAAATCTGTCACTTAAGTTTATTTTATTCATCAGTCCAAAAGTTACCCAACTCTTTCATCACATTCTTTTTTTCTCAAAAGACTCAAATGGCTGCCATTTTCTTTATAGTCAGCTTTTATTATTTATTTAGTATTTATTATTATTCTTTGTAGTTAAGTATATACATCCAGGAGCCATTGTGGCCTGACTTCCACTGGCTTCTAGATTTGGGCTACGATCATAGCTATTAGTTTTCTGTCCATCAGCTAAAAATACACATTGGATTCATCAAGGAACGAGGCGTGATGCGCTTTCATTCCATAAAGCACTGTTCAGAAGGGTCCATTTGGAATTGGGTGGTCGTGATAGGAGGGGACCAGACAGAAATGTCTATGAAATCCCAGCAACCAGAAAGTCTCACCAGCTACAGTGAAAGTAATGACAGTAATACTATAGTCCCCCTGTATCTACAGTTTTGCTTTCTGCAATTTCAGTTAGCTGTGATCAGTTGTGGTCCAAAAATATCAAATGGAAAATTCCAGAAATAAACAATTCATAAGTTTTATGTTTTTCACTGTTCTGAGTAGTGGGATGAAATCACACCCCTGATGGCCCCAAAGTGCAAGAATAGTGATGCTGGCAATTCAGACATGCCAAAGAGAAGCCATAAAGTGCTTCTTTTAAGTGAAAAGGTATGTATAGTAGACCCCCCTGTTTGCAGGGGATATGAGATGAGGCTTCCAGTGAATGGATGCCTGAAATGGCGGCTTTCACCGAACCCTGTATATACTGTTTTTTTCTATACATACATACCTGTGCATACCTGTGATAAAGTTTAACTTATAAATTAGGCACAGTAAGAGATTAACAATAATAATAAACAATATGCTGTAATAAAAGTTATGTGAATGGCTTTGAGGCCATATGTACTATGATACTGTCATGGTCAGTCTAATAACCAAGAGGGCTACTAAGTGACTAGTGGGCAGATAGTGTATACAGCGTGGATATGCTGCTGGACAAAGGAATGATTCACATTCCAGGTGGGGCAGAGCAGGACGGTGTGAGATTTTGTTATGCTACTCAGAACAGCATGTGATTTAAAACTTATGAATTGTTTATTTCAGGAATTTTCCATTTAATATTTTCGGACCACTGTTGACTGTGGTTAACTGAAATCGCAGAAAGTAAAACCATCATCAGTAAGGGAGGGGTACTACTGTATGTATGGGAAAAATCATAGTATATATAGGGTTCGGTACTATCTACGATTTCAGGCATCCGCTGGGGGTCTTGGAACATATCCCCCATGGATAAATGGGGGGGACTGCTGTAATTAGTAGAATTGCCCTATTTAATTTTGTGTTTAAATTGTATTTAAGTGGCCGGAATCAATGAAATTGTACTTAAATTGCATGTGGGGATGATATAGTTTTATATCATTGCATTTTTCTGTACAGACCCCTATTTCTCAGCTTATTGGTTTATGGTGAAGTATTTTAGGGACTATTTTTAAATCTATTTGGGAACAGTCTGCATTGGAGAGAAAACTTGGATCTGATCATGTCATTCACCAGCCTAAAGCCCTTCAGTATTTCTTTACTACTTTTAAGATGAAATTACTTTGCATGGTGTTAGGCTAAGTGGTGTGTGATCCTTGGTTTCTGCCAGCTTTTCTGTCTGTTTCCCTCTTTTCTCTCTTCTCCCCTTGGTGTTAATAAAACTACCCTCCTTGCACTATTCAGCCATATCTCACACTTCTGAGTTCTCTTGCTTCTTTTCTGCCCAGGGAACTTCTCTTCATCTGTCATAACCTAATTTAGGTGAAACTTCTTTTGTCCTTTCTCAGTCCCAGTTCCCTCCCTGGCAGTTTATCATAATCCTCTGCTTCTTTTGTATCTTGAACACACCTTTACAACATTTACCAGATACGTAATTTTTTGGTTATATTCATCCTTGTATCTTCAGAATCCAGCGTGTCTCCTGGTGCTATGATAGTCAGTAAATACTGAGTGAATTGAAGTTAATATGGGTTTGAAATGGGTATTAGACCATTTTAAAACTCCTTTTAGATTTAAAGTTCATTGTAAGACAACATATCTTTGTGAATAGGCCCTGTGTCATCATCACCTCTAACAGTAGCTGTCTAATAGGTTGTTTACTGGAATTGTTAGTCCCCCTTTGTGATTGAGAGATAATGCTTAAAAAAACTTACCACTATTCTTACTTTTGATCCATTTCCTCACCTAAAAGTGTTTTCTCAGTTAGCATTGTAACCTTCTAAGGAATAGAGCCTGCATGTCACTTAAAAAGCCCAAGATAATGGCTTTGCACAGAAAAATGATTATGCAGAAGTATTTTGGCATCACCCTAACTTGAAATATTTCAGATTGAGAGAGACTAGGACTTCTCCATACAAATATTATAATTAATCGCATCTCAGTTAGTGCTGCGGTTCCTAAAGACTGGTTACTCCAGGAAACAGTGGCTCCTCCTGCACTAGGTCTTGGATGGAGACCAGAGAGTTGGTCTCTCTCGCCCTCTCCTCCCTCAGCAGGTAAGTATTTCAGTACAATATGTGAGATCAAGAAACCCCTTTTAAAGTTATTAAATCTAAATAAAACATATTTCAACCATCAAAGCCCAAATGTTCCAGTATATATTGTGGCATGCCACAATTTGCATCTTTTTGTATGCCTTTAAATCAATACATTTAGCACTTTAGAAAATAACTTACTGTCAGGTTTTAAATAGCTACCTGTTATTATATATTCTCTTTAAAATTTTTTTTAATTGTAAAATTGGTATACAAGATTACATGTGTTTCAGGTATACAACATTACAATTCAATCTTTGTACATTGCATAGTGCTGAACACTGTAAGTCTGGTTACTATTCATCACATTCTCTTAATTTCACAGCACATTGACTGAAATGTGTCTGTAGACTTAGATACCATAAATATTACTTTAATCCACACACATTCACTGGATATCAAGTTTCCAATTTCTAGGTTACAGAACTGTGTAGTAGAGTTGATTAGTAACATTTAACGTAATGAATCGCTCTCATTCTGTGCTTTGCCCAAACTATATTTTAACATACGAGTATATACAGGTATATTTCTTTGATGCTCAGCTAATTTATAAACAAGTGTTCAAGTGGAATTCATGAAAGCTTAAAACAATTTTTGTTTTGTAATTCAATAGACCGCCTCTCAATCTACTGCTTCTGAAATCCCAGTAAGTAGCATGAGAAACCTAGGCGGTTTTTGCACATGTGCTTGGAACAAATTGATTTTGAATGTCAGATGTGTACCTTGCAAATCAGCAAAATGTGTCCTCTCTGCATGAGTCCCTTCCCTCTTACTAGACAAAGTTCTAGTGGTACTCTGAAATGAGAACAATTTGTGGGGTGAGGATAAAGCCCCACAGCTTATCATAAGCAGATGGAATTGTGACCTTCAAAAAATATAAACTGAATTTCAACTAGGAATCATTTGTCAAATCAACGTTAGTATTTAAAAGGACATTAAAACTCCTGTTTCTAGGCTGGTCTGTTAATGCTTAGGAAAAAACTGAAAGTGTAGCAGCTATCACACTATTCTTAACAATTTTTTCACATTTGTCCATTGTCTAACGGTAGTGCAGTTCCCCAAGCATCAGTAAGAGGTTAATTAACACTGAGTGCACTTTGACTTAGCATTCATATACCAACAGGGGCATCGAAACCAGTGCTGGAAGAGTAGCTTGTAAATATCAAAGATGAGCAATGAAGAGTGTGTTTTTAACCTGTGACAGTCTTCTTTTTTGGATTGGTTTTTAAAAGATATGATGTACTGCCCAGATATTTCACAGCGTATCACAGATTTTAGGTTTAGAATCATTACTTGCTTCATTTTTACTCAGTTACTACCATTTTTAGTTCAAATCTGTATATAAGATTAGTACTTCCCATTCAGGCTTTAAAAAGGACATTTGTTTTTAAAAGGTAGAAATTATCCCATTTTTAAATTCTGGTGCTTAAAAACAACACGCATGCACGCACATGCGCGCGCACACACACACACACACCCCCTCCAATCCCAAACACACACACACACACACACACACACACACACACACACTCCCTCCCTCCCTTCCTCCCTCCCTCCAATCCCAAACCCAAACCCAAGAATGACACAGTAACTGTGCATGTCTGTTAAATTCTTTAACTGCTGCTCTTGCTTTTTTGGAATGATGATCTTACAGTGTTGGTGTCATGATGTAACTTCTGGCCTTTTGAGAAACTGATTAACAGCACTGCGTGTGCGTTGTTTTGAGCATGAGCTTGGTGAAATTGATAAGAGGAAAAGCACTTTAAAAGGAGATAGAATTACCTGGTAGGTAGAAGGTAGAGGAGTAAAGAGCAATAAGAAAATGAGTTGCTACAAAACATTTGAGTCAGTGGGCTAGAGAGGATTTGAATGTGACTTCAGGTTTCTTACTACTCTTCCATGGATAGAATTGCCTCTAAAAAATCTTGGTTTAAATTCTGTTTTCCTCTTGAAGATCCCTGATGGAAAGGCCCTACTCGTGAAAGAAAACCTAAAGTGGAGCTCACACAGAAGGCAAGGGCAATCTTAGAGCAAGAAAGTAGCACCATATATAATGGAAGGAGCCTGGGCTGCAGGACAGACATGGATTCCCGTCTCGACTCTGTCACTAGCTTATTAGTGTAGTGGCTAACCTTCCTGGGCTGTAAAATGTTCTGGCTCTTGAATCTGTAATTATTTGCTTATAAAGTTGGATTCTAAATATATCTGGTTACAGAAATGGTGAGAGATCCTCTACATACGTGAGAAAAGTTGAGAAACCTAAAGCAATGGAGTGAACCTTAAAAAACGTAGAGAAATTTAGTAGTTTTGGCTGAATAGATGAAAAGAATGCCAGTTCTACCTGTTTAGAAAGGGAAGCAATCTGTGGAGGGAACATTGAGGTGGAAACATTGAGGTAGAAAGGAGAAGAAAAAAGGGAGATGTTCATTTGACATAAAATCAGGTATTTCTCTTTCAATGTTCCTGTTCTTGCTGCATACTCAACTTATCTGCTTGTAACAATCTGTGTGAGTATTAAAATCTGCTGTTTGCTGTATCTATGACTTGAGTACATATGGTGGTTTCTGGTGACTTGCTAGTATCTGCATATTAGCAACCAACATTTTTATTCTTCTTCCTTAAATTTGTGATGTTAAAATACATGAAAATTTGTATATCAAATGTATTTTAGGTAGCGAACATTTTGCATGCTTTGAGATGTTTCATTCTTATTCTGAAAGTCTGGGCATAGGCTGTTGGTCTCTGGTCCAGCAGATAAGAGAAAACTTACCTGTTCTTTGTAGCAAAGCAGCACAGGCCAGTCCTCTCTCTGCAATAGCTGCTAATAACATTAGTTGGTTTTCAAACGATTAAAGGGAACCTGAGATGCAGGTGACACTGAGAGAGTAGCCTCTCCATGGGGATTTGTAAAGCTCACTTTCACTGCACCCCAGGCTCTCCTCATTCCCTGTGACTGGGAATTGCTAAGTTGTGACCATCTGAGGTTCAGAAACCAGAAGCTGGTGGCACATAGGAAGGCGTGAAGCTCATCCAAGGAAATCTGGAAGCAGGCAAATTTTAGTTGGTAAAATTTTAGAAAATTGACATTAGAACTCAGGCCTCTTAATTGTCAGTCTGACAGTCACTTTTTTTTTTTCTTCAAAGTGGGGGTTGGAGAAGGGAGAGGAGAAGAACATAAAAACAGATAAAAAACAACATGAGAATTTATTACAAGGCACCTAAAGGCTTCCCTGAGAATAAACCAGTGTCCTCTGCTTAATCTCCTTTTCCTCCTTTACAGTTTATCCCTACTGATACATTGTTGTTGTTGTTTTCCTTCTTAGATGGACAGGTCTTGAAAGAAGTTTTAGCCACATTAGCTGCAGCTTCTCACAGCACCTTGGGGTTAAGGATTTCAAAACAGAGCCAGTGCTCCTTTTTTTTCTCAGAACCCAGGCAAGATTTCATAATCTTCCTCATACGCCCAGTCCTGTTACAAGTAAGGAGATTTTGTAGATTACACACTTAGAACTAAGCAAGAAGGCTCTGGTCCTGAGGTGGAAACTCCCAGCCAGTACCTGAAGATTACTATTTTGCTTTCTTCCCCTTTTTAATCCCTGCCCCGGTTTCTGTTTCTTTGTCCCAGGCGTCCAGCACTGGGCTTCCTTTTGATCCCCACATCCTTGTTCTTAGAGTTCTTTGCTAACTCTGTCAACTGCATGGTGGACAGGGTTTCTGAAACATGAAGCCGCCCTGTCCAGGCGGCACCCTCTTGTTCCTGTCTGTGTTGGAGACTGCCTCTCTCTTCGAAAATGCTAAACACGAATTGTTTGACTGCTACTTGCAACTCCCAGAGCCACATTTTGGCTAGCATGAGTAAGGGACAGTGGTCTATCCTTTTCCAAGGAATGAGACTATCCAGTATTATTTTACCAAGCTCTCTAGAAGTTTTGGAAATTGCTTTTTGAAGCCAGGGGTTGAGTTAGGATGAGTGGAGGGACAGGGGGAGGAGACTCATGTTATCTTGAGGATTTGTCACCCTGTTCGGATGCTTTTCCTTCTGTCTTCCCTTCTCTGATCCTCTTCACTATTGTAATTTACTCCTATGTTCAGTAGAATCTGCTGACCCAGTTGGCAAGAAGAGAACCACTCTAGCTTGCTCATCTCTCAAGCCTCACTTGGCAAACAAGGGCTCCTCCACGGTCTTTTAAAAGCAAATTAGACTTAGCTAGTTTTAGGACCTTTGATCACTGTGTGCCTGCTTCCTCCTGCTTGATACCTGTGGGTCTGTTCTGCGAGCAGAGCGCCTGACCAGCAGCCACTGTCCTGTTGTCTTACCTGTGCAATCTGCAGGCAGTTTAGACCTCCAGTCTTTTTCAGGATGCTCCTTCGTTGACACAAAACCACAAGCTTTGTTGGGGCAAACGACAAGTATAGTCTCACTAGCACCTTGATCTGGGCTTCTTTTCTGTAAACAAGATAGGATTACTCTTCTGCTGCCTTTCAGCTTCTGTGTCATTACAAATCACAGCTAGCCATAGCACCTAAAGTACTACTTTGAGTGATGAGCTTACTGCCTGAGAGATGACATGTTTTCCAGTTCTTCGGAGGTGGTGCCTTCTCTTCATGACTTGAGATAAAGGAAAACCCTAATTCACTCAGTAGTAAATCACTTGAGTATTATTGATCCAGATAAATTTGCAGTTCTGTTTGCTCCTTTCCCCTGTAGAGCTTGCTAATCACTCTTGTTGGACACGTTGAAGAACTGCAGGGTTGATGCCTGTTTGACTAAGGGGACTTCATCTTTTTTAATCGCAGGTTCCATTACAGCTTATAGAAAGTGTTGAATGCCGAGATATATTTCAGCTTCATCTGACTTGCAAAGACTGCAAAGTTATCAGGTATGTGTCGTGTTTATACTGCTATTTATTGTAGAAAATACTTTTTTTTTTTAAAGATTTTTATTGGGGAATTGGGGGGATGGGAACAATGCTGGGGAATTGGGGGAAGGGGAACAGACAAGTTGCTGTTGTTTTTTGTTCTTCAATCTAGTTGTGGAGGATGTTGCTTCACTGGCCCAAGTTGGCACCATCATTGCGCTCTTCCCAGGCGAGGCAGATCAATCGCCGGCTTCTGGACGGCCGTTCACTGCGGCTGCTGGCCGCTCACGCTGGCTGCTGGCTACACACGGTAGCCCATGGCAATCCACTGCCACAGGGGCTGCAGCCTACACCGTCGCAGGCGACTCATGGCAGCCCAGCTCCAGGTCGAGCTGTTGTTCAGCATCTTAGCTGCGGAGGGCAGTGTCACTGGCCCTCATATGTGGGATCCGAACCGGGGCCCTCTGGCATCCCAAGCCAACTCTTAACCATCGCGCCACTCGGCCGGCCCTAGAAAATACTTTTTAAAGAATGGACCCATTGGGGCTGGCCTAGTGGCGCATTGGTTAAGAGTTGGCTTGGGAGTGCAAGCTCTGAGCAGCAGGGCTGCCGGTTCGGATACCACATGGGCCAGTGATGCTGTGCCCCCTATAGCTAAGATGGTGAACAACAGCTCGACCTGGAGCTGGGCTGCTGTGAGTCGCCGGCAATGGCGTAGGCTGCAGTGGGCCGCCATGAACTACCGTGAGTGGCAGGCAGCCTGCTTGAGCTGCCGTGAGTCGCCATGAGCAGCTGTCCATTGGCCGGCAGTCAATCACCTCAGCTGGGAAGAGCTCAATGATCACAATACCAATATGGGCAGTGAAGCGATGTCTTCTACAACTAGACTGAAGAACAAAAGAGAACAAAAGGACAGCAACTTGTCTGTTCCCCTTTGATTCCCCAACGCTGTTCCCTTCCCCCAATTCCCCAATAAAATTTAAAAAAAAAGAATGGACCTGTTGTTTGGTAACAGAAAAGCAGTTTTTGAGGGTCAGGCTTGTTAGGAATATTTTTCTGAGTAGTTAATATCTGAAATGTTTCATCTTAGGTTACTTTGCTATTTGAAAGGTATTTTTAAGTGGTTTATTTGGAAATAATTTCAAATTTACAAAAAAAAAACAAAAATATAATACAAAGAACACCAATATTATTAACATTTTACTCCATTTGCTTTATAGTTTACAGGAATGTGTGTGAGAGAGAGAGAGAGAGTGTGTGTGTGTGTGTGTGTGTGCGCGCGCGCGCTCGCGCACTCGTTTAGAACAGGATCCAGTCAAGGTCAGATATTATATTTAGTTGCCATGATTCTATAGCCTTCTTTAATCTGGAACATTTTTCACCACCTTTCTTTGTCTTTTATGACATTTTGAAGAATACCCTCTTTTGTTTTAATAGACTGTTTCTTATTGTGTGTCCAGTGTTTTCTCATGAGTAAATTGAGATTGTACATTCTCAACTGGAGTACTATATGTGTGAGGTTGTGACCTTTTCAGGGTATTCTATTACATCTGGAGGCAAACAGTGTCCATCTGTCCCTTATTGTGATGTTAATTTTGATCACTCTGTCAAGGTGTTGTCTGCTTTCTATATAATTTCTATATTTTCCCCTTGCAACTAATAATCTATGGGAAGCACTTTAGGGTTTTTTGTTTTTTTCTTTAGCTGAGCCATCCTGCTACCTGTTGGCAGCTCAGCGGCTGCTCAGCTCGGGCTGGACTCGAACCGCTGTTGCTCAGAGCTCAAACTCTTGAGCGAGCTCTTAACCAACTGAGCCACTCAGCCGGCCCCTATGGGAAGCACTTTAAAGCAATGCAGATTCCTACTTCTCATCAAATTTCTCCTTAGATTTAGCATTCATTAATGGTTTTTATCTGATCTGATCTTTACTATAATGGTTACAAAATGATGTCTTGAAATGCCCTTTTAAATTTAGTAGCTGTACAAACTTTAAATTCTCCAAGATTTTGCTTTATCTGTTTGACCTATTCTGGAGTGCCAGTAAACATTGTATTTTGGCATATTGATGAGCCACATTGATTGGGACAAGGTTTGAGTGACATCCTTGGTTTTAAGGTAAATATTTAAGTTGCTTTTTAGCCATTGAGAGTTGGCTCGCTTTTGATAGATACTGGCAACAACTCACAGTTTTAAAAAATTGCTTATTAATTACTTAATTTTAAACACTGCATTTGAAGAGGTGAAGTAGTTTTTGCACTAATTATTTTAACTTCTTAGTTATATATACTGAAAATTACAATTGATAATAGAAATATTTTGTTCTCTACATGGTCACAACTGAATACTATATATCTTACGTTAGATCTAAAGTTGCTGATTTATTCTAATTGCTAAATAGACAAATTTTGAAATTATTCCCTAACTGGCCAAAAATACTGCTGTGATTTATTTTGAACTCAGCCTAATATAAAAAAAACAAAGAACTTTTCTAAATATATTTCTTGAGAGGGACAACTGTAAAGCTTTGATGGAAGAAATAGAATGAAATTCCACTCATGGAAGAGAATGACTGTCATTTTACTTTTATAACTGACATTAATCCATCTCAGAAGAGATGTCATTAGTCTAACAAAATAAGTTTTCCACATGTCCAGCTTTTTTCTTTTCAACATTTTGCACCATTGGCTAAACTTTGTCAGTTTGTTTTTATTATAAATGATAAATATGTGAATGACCACTTCTAATGCTTTCTCAACTGTGATTGTCACTTCACTGTGAGTGGACGCTCTTGAAATGGTGGCTTCCCTTAGGTTTCATAATCAACTGTCTACTGATTACATCTATAATTGTTTGGCTTTACAAAGGTGTCAGTTCTCAACCTTTGAGCAGTGTCAAGAGTGGCTTAAGAGACTGAACAATGCAATTCGACCACCTGCTAAAATAGAAGATCTCTTCTCATTTGCATACCACGCTTGGTGCATGGAGGTCTATGCCAGTGAAAAAGAGCAACATGGAGACCTGTGCAGACCAGGTACGCCTTTCCACACCATGCAAATGATGGCTTTGTCGAACTGCTGCTTGAGGTAACCTTAACATGATATGAGACTCCTAAGCATTCATGTATTTAATCAATGTGTATTTTATGCAGCACCTAGCATGTGGCCATCATTCTTCTAAGCTCAGTAGAACACATTTCATGCCTTTTGGGGAAGGAAAGAACAATACACTTGGCATCCCAATTTACTGGGCCTAAAATCCAGTTATAGTAGGTTTTGATGTGTGTTATTGAATACTAATGGATGGAAGCCATGAATGTCATATTGTATACAGGTCTGGGAAGACTTCACATTAGAAATGGCTTTTGAATAGACTTTGAAAGTCGAGTGAGAATTAATTGATTGGAGAATGGGGAAAAGAACAATACAGCAAGTAGCATGAACAAAAAGAGACAGGTTAAGCCATAGAATAGAGGAGTACAAAATGGCCTTTCATTCACTATCTTCAAATTTTCCAGTCATAGATTACCTGATGTCACCCCTTTCATCCCATAGATGATGAAATAGAGGTCCAAAGAGGCCAGGTGCCTTCCCTTAGGACAAACAGAGAAGCTAAGCCTGTACTGGAACTCGGACTTCCTGAATCTTTATTAAATCTTTGACCCACTCACTATTTTTCTCCCTCAGAAATGGCTTTGACCAAGTACATGTTGTTTTTCTGCATGTAGTTGTCTGTGAACTTTGTGTTGCTATACATAGAACTCTGCTGGTCCAACATTGAATCTTTAGTGTGTCCAGTTTGGGAACAAAGTCTTGAATTCCTCAGCAGTAAAAGCTTGTGAGCTTCCTTCTAATAAAGTTTACTCTTGGGACTTTTTTCTTTAAACCTCAGTTTTTAATCCTGAATCTTCAATCTTAACAATTCTGCCCTGGTCATTTTAAACATTTGAGGCTAATCTGGTTATGCTTGTATCAGTTTGTTCCTGGCTCATTCACGGGCCGAAGCTTTTGGTTCATATTCTTGTTTAATTAAAATATAACAAACATAAGCATCATCTTATTTTTAGAGAATTTTTATTTTTTTATTTTTTTTTACCTGAGCCATCTTGCCACTTGTTGGCGGCAGCTCAGCAGCAGCTCAGCTCAGGCTGGGAATCGAACCGGCGACCCTGTTGCTCAGAGCTCGCACTCTTCAGTGAGCTCTTAACCAACTGAGCCACTCGGCTGGCCCCTTAGAGATGTTTTTGATATGTATTTTCGTTTGGCCCTCATGATCTTATTAGACAGGCAGGGTAGACTGGTGTCTGTGTTTTGGGAGCCAAAGAAAACGAGACTCAGAGGTAAAGCCTGTTGCCAAGTCCCACTGGTAGGCAGTGACAGAGCTAGGACTTAGACCCAGTTCTCAGCTATTGAGAGCCGACTATGTGGGGTGCTGTGAGTACAGAGATGAAAAACAGTCTCCTGCCCTTTTCGAGCCTCAAGGAAATCCTCAGGAATACAAGCTTCCCATGAGCCTGGTCAGGCCAGAGAAGCCCAAAGTCATCCACAAGAGACCACACTAACCTTGGAAGGTTATGATTATGAGAATGTGCTTTTAAACTCTCTTACTTCACTCCCTAGCCATGGCATCTCTCTCTCTTTTTCCTTCTATATAGAGATGCCATTGTACTTTTTATATTTTTTGTTTCTTGCTCTTTAAGTTTTTGTTTTTATTAAAGGTAAAGTTTATACCCAATGAAATGCACAGATCTTATGTGTACACTTGCTGAGTTTTTAACCATTATATCTTATTTATTAAATTTTTAGTCTCTACCATCTCCTAGGATAATGAAGTTAATGAGCTTATCTTGCTGCATTATGTTATATAAGATTTAAGACTCCTAACTCCAAAAACATTTCCTGATTTGGGGTTGCCAGTGTTTCGTCAACAAGGCTTGCTCTCTCCTAACCTGTTCTCTCACAACCACAGACTGATGATTCCTTATTCTCTTGATAATTTTAGTTGTTTCTTTTGTATTTGTGCCAACTCTTAGGATATTCCTAAGATGTGCCAGGTCAGAACTTCACTCTTGTCTTTTAATTATGGATGGCTTTGTCCTGAGCTGGGATGACTGTGGTCCCCAGGTCCTTCCCTTCCTGATGATAGTTGGTATTCTTTGGCTACCAGGCCTTACAGATGTCCACAGTGTCCTCTGTCTTTTCATGGGTTGGTGATGGATGGAGGCATTTGGGGGGTAAAGTACTGATTTAGGAACTAAAGAAACTGAATTCAAACCTGTACTCTACCATTTAATTAAAAAAATAACTGGGCAGCCCATCTATCCTCTTCATACTTTAGTTTCCTTTGTTCTTCCTGCCCAAGCTGATCTGGGTATCCTGAAGATCAAATCTGTTATAATGGAGAGTTCAATTTAGTAAATATATGAATACCTCCTATGTGCCATGCTTGTGAAAACATTTTGGAAATTATGAATATACAAGGTAATGCCATGCCATTGTAACTAATTGGTTGGAACTTACTCTATGAGTAAAGGTTGTATTTTTTTTCTTCCCATCATATACAGTCTACACTGAAGTTAACCTACTACCAATCACATGGAATCTTATTGTACTTCAGTGACTTGATTTGAGTGTATGTGTGGCTTTTTCCTTTTATATATTTTCACTGTGAAGTACAGAGGAAAAACTCGCTGTTAAAAAAGACTGTGATGGCATTTTTAAAGCCAGTCAACCTGGTTCTTCTGTCTCCACCCAATATTGTCGAGTGTTGGTGGTAGCTACATCATTACTCACCAAATAGGAGCATACCAGACAACCACATTCTTATAAGTCAACTTTAGGGTGAGACAGCACTTGAAATATTTCAAAGTGATGCCTTTGTATAATCTGCTCCAACACATGAGATCACAAGCATAGACGCTGAAGGGTAGAAGTTCGTTTAGTCTTTCAGCAGTTAATAAAGCCTTTTATAGATTCTTCTCTGCCTAGCCTAAGAGTAGAATGTGTCAGGAGGGAATTGGGAAAATTACATCATTACCTTTTATTCATATGAATCTAAGTTTCTGACTGTTGAACCTGTCATAATTAAGCTAGCCATACTGTGGCCACACCTCTAGGTCTTAATATGCTTTTTAAGGAAGACAGCACTGCTATTGGAGTTCACCTGTGAAATTTGGAAAAAGCCTTTGCAAAACTCTTGACTCTGCTCTTAGCCCCATTTCAAACTCTGAAAAAGGAAAAGCTTAAAGCTTGTCTCCTTTGTGCTCAGCGGCTTCTCCTCTTGTAGCTGCCTACTTGGTGATCATGCTGTACCTGAGCATTAATTAATCTGAAGTCCTGACAGATGACTGGGCAATTCAGTTTAGTTGCATCAGACCCACTCCTCTGACCTCTCTTCTGTGAAATGCCAATTAAACACATGTTGTTTAACCACGAACAGCATATGACTCTGGGTCTCATACTGTTGTGCAGCTGCCTTTTTTATAAAGTAAAAGCTCTTGCCAGCAAAGCTTGTCTTCAGGGTTGGAATGCATTCCCCTAAGTGTACCTCTAGACCACTGTACTGGGACTTTTATTCGCAGAAAAGAATGATTCCTTCCTCCATATATGCAAATCTAGGAAGGCTAGTTCTCACCTTCTTTGACTCTGGAACTGTTTCTGTCTCACGTCCTGGGTAAAGGCCTAGCCCTTTTATCTCAGGCCTTTAAGCTGTGAATAATTCTGGGCTTGACTCTTCAGAATCAGCCAGGGAGCTAGACTTTTTAAGGGAAAAAATTTTGGACTACCAGTTGACATTGTGGTTGTGATAGAGGGACTCATTCTTTAAAAAAATTTTCATTTCCATGACAATAAGAATTACTTGACTGTATTTGCAGGATCAAAAATACTAAATGTTAAAAAGGGATAAATCCTCATTTGAGGATGGGGGAGGCAGACAGAAAGGGTTGAAGTGGAACTATAAAGCAAAACAAAAAACTTGTGCCCTTAAATACTTAAATTGGGATATTACAACATATCTAATGTTGAATCAGTGGAGACATGAGAATTCTGAGAGGGAAATTCAGCAATAGATATGCCTCATATTCACTTTTCTGGCTGAATAAACATAAGTGAACTTCTGATACAGTTTGGCAAAAAGTCAGTTGAATTATTCATGTATTGTAAGGTGTGTGGCTAGATTTTTTTTCCAGAAAGCAGTGGTTTTCAAACTGTAGGTTATGATCCACTAATGAGGTCATGAAATCAGTTTTAAGAAATGAAATATGAAATGAGACATTTAGGATAGAAAATATCAAAATGCATCACACATGTAATAAGAGTGGGTATTTTGTGAAATCCTTCGTAAAATAAACATGTTATATATTGGGATGTAAAACAAAATTGGGATGTAAAACAAATCTTATTGTGGGTTGTGATGGTCAGTTTCAAAGTTTATGAAGTCATTGCTTTAGAGGTTACAAAGATAATTAAAACTCACTCCTTGTTCTCAAGGAACTTGAAATAACATTTTCTAAGCTTGCTTCACAGTGTATGTTTCTTTGTGTTTTGCAGAATTTCATGCTGTAGATGGTGGTTCTAACCCCTTCTTTGGGCAGTGGTCCTATGCAGTGAATTGCCAATGGTGGTTGGTAGTGGTGGTGATGATGATTATTTTGCCAGTGATTGTCTTAAAATAATAGGATCCTTTCAGGGTATATGTGTGTTTACTCTTAAGATAGAGGTATTAATGTAAAGGACCATTAATTAAAGTACTTTTACCTTTTGCAAAGACTTGGAGCTATGTCACAGGATGGGGAAAATCTTCTCATTAATTAATGAACTTGGAAGTTGCCGTAGTTTTATAGCTTTTAGATTGGAATTATAAGTGAAGATTCTCTGTCTAGTATTCTTGATGGTCACTGTCCCTTGCAATTTATAGGTAGATGGCACCCCAATTCAGATAGCTCTTTTTCCTACATCACTGCTAAAATTTTTCCAAAATGAGATAGATTCAGTTGATTATTTCTTCCTGCATCTCTGAACCTCATCTTTTTATAGCTCTCCTTTAGGAAACATATAATACCTAGTTTAGTGGAAGCTCAAGAAAAGCAGTTTAAATGGGAAAGTAGTTTTATAGACTTCATTTAAGTAATTGCTGTTTTCTACTCTGAAGCTCCTCTCCCAGGGAGAGCAAAGCTTTACACTTTGATCACCAAAACAATCTGTTTTGTGCTTTTATTTGTTATTGTAGTTTCTCCCATCCCCCACCAATGTTTACTTTACAACCTATAACACTGTATATTAGAAGTTCTACTTAGTGGTTTTTTGCTTGTCTGTTTGTTTTTTGTTTTATAAAATTGCTGCCTTAGGACTTCAAGGAAGAAAGTTATTTCAGATTGAATGACTTTTATGTTTGGTTCATTTCTGTTTTTGTTTCTCACTATCTTAAGGAAGAGGAAGCCAAATTCATTGGGATAAATGTCGGCGGGTTACACATATTTGGGTAGATATTCTTACAAATGCTTAGCATTTTACTTGGTCGCATGGTGTTTCCTGAGATTCCTGGGTACTGGCAGTTAGTTCCAGTATCCCTTACCTGCAATTCTATAATCTATAAGACTCTGAAAATTGCAAGATTTAAAAAAATTTTTATTTGGTGGCTTGACCTGATCTGAGCGGACATGAAGTTATTTGTTGCCTTATTTATCCTATTTATAAAGTGTGAATTATCCACACATTTCATTGTAGAAATAGTAATGTTTGGGTAAGTAGACCCTGTTGAGAGTGTTTACCTAATATTATAGTATATGTACCATCTTAAAATCCAGAAAACTTTCAAGTTCTGAAACTGGCCCAAAGAGTTTCTGATGAGGAGTTACAGATCTATACATATTACTATTCTTGGTGAACTTGTTGATATTATTTCTTATACCATCGCTCTGAGTGTGGAAATAGATAAGTAGCCAGAATAATGACAAAAACATGGGTTTGGGAATCAGACAGACATGCCATAATAACCTCTCTCAGCCTCAGTTTTGTCTTCTGTAAAAAGCTCAGTGATACTACCCACAGAGTTAATAGCAGTGATTAGGTAATATAACTCTTGATCAAAATTAATTTCTTCATTCCTTCATTCAGTCTTATCCTGAAAGGGATTTTTTTTTTTTGGTAACTAAAACTAAATATGTGTTATTTTATTTAGACAATACCTGCCCCCCACCCCTTTAAGTAACTAAGCGGGGTAGCTGTGCTATTATTCCACCTGTTACGCAAAATGGCATTCATTTTTTCCTTTCTGCTGTCTGTCTTTGGCGCCTAGGGGAACACGTGACGTCAAGGTTTAAAAACGAAGTGGAGCGGATGGGTTTTGATATGAACAATGCCTGGAGGATTTCCAACATCAATGAGAAGTACAAGTGAGTTGTATGGGTCCCTGTGGACTGTGTTTCACAGCCATTGCCTTTGCAGAAACCCCAGTTCACATGCGGCAGAACATTTGAACTTAGACCTTTTCTTCCAAATGGAGTTTTATTTATTAAATATAAATGCATGATCTTCAGAGTACGTCTTGAGCCTTCTTTTCCCGTTGCTATCACTGAAGTGGAAAGTGATCCTTACTTAATAGGGTTCTGGAACCTTCCTTTTTACCCCCTCCAGGCTTCAGTCCTTCCTGGCACATGCATGTCTAGATAATACTGTGTTTACCTATAGGCAAGCGTTTCCATTATTCACATCCCCACTTTACATCACATTAGAGAGAGGATCAGTGATCTCATAAGCAGTGATAAACACTTAGGAGCTAGTTTTTATGGCTATAATTTTACTCCAGATCCTATGAAATAGGCATCAGTATTATTCTGTTCTTTAATATATTGATCTAAAACTAACTTCACAGCTGTGACCATTTAACCATTAAATATTAATGTAGTCATTATTAAATATTTACCATTACCTGTTTCCTTAACAGGTATAGGTACTTTGGTCGGGGAGGACGTTAACTACTGTGATTTTGGTGATCCAGATTTCTAGAAAACAAAATTATCCAGGAGATTTAATATATCCTTCTCTTAAGTTTTCCTGCAGCAATTGGAAACATTAGTTATATACTGTTGTCCTTTGAGCTGCCTCAAATTATGGTAGCTGCTTTAGTGGTGTATTTGTGGCTAGCCACCAGAGCATTTCATTTTTCATTGGAAAAACTACAGCTGATTTACTGTATACAGCTCTTAACATGGACCTTGGCCAACGAGTTAAGGGGTGTTGTAAAGAATTGGGAGCTGCAGACGTGTCATATCTTTGCCTGTTCTCAGTGATAAGTCGAAGCAGAGAATGTAGGTGGAGGCTGGAGGAGGGGCTTCAGAGAGTCTGAGGCTGCTGCAGGCTTTGCTCATGTGTAACCCACCTTTCCTATACTGGAAACTGCTTATCTATAACTGAGCAGCTAGTGCTTGCTGAAGAGCTGATTACTAGGCGTTGTTGTATTTATGGGATAAGGAATATAATGATAAGAAAATTGGGTGAAATAAAAAAGTTGTGAATTAAACTAAACTTGTTTAAAATAAAGTTTGAGTTCAAAAGTCATTGGTTTTCAAAAATCCCTATTTTATATGGGTTTTAAAAATTAACTTCTTTTCTGTGAGCCTACTATTTTACCTCAAAGTTAGTCTTCAGGAAAATGCAAAATTCTTCCTACTATAAAGGAAGGAGAGCCAAATTTACTCCTAAGTTTAAAAATAAGATAAAACGAACAAGAATCATGGTAAGAGTATTAATATTAACCATGATCACTGTCTCTCAGGTTGTTTTTAGGAGATTGTGGGTAGGTGTTAGGAAGTTTGTAGAACTACTCTTGGTCGTAGCTATTCTCCTGGTTCAGTGGCTTTTAAATTCCTAATACTTAAACTTCTGGAAATTGAGAACAGGAGAGCGCTATTTATATTTAGTGCAGAATGATCAATTCCTAAGACACTTTGTGTTTTTTCTTCCTCTTCCCCTAATGCATAGGATGATATACGACAGGGAGGTGGTGGTGGTGGTGGTGGTGGTGGTGGTGGTGACGGTGACGGTGGTGTGACAGTGATGACAGGGGGCTGGTGATGGTGGTGGGTGGTGGAGTGGTGGGGGTGGGGTGTAGCAGCAGTAGTGTGTGTATTTTAGGATTTGGATTAAAGATCTTAATTGCATTCACTGTTGAATATTGGGTTACCCATAGAAAGACATTGTCCTGTAAGTAAAAAACCTATCAGAAATACTGCTTTCTAGGGCACCAGCTTGACTAGCATGTAGCTACTAGCATCTTCACAAATGAAAACAGAGCCTTTTTTCCCCGAGTATAGTTTGTTTTGAAGTATATTTTATATAAATTATGATTAATAGCTTATTCACATTCCTAATTTGGCTAAATGGGACTGTGATTATGTATGCAAATGGACTGACCTGTAGTACTGTTTCTGCATACCCATGGCTGCATCTGTTACCTGTAATTAGGACACCCTGTTTGGTTCACTTCAAAGAATATGTTTAGTAGTCCTGTGAGGTCTCTGGAAACTTGAAATTGTGAGCGCTTTCCTTCTTCACAAGCTTCTGTTAGACAAAAGCCTGAAAGACTGAGGCTCTGGTACAGGTGTCACACAGACTTTCACTTCTGTAGTTGAACCTGGGTGCTTGTGTAGTTAGAAATGACCTGCATATCTGTTAACAACAGAGGGTTATAATGGAGTAACTGCCTCTCAACTCCCCTTTTTCATTGATAGTTAAGATTGGCAGATTCCCAAAAGACAGCATCAAATGGAACAATCCAAGATACTATCACTTGATATATACATAAATAAACACTTAAGGCAACCCATTCTGCTGAGCAAGCCAACACTCAAGTAATGCTCCTCACTGCCTTTTCACTGGCTTTGAGGTAACTTGATCAACATCCTTATGCTGACTCACCTAGTGTCTCTCCCCCTTCTCCACCCTTCTCTCCCTGTCTTCTTCCCTCTCTCTCTCTCTCTCTTTCTTACCCTCCCTTTAGGCTATGTGGTAGCTATCCACAGGAGCTCATAGTGCCTGCCTGGATCACTGACAAAGAACTAGAAAGTGTAGCAAGCTTCAGGTCCTGGAAGCGTATCCCTGTCGTCATCTACAGGTAAGTAAGCCTGGCCAGGCCCAGTTTGGCCTGGTGCTAGTGCCCGTTGCATGTGGTCTGCTGCCTCTGCTGCTGCTAACCTGGGAAGGGAGGGGAGGGTCAGGAAACTTTCCAGGCAATTCTTTGCTTCCTTATTGCTAATGCTGCTCTTCTAGTCACACACCAGTAATTATTACATCCAGAACACTAGCTGATGGTAACACTGACACTGGTAAGAAAATTTTAATAGAAAAGCAGTTGATCTTGCTTTTTAAGACCTTTCTGACATTCTATGGGAAGATAATGTGCTTACTACATTTAGTGTCAGATGTGAGCCTTTGAGCCAAGAGAAATGAGTCCTAACAAGTGAGAATTGGGAGTATAGATTTGAGTCATTTGTGATTGTCTTTGTGGTTGAAAACTTCAACACTTAGAAGACTTCTGCTTGGAGAGCGAGCATTTAGAGAAGGCTAGGGCTTGGCTGGATAGAAGATCTTAAGAGATCAAAGGCAGGAGAGCCAAGGGAGGCAAGTTCTAGAAGGGCGTGGTGACTTGGTGACAAGCACAGGCTTTGGAGTTTAAGTCTTTTCTCTGATAATCCTTGCTGTGGCACCTTGAGTAAGTTCCCTGGCTGACCTCAGCCTGTTCCTGATTAATAAAATGGGAATGATGTTCTCTTACTTTGCAGGGATGCTCTGACATCTGAATAAATCTGTAAACACTGGACTTCTCTAAGCAGTATCTGGAGTAGGTTGCATTCCTGATGGTGCTTTTATATTTTATAATTCAATGAATAGCTCACTTCTCATAGAATCATGTTAAGCTTTTAAGAAGCCATTCCCTCTTATTTTGGAACTGTTTCAGATGTCATCTCCTTGCAATATTCACAGTCTCCATTTCATTTTCTCAGTTTGCAAACTTTTTGGTCTCTTGAATTTGGGCCAAACCAGTGGGGCTTAGTTAGAAACTCATTCATACCAATTTTCTAGGAAGGGATTTATCTCCTTGTGGAATTCGCACTGAAGCAACCAGCTTTTTCATTTAGTCCACTGAGGGCAAATTCTGTCGGCCATCCTGAATAGAGAGAGAGGTGCTTCTGGCCCAGTGGAACCCATTAAGTTTTCAGTCTCAATTTCATTACTGTTGTTTTCAGACACCCCTAGAAAAGTAGGTCACCACATTTACCTAACACTCAAGTGGTAAGGATGACACAAGAATTAGAGAGCAGTGAAAGCTGAAAGGATTTATATGAGTCTTATCAGTGATCAGCCCAGCTCAAATGGGGAAAGTAGCCAGCTGCTGCTCTGTGGCCAACAGCTGGGTTAGATTAGCAGCACTGGTATTTGTGGGATTTGCTGACTTTTAACATAAGGGGGAAGGACTCTCATTTTCAAAGTAAGTGTCTTTAGGTGAATTCTCCCTGTTGGTAGAGAAGCCTAAAATTGCAGGTTGAAGAAAAAACTTCTTAGAATAAACATGGGAGCCTTTTTTTCCTTTTAAAATGTATTCTAGAGGGCATGAGCCATAGGTTTATTTTTAACCCTTTCTGGAGACCATAGAATATATATAAATGAACATTTTTATTTGCAATTTCTCAAAAATATCTGCTCTCAAAAGATTATAAATGAAAGTTCTGGGTGCAGTTCACAAAAAATCAGACAGGCTTCCAGGAGCTGGCCTCTGTTTCTGACCATGCCTTGTGTCTCTGCGCTTCATACTGGGGTGTTAGATTGGGGTAGCTGAAGAATGTTTTGGGAGACTCTACCCACGCTGCTTTGCCAGTCCATGTGGTAGGATGCTTCTGAATCCAACATGCATTTACTGAATTTAGTTGTCTGTAGACTACAGTAATGATTCCTGAGGTTGCTGGCAGCATTTATTTGACAGCAGCACACTGAACTAGGGCCTGATGAGTGCGTTCTCCTACTGTGATGAAAGGGTGCTTAATTGGATTTATCTTTGAAGGCAGAGATTGCTCTAATGCAGCAAGATGGTGTGAAGGGTGCCCATCTGTAGTGCAATTCACAGCTTCCCCGCCTTTGTGCAGTGATTATTAGAAATTTCTAGTCAGTTGGGAGCTTGCCTAACACCAGCTTAGGGATAGTTTAAACATTTCTATGTTTCTATTTAAAACTGAAGCATTTCAGTATTTATCCATTGGACGTCTCAACTTTTATACTTTTTTTCCGGTTCTGTTTGTTAAAATGATAGAAATTCTCTTTAGTGATTTTTAGCTTTAGTGTTTTAGTTCTCTTTCAAGCAGTCTAAAGCATTTTAGAAGACTGCAGAAAGCTGCTTATTGTAGCAGTTCATTTGCTATCTAGCTACTATAATACCCCTTAAAACCCCAAACTCAGGTTGAAGAGTGCCATCTACTGTTTCTCTTGGGCACTGCTGGGAAGCATTGTAGGAGAAGAGGATGCTTTGGAAAGGCCCTGCCAGCCTCTTAAAAGTTTGGCATCAGTCAGCTCATTGGCTGCCCAGCACCTATTACTATATGCTAGTAGGCATTTTAAAAATCGGTGAGGTTTTATTTTCAATTTGGCTCCATTCAGCAGGTAAGCCAGTTGACCATGTTGGCAATACACAAGTACTTTTTGTTAACTTGTCTCTCCCAACAAGGGAGGATTTTAAAAGTACAAGCAACTGATTGTTCCAGTGGAATTTGATTATTGCCAAATTTAATTTATTGCTTGTGAGCTTCAGATTAAAAACAAAAATAGTTTTCACATTGTTCTTTTGTTGTTGTTGTTGTTGTTATTAGTAGTAGTTTCTGGTTCACATTGTTCTTTGAAGAAGACAAATAGATTAAATAGTATGTTTTATTTCAATCCATCTACGCATATATGTTATATATGTGTTTAGAAACAATTTTAATGAGAGGTAAGACCTTGATGGTTTCCTCTGGGATATAGAATTGGACACTTAAATTTTTTGCTTACTAACTGTTTATTCGGCTAATTTGTTTTTACAGTGAACTGATTACCTTTATAGCCTTTAAAAAATGGCTTTATTGACATGTCACATACAATTCACCCTAATGTGTATAGTTCAGTGATTTTTTTTTTTTAGTACAGTCAGAGTTGTGTAGCCATCACTATAATCAGTTTTAGTAATTTTCACCACCCCCAAAAGAAACCCCAGGCCCATTAGTAGTCACTCCCCATTCCCTTCCTAAGACCCTTCGCTGTGGGTTACCATAATCTACTTCTTGTCTCTCTAGATTTGCCTATTCTGAACATTTCACATAGATGAAATCATACAGTATGTGGCCTTTTGTGACTGGCTTCTTTCATTTAGCATAATATACTCAAGGCTTATCCATGTTGTAGCATGGGTTAGGACTTCATTCCTTTTGGTTTCCAAATAATACTATCTTGTAACTTTTTAATTGCTAAAATTGCCTAACTTAAGTTCCTAATTAGGAAAAGACTGGGTTTTAATAGCATCTTAAAGTAGACTATGAGTATTATCTTAGTCCTTGAAAAAGGATCTATGAGAGTATGGCTTATTGAGGTTTATGCTGTTCTTTCTAAGAGCTTAAGGAAGGGAAACTGGCTCATTGAGCTATCTTCCTATAATAGAGCAGTGTGTGACTCAGGAAGTCTCAGGAGATTTTGTAAAGCAGTCCACTGTGGGCCAGGTAAGTGTTTCAGTCCCAGAGGTGGGATCTTGTTTTGAAAAGAATCCCTAAGCCAGCCATAAAAGTGCACAGTTGTTGCAGAGGGCCCACAGAAGTCAGTGAGGAAACAAAATTTTCTGTTTCAGCATCTATTTTGCCAGACTATTCAAGTATAGTATAAAAAGGAGAGAATAATGCTTCATTATTGAGTAGCAGAGTTAGTGTAGTATTTCTAGATTTTTTACCCAATTTCCTCCAAATAAATTTAAAGATAGACCTTGACTTTACGAACATGGATTTGTTTTCTCTAAGAGTACACATTTGTCATTTTGTTGGTAACTCTACAAAGGTCTCTAAAATGGTATGATAATTAAGAAGGATCCAGATAGGTTTCGTTATTTATTCTTATTGCTATATAAGATTTCTACCCTAAGAGGACTTGAAGCTAACCCAGTACTTACCTATAGTCTAGCTATTTAGTAAGGTATTTAAAATCCACAATCTCACTTTGGGTATGAGCATAGAGCACCTGAATGGGACCACTGAGATGGTACAGTTGTTGTGTCTTGTTCCCCACACAGGCACCAGAGCAATGGAGCTGTAATTGCCCGCTGTGGACAGCCAGAGGTCAGCTGGTGGGGCTGGCGAAATGCTGATGATGAGCACCTGGTGCAGTCAGTGGCCAAAGCTTGTGCCTCCGACTCCCGATCAAGTGGCAGCAAGCTGTCGACTAGGAACAGTTCTCGAGACTTTCCCAATGCAGGCGACCTTTCTGATGTGGAGTTTGGTAAGGTGCTCGCTGGCCCATGGCAGCAATTTTTATAGCATATGAAAACCTTTTCTTGAAATTGCCTTTTCCTTATAAGATAGAGAATTTGTTTCATAGAAAAGAAAGAGCAAAGCTTCAGTTGATGGATTTGTTTGAGGAGTTGTGGGTCTTGGCAATGAACCAGAAGACCCCTTGTTTAAGACTTGGTTTAAGAGGACTAGCGAGCGTGTTATCTTTCTTGCCATGGTGACAAGACTGGAGTACATATGTGATTGGGGACCTGCAGTATCTCCAGACCATAGAGGAAAACACCAGGCTTCATTAAAAGACTGCCGATATAGAAACGAGGCGTAGGAGACTGTAGGCAAAATAAAAAATAGAGAAGTCTGTGTATCAAGTGTTCTGGTTAGATGGATTTTACTTAATTTTTTTGGTACTGTAGTATGTGCCTGTAGTTCTTACTCTGCACGGATCTGGGACAGACAGGTTCATTTAGTTTTCCCTCCCATCCCTGTTGTCCCTAGATTCTTCTCTGTCAAATGCTTCAGGAGCAGAGAGTTTAGCCATCCAACCGCAGAAGCTTTTGATCTTGGATGCACGTTCCTATGCTGCAGCTGTCGCGAACCGAGCCAAAGGAGGAGGCTGTGAATGCCCAGGTGAGATGTACAGTGCTTTGTCCCCCAGTATCCAGCCCATGCCCAGCTGGGTCTTAGTTCTCAATATAAAATGAATGGCAAACCATGTTCCTCAGCCTATCATGAAAAAGCCAGAGCTCTTTGGATTCTTAACACTGTGCTATTTTCAGGGGAAAAATGGAGGAGGAGGTGCAGTGAAACCCAATAATCCTCCTTCCCTGTGCCAACCTTTAGGTGATAAGGAAAATCAATCCTCTCACATAATGTCTCTTCATATTTGGAAGCTGCTTCTGTAGTGGCTCAATTTCTTAGTCTTCTAAGAGCTTTTTGTTGCGTTTGACAAGTGGGTGTGGTATGCTCATCACTGGCCTCACAAAAAACTCTTCACATGGCTTCTACTTAGAAAACCTGGTGTGGAAATTGAAGCAGTAAACACAAAACTCTAGAAAGCACCTCTGTCCTGACCTGTGACATCCCTACTGTTTGAATTCTGGTTTTCTCCGAGGAGGGACCCCTTCATTGTCAGTTGTATGCTGATGGAGCAGGTAGAGGCACCAAGCTCCATATTCAGATGTACTCTAAGATGGAAAATAAAAGAGTGGTACCAAGGTGAAATTTGAATACATGAAATGCATTGTTCTGCCAGGTTCTTCTTGAACAGATTCCCGAGCTACAGGTTATATGAGGCCCAAGAAGTAAACCTGGGGTGAGACAGAAGTATATAGATCTTTTTTTTTTTAAGTACCGTATTTGCCGGCGTATAAGACGATTTTTTGGCCCTGAAAAATATGCCTCCAAGTGGGGGGTCGTCTTATACGCCAGGTACACTTCAGATAGACTGCCCATAGTGCTTGCCCCGTGCCATAGTGGCCTCCCGATGCCCGCCCACTTCATTCCACATACCGTTCAGGCATCAGCAGCGCTGCTGGGTGTATGCTCGGCTGTTATGCGATTTTGCTGTTATGCGATTTTACCACACTCGCAAAATCGCACACAGCCAACCATACACCCAGTATGATAGCGCAAAATCGCGAATCGCGATTTATGTATATGTTTGATTACATACAGCCTTGTGACAGTTTTCCTGCATGTCATAAGCATTTGAATATAAATATAAATGTTGAAATCAAATCTGATATTGTTTTACCTTTTATTTGGTGTGTGGAAGGTGTGCGGAAGAGGGGGTAGTCTTATACGGCGAGTATATAACAAACTCTGTATTTTGAGTGGAAATGTTAGGGGGTCGTCTTATACGCCCAGTCGTCTTATACGCCGGCAAATACGGTAACAGCTTCTATTTTATGTCAGTATCTTCACAAATCTAACCTTTTTCACAAAGACAGCTAAAATTCAAGCACTGTTTTTCTCTCATAATAAAGGATTGGGCAAAGAGGCATCAAAACACTGCAGTTTCATTAGTCAGCAGCTGCAGTGGGTTTGTTTTATAGCCATTTTGTTTCTTTTAAATTTGGCCTGTGGGCTTTAAATTCAACATATTTGTGTTCTCTTTATTGTTATTCTCTCCAGAGTATTACCCAAACTGTGAAGTTGTGTTTATGGGGATGGCAAATATTCATTCAATTCGGAGGAGTTTTCAGTCTCTGCGGTTGCTGTGCACACAGATGCCAGATCCCGGAAAGTAAGACCTTGGCCTTGGCTTTTATTTTGCATTGCTTTTTTTTTTTTTTTTAAATCAGTTTGGAGGTGTATTTCCTTCTATTTCTTGGTAAACTTCAGTTTTGCTGTCAGCCTCTGTGGGTATTCTTTCTGTGTTAGGAGCATGGCAGCATAAATGAGGAGCTGGGATTAAAATCTAGCCTTTCGTAAGGTTTAAAAATGTGCAGCACATAACAAATCTCAGCCCTCAGAGCAGAACCATTGTCCTTCTTGTTTTTCCTGGAACCTCTTCCTTCTCTTGTACATTGTTTTTGGCCCAAAGTAATTTAATTCTTTGGTTTCTGACGTCCTGTAGTGATACTAATCTGCTATGAACCAGGATGTTTTGCCATAAAGAGTCAAAATGTATTCATCTAAATGATCTAAAAAGGGTTAAACTTTAAGCTTGCCATTCGGTCAGTTCCTTTTACATATGCTTCTGATTTCTAAACTATCCTCTCTTAATTTACTAAGAACATTACCATGATTTTTATTGCTTATTAAAAATGAATGACTGGGGCCGGCCGAGTGGCTCAGTTGGTTAAGAGCTCGCTCAAGAGTTTGAGCTCTTTTGAGCAACAGCAGTTCGAGTCCCAGCCCGAGCTGAGCTGCCAACAGGTGGCAGGATGGCTCAGCTTAAAAAAAGAAAAAAATGAATGACTGGCATTTGCAGTGAGGAAGGTGAAATAACACCCCCTCCTCCCAAGGGAACTGTTTGAATACAAGATAAATTAGCAGGAATGCTCTGTAAAACAAATATGGACAGATAAATATTTTAAAGCCCCTGTTTTACTATTTCAGGAAGCCAGAAATGGTGTCAGAGAAGGTAGAAGTTTCTCTTTCTGGTATTTGTGCTTGAGCCCATAGCTGTTTCCCAGGGCTCTGTTCAGTAGATCTCATGATCACATCAAGTTTTGCAGCATTCTTTATTTGATTTATTAAATCAAATGGCTGGCTGAACCACTTATACTGACTTCTGGTAGCACATGATTAAATTCATCACAGTTGCAATCAGCCCAGAGGGTGAAGCACTTGTCCTTGGGGAAAAGCCTGACTGAAGACATGAGCTCGCTGCTCTGCTTTTGGGATTAGCAACTTGCATCTGCTACACATTTCCAGAACCCAGCTAGCAGTACTCTTTTCCTTAAAGTTGGCGCATAGAAAAGACGACTCAGGAGATCTGGCACTAATTGTATGACTTTGGCCAAGTGGCTTAATCTATGGGTATCAGTTTTTCTATCTATAAAATGAAAAGGATAGAATCAATATTACTTGATCCCTAATATCTTCCATATGTTAAAATTCTTTCTTAAAAAGCTATTTTTTAACCTTGGAGTCAAAAAGATAGAATTAGCCCTTGCCTGGTTTAAATGAATGTCTCGGGGACTTTATTAAAGAAGAAGGTAATGCTTTGTCTGTCTTTGGCAGCAAGTCATAAAGCTATGGCCGTGGTGGGACCAGCAATAAACAGGCCTCCCAACACTTGTCTGTGGCTGTGAAGGGCTAGGGTACAGTATGTTTCTACTCCAGTTTGAGAATAGGACAGGGGGGTGTGCAGTCTCAGCACCTCTCGGTTGGCAGATTTTGGAATGCAGCTTCTCTGTTAGGCATGGACAACACCAGCTGGTATGTATATGTGAATAGTTCAAGAGAACCTTACACTTGTTTACCATTTCTCCAGGGGCCAGGAGATAATTCAGTATTTGTTCTCGTCAACCTTATCTGTTAGTTTCTTTCTGTGTGAGGAATGAGAATAAACAATTGATCCACCAGCAAAAAAAAAAAAAATGTTTCTCAGGTACCTATTAGGAGATAGAAAGTCTTGAGATTGAGTTGTTACCCACGATTTGCACATTAGGAATCTTCACTGTGTGCTAGGCACTGTGCTGGGGGTCCAGTTATACCTGAGACACAGTGTCTCCGCCCTCGGAGGATCTAGAGTCTGGTTGGTAGATCAAGCTAATCCATGTGAAACCAGTACTTAGGCAGTACTTTCTGTTGTCTGCTTGCCTGGAAAGACCCTTGGACTGTTCTAAAAATTCATACTCATTCCCCAAGGTTTAATAGTCCTTTATAGCCTAGTCTTGGCAACAGCCTTCTTAGAGCTCCCTCGTCTGACTCAGTGTTTGAAGGGCTAAACTGTGGTCTTAATATAAATCTGATTGCATTTTGGAAAAATCAGAGAGTTTGGGGGTGGGTGGTAGAGATCATCATGACAGCACACAAGAAACAAACTGTCAACACAGTTAAAAGACAAGTGTGATTAGCTGTGATTACTCCCAAATGGCAGTTCTTAGGATCTGATACTTTCTGAAGGCCTTTGGAAAAAAGGTTCTTCTAGATCCCTGCTGAATCCAGTCTCTGTTAAGCCCAGTAATACTGTGTAGCCATTGGAATACTAATTTGCATGAGTCTACCTATGTTATTAGCTTGGGCCCATCCAATTTTCAGTTTTAGTCAATAGACATTTAAGACTTGAGCAGTGGAAGGTGTTAGGGAGTGGGTAGCAGGTGGATGCACCATTCTTGAATGTGGCATCCAGCTAACACCTTATTATAGATGTATTTATGAGTTTTCTTTGCTTTTTTCTTTTTTGAGGACTTGTTGGGCAAAGTTGCTGATCATTAAATATAAATATCTTCTGTTTTACATCTCAGAATTTTCTTCAGGAGATTCCAGAAAGAACCACTTTTCTGTTACTGAGTATATACCTACCATGGACTGAAAAAGATTAAATATTCTTGGGAAATTAGCCATAATATTTTTGGAACTAAAGGTGGTCCTGTTAATGACTGTCCTATTTCTAAGGCTTTCCTGAATTGCATAGTAGGGTTTGGGCCGCATCCTTGTACATGTTTTATAAAGAGCTTTTCTGTTTGTTTTGGCAGTTTTATTTGGAGGGAAAAGTCTTTAGGAACAGCTTTTTAATTTGACAGGTATTTGGCATGATGCAGTGAAGTAAATCAGAAAAATCAGCATTTCTTCATTCTCTTCTGTTTTTATTTTTATAGTTGGCTCTCAGCTCTTGAAAGCACAAAATGGCTCCATCACTTATCTGTGCTTTTGAAGTCAGCACTTCTGGTAGTGCATGCTGTGGATCGTGACCAGCGACCGGTGCTAGTGCATTGCTCAGATGGCTGGGACCGCACCCCCCAGATTGTGGCATTGGCTAAGCTCTTACTGGACCCTTATTACCGAACCATAGAGGTGGGTGCATCCAAGGAATAGGATTTGGTACTTCAGGATAAGTGGGGAAACCTCAGAGGCTTTTATGATCAGTTTTGGTCGTGTGGTTAGGTCTAATGAAAGTGAATTTTTTTGTTTTTAAATCATTGCTACTTTACCTTGAGCTAAATTATGGTGGTGCCTACCACAGTTCTTGCCTCTTAAAATGGAGCAGACTGTGGATAACAGGGTATTGAGAATACAGATATCTTTTCCTTTGTAGTCTACCTGCTTGGAAAAGTTTTGGCTACTCTAGGATAATGGGGCTTCTATAGAAGGATCTTGGCATGCTTATGGTCACGGGTGTAGAGATCACTACAGAGTGTTTTGTAGAAAAAGAGCCCTACTCTGAAATAACGATCTGTTTGGTTAAAGATGTAAGAAAAACTCTAAAGAACCGTAAAATATATGTAAATCATGGGTGGGGAAAGATTTTACAAACACGACTTTGTAAGTCTAACATGAAAGACAGAAATTAAAAAATAAAAAATATTTAGGGCTGGCCAAGTGGCGATGGTTAAGAGCTGGCTTGGGACGCCAGAGGGCCCCGGTTCGGACCCCACATATGAGGGCCAGTGACACTGCCCTCCACAGCTAAGATGCTGAACAACAGCTCAACCTGGAGCTGGGCTCCTGTGAGTCACTGGCGACAGCGTAGGCTGCAGCCCCTGTGGCAGTGGGTTGCCATGGGCTACCGTGTGTAGCCAGTAGCCAGCGTGAGCGGCCAGCAGCCGCAGTGAGCGGCCGTCCAGAAGCCGGTGACTGATCTGCCTCGCCCGGGAAGAGCGCAATGATGGTGCCAACTTGGGCCAGTGAAGCAACGTCCTCCACAACTAGACTGAAGAACAAAACGACAGCAACTTGTCTGTTCCCCTTCCCCCAATTCCCGCACTGTTCCCATCCCCCCAATTCCTCAATAAAAAATCTTAAAAAAAACCCAACATATTTAGAAAAAGAAAAGGGTGACTTTTATATAGTGAATGAAAGAGGCTAAAAATATAAATTAACTCAAGAAAGGCTTCGATAGATGCTTAGTTAGTACCCTTTTGATGATTATGGAATGGAGTTGAGGGAGTTGGGAAATCCCTCTAAGCTTGTGTCCCATCCGGGGTGGAGACTTTGGTGTGCAGTTGGGTCAGGGGCTCTTGATGGGCTTACTGGGGGCTGTTAAAAGGGTTTGCTGCCCATGATACCAGGCTCGGGACTGTCACAGTCTGGATAGACAAGCACAAATGGTCTCTTGGGTGCTTCCTTGCAGGGTTTCCAGGTCCTCGTGGAGATGGAGTGGCTGGATTTTGGTCACAAGTTTGCTGACCGGTGTGGTCATGGTGAGAACTCAGACGATCTGAACGAGCGTTGCCCAGTGTTCCTGCAGTGGCTTGACTGCGTTCATCAGCTTCAGAGGCAATTTCCTTGCTCTTTTGAGTTCAATGAAGCATTCCTTGTGAGTTTGGGCCTATAATTCTTCGTTTGGGGGACCTTCTAAATTCTTGCGGGTATCAATGCAAATGCTGGTGGGACAGTTTTCACTTAAAACGGTGCATCATTTTTAGAATTTAGTAGAAGAGCTATTCTTCTATTTTTGAAATTAAAAAACAACAATAATAAACAAGTGTTTATCCAGTGAATCCAGGTGTACTAGGTTTGCATAAAGTCTTTGAGTTGTTTTAAACTTAGCTTTAAAAATGAATGATAGAAGCCCTAAATAGCAGTTAGAAAAAGAAACAGTAGGATGTCCTCTGCTCCTTCCAATTCACCTACCAAACTCCCCACATCTGTCCCGAGAGCTCTGCCTCCTCCCTTTTGTCGGAGGACACACTGCCTCTGCCCTCTTCCAGCCCCTCCTTCCGCTTGGTTCACTAGCTCCTGCCTCTCCTCTGCTCAGCTACATGACTCCAGCATTTTCCCCCTCTGCCTTTTGCATTGGCGTAGTTGCCTCTCTACCAGGTCATTGCCATCAGCATACAAACGTGGTGTAGTACCTCTTCTCAGTCTTGTGCCCTCCTCTAGCTATTCTCATTTCTCACATCCCATTTCTTCACAGCAGAGCTCCTCAAGTCTTCTACATTTATTATCTCAAATTCTTACCTTCCCATTCTCTCTTAAACCTACTCCAATCAGGTGTTCACCCCACCACTTTACGACAGCTGTTTTTGTTAAGGTGACCAGTGACCTTCATGTTGCTATTCTAGTGATCAGTTCTCAGTCTTCATCTTTTTTTTAAACTGAGGAATAACTGATATAACATTATATTAATTTCAGGTGTACAACCTAATGATTTGATACTTGTATATATTGAGAATTGATCACCATAAAAAGCCTAGTTGACATCGATCACCATACATAGTTACTTATTTTTTTCCCTTGGAATGAGAACTTTTAATATCTACTCTCTCAGTAGCTTTCAAATATGTAATACAATATTAACTATAGTCATGCTGTGCATTACATCCCCATGACTTACTTTATAATTGGAAGTTTGTACCTTTTAACTCTCTTCATCTTCTTTGATACATCATTAATATTTGGCACAATGTAATCACTTCTTTCTTAAAGCACTTTCTTCATTTGACTTCCAGCACGCACTCTCTCTTAGTTCTCTACCTCACCAGCTGGTCCTTTCTGTCTCCTTTGCTAGTTCCTCCTGACCTCCCCAGTTCTGAATGTTGGAATGCTCCAGGGCTCAGCCTCAAGGCTGCTTCTCTATCTACACTTCCTCTCTAGGGATTTCATCCAGTCCAGTGGCTTTAATTGCTGTCAATGATTCCCACATTTATACATCTTCAGCTCAGACCTCTCCACTCAACCCCAGACTCACATGTCCAACTGTGACTCCTTAGTATCTCCACTTGGATATCTTAATGGTATTTCAAACCTAACATTTTCAACACTTAGTTCTTGATTTCCACATCTCCCCACCCCAAAGCCTGATCTTTCAGAAGTCTTCCATCTCACCAAATGGCAACTCAGTCCTTCCATTTACTTCAGGCAAAAACTTTTATGTCATCCCCAACTCTCCTTTTTCTTTCATCTTCACATTCAGTCTGTCAGCAGATTCTGCAGCTCTTCTTTCAAATACAGTAAAGCCTTGGATTGCGAGTAATGTGGTTTGCAAGTGTTCTGCAAGACCAGCAAACATTTCTAATACATTTTAACGTGGTAAACAAGCGATGTCTTGCAATATGAGTAGTTTGTTTCCAGAACGAATTATGCGCGCAAACCAAGGTATTACTGTATATCTAAAACCTGATTACTTATTGCTATCTCTATTATTTCCACACTGGTCTAAGCCACCACCATCTCCTGCTCCAATTCGAGAGTCAATTCAGCAGCCAAAGGGATCCTTCTAAAGCATAATACAGACCATATCATTCCTCTGCTGAAAAACCTCCAACGACTTTCCATTTCACACAGAGTAAAAGTCAAAGTCCTTAAAGTGGCCTGCAGGGCTCTCCTAGAGGTTACCTGTGTAGCTTCTATTCCTGCCATTCTCCTCCTGGTGTGATGTCCTTTAGTTACACTGACTTCTTTCTGTTCCTCAGAAATCACCAGCAGATAGTCACCTCAAGATCACTGTGCTTGCTGTTATACCTCGGCCAAGCATTTCCCTACCAGACACCTACCCACATGACCTGCTCTCTCAGTTCCATCAAGTCTTGGGCCAGTGAGGCTTTCCCACACTGCCCTGCATGTGCCCTGTCCCTCTTACTCTGTTTTATTGTCATCCCTAGCACTGGTCATCCCTCTCTTGCTCGAATAAGCTCCACCAGGGCAGGAGAACTATCTGATTATTGTTGCATATCCAGCCCCATAGAAATGTCTGGGGTACGTGAGATGCTCAGTAACAATTTGTTGAATGAAAAGTAATTTAGAACTGTGCTCTCAGTTCAGACTTGGGTTGCACACTGATCTGCTCCTGTACCCAGTTTATATGCTCTTTCGCTCTTGAGGGTAGCTGTTAATGTAGGACCTCAGAGACTCTTTGCCAGGAAGGCCAAGAGGAGTGGGTGTGCCAATGATATATCTTTGTTTTTTTGACTCAGGAGCAATGGTAGTTGGGGTTGGTGCCCCGAAATTGGTGTTTTGAGGAGGTGGCTATTGCGTGGTTTTACTTGATTCCCCCATCCTTACCAAGCGTGAACTGAAGTGCTCTCAAGGATATCCGGGAAGGGTGGCTCAGTTGGGCTCACCTTCTCCCGGAGCATGCGTGCCCTGTTGCTTGATTTTTGTCTCATTGGATTCCCGTAGGTGAAACTGGTGCAGCATACCTATTCCTGCCTCTTTGGAACATTCCTGTGCAACAATGCCAAGGAGAGAGGGGAAAAGCATACTCAGGAACGGACATGCTCTGTGTGGTCACTGCTTCGGGCTGGCAACAAGGCTTTCAAAAACCTACTGTATTCCTCTCAGTCAGAAGCCGTATGTATCCTTCAGCCTTTCCTCTCTGATCAGCAGAAGGAATTTGGGGGTGGGGATAGATGGGAGCCTTATTTTTGTAGTGACCATTTTCTCGAAGTCATCTCTGTTGTCCCTGGATGGGTTGGTTCCATTTTTTTCCTACTATTCTGTCCTGAGAATTTCTGGTGATGCTCTCACCTGCTTCTGACCACTTTTGTTCAGAGTCGTTTGACTTAATATACATCTCTGCTTTGCCACTCTAGACACAAATCTTTTCTGGCACCTCCACCAGAGCTTAACTTACTCCTAGTATGTTCTGTCTAACGAGTGGTTGAGGCACTTAAGTTGTTCCCTGGATGCCCCCCAATAGCTCAGAAGGAGCTGCCATCAGTTCCCCAGCACCTTTCCAGTGCCAACAGGTGATGGTACTCACTGCTCTTCTGTCTCAGAGGGCATTGGCATGTGTGTCTGTGATTCTCTGCTCACATGGAGAACTAGTAGGCCCTCTAAGACTTTGTTCCACAAAGGAATACTTTCTGGTAAACAGAGAAAAAGAGGCACTTGCATCTATGTGTTCATACATGGTAATGTTCAGAATGCATCTGAAATTCGAAAGAAGTCAAAAGCAGGCTAATCAGAGGTTATATTGCTTTGCTGGACTATTAATATGCTCACTACATTTGAGTAGTGAGAGAAAAGACTTAAGCTAATTGCTTCTCTCCTTCACAGTGCCTGCAGAGGAAGTAACAATACAGGAAGAAAATTCCCTCCTTTTCACATGATTAATTTAAATGATTCTATAAAATAGGTTTGACAGTATCTTCTGAAGCCAAGTTTTTGTAGCAGGGAACAGACAATCACCATTTAGTGAAATGACTCACTCTCTTATGCAGTAAATGCAACAAATTAAGCTACTGAAAGTCAGCCTTTCAATAAAGGTGATCTGAGAAATGGATTTTAAAAAAATCCTTTAGCTGTTCATGCCTACAAGAGGCTCTCAGGTGAAAAAACTGTTGCCAAAAAGTCTCTAATCCTTTATAGACCCTCTTGAGAGATAGTATTGTATCTACTGATGGTAACTCCCTTTGGAGATTTGCCAAGACCTGTTGGGTGGTCCAGCTTGGTATTTGTTCTTGACCCTCATTTCTAGTCATTTCTAAAAGACTTGTCGGGACTCTTTTAAACCTATATCCTCTACTCAGGTGCTGTACCCTGTGTGTCACGTGCGTAACCTGATGCTATGGAGTGCAGTGTACCTGCCCTGCCCATCCCCGTCCACCCCAGTGGATGACAGCTGTGCGCCATACCCAGCCCCTGGCAGCAGCCCTGATGATCCGCTCCTGAGCCGGTGAGCCCGGGGTTGATGCCAAGGCCTCAAATTTTGTGTCATGTATTCCTGTTAGGACATGCCCAGGGTTGGTCAGAGATCATGACATTGGATGGCTCTGCACGTTTTCTTAGGTCTCTGAAGTTTTCTCAGGGAAGGTATAAGGGTTCTGGGCTATGAGGCCATAAGAGCCTAATTTCCTGAAGGGTGTTTGGGTCCTGTCGCTTTATCACTCTTTTGTATGCACTGAGCAGTTTCTCAGGGATGGAGCAAATACTCTGGCTTGAGTTTCAGCCACTGAATTAGCTTTATTGAATTCAGACTGATAAGTACTAAATTAATTTAAAGTAATGTAACATTAGGAAATTAGCAATACTACTTTCCTTTGCCACTAGTTGAGAAACACAGCAGTATCACAAAGAACATCTCTATAAAATGGCATTTGCTCTTAGCTTATTTGTATGTATTGGGCATGGGGTAAGGGTGGGGCAAGAGGAGATCTGTAGACTTGAAGACGGATTGGTGCTGGAGGCTTTGCCTTTCCAGCAGCCTGAGCCTCACTTCAGAGATGCCATAGCTCCTTGAGTAGCTGTAACAGACCCAATTATGAAACAACAACCTGTTAAAACGTATTGTCTCCTACTCCCCCTCTGAACAGCCTCAGAGTCTCATTGCCCCCAAATTCCTTTCTTTTAGGCTACCAAAGACTAGATCATTTGACAATCTGACCACAGCCTGCGACAACACAGTGCCTCTAGCCAGCCGGCGCAGTAGTGACCCGAGCCTGAATGAGAAGTGGCAGGAGCACCAGCATAGACGCTCACTAGAATTGAGCAGCCTGGCTGGCCCTGGAGAGGAGCCTTTTGATCCTGATGGCTTGGGGAAGCCAACCAGAGTGCTGGGTGGCGCCGAGTTGTCTGTTGCAGCTGGAGTGGCTGAGGGGCAGATGGAGAACATTTTGCAGGAGGCCACCAAAGAGGAGATTGGGGTAGAGGAGCCTTCCCACAGAGGGAGCATCGAGATGCAGGAGGTCAAAGAGGAGGCTCTCTTAGAAAAAGAGAGCAGGGGGAAGGCTCTTGAGGGCCCAGTCATTGAACTTCATCCAGCACCAGCACTGGATGCTGCTGCTCTGAGGAGCCCTCCGGGCATCAGCCTTTCTCTCTTCCCACAGGGTATTCCTGAGCAGCAGGGTGGGCACAGCGTCCTTCCCAGTTCTCTCCAGGAGCCCCCTAGGGGAGAGGATGCCCAGGAGGTCCCTGTGCAACATCCTCAAATAGGAGCTATCGCAGAGGACAGGGAGGAAACAAATCTTCCAATCCCAGTAGATGCAAAAATTGGTTATGGTACCTCACAATCAAGTTCTCTGCTGCCCCCACAAGTTCCATTTGAGGCCAGAGGACCAAACATAGACAGTCCAATGGACATGTTAATGGAAGAAAAAGCGAAGTCAGAATCAGAAGGTGGGCTCCAAGGCCATCACCGACCTTGCCTGGTAAACAGTGGCAGGTTCAGTGGCAGGGACACGCTTCCTGAAGCCATGGAGCCCAGGCCTTTGGAGAGGAGCCTGGCTGAGAGGCCTCAAGTGGGATCTGTGGTGCATAGGACTTCCCCTGGCAGCACCCACAGCCCAGCGCATTCTCCTTGTGCCTTGCCGGTAGCTGAATGTAAAGAGGGGCTTGTGTGCAATGGTGCCCCAGAGACTGAAAATAAGGCCTCAGAGCAGCCCCCAGGGCTTAGCACCCTCCAGAAGTACCCCACCCCCAATGGGCACTGCGCCAATGGGGAGGCTGGTAGGAGCAAGGACTCACTGAGCCGCCAGCTGTCCGCCACAAGCTGCAGTTCTGCCCACTTACATTCGAGGAACTTGCACCACAAGTGGCTGCACAGCCAGTCAGGGAGGCCTTCTGCAAGTGGCAGCCCTGACCAGCCTTCTCGCAGCCACCTGGACGATGATGGCATGGCTGTGTACACGGACACTATCCAACAGCGCCTGCGTCAGATTGAGTCCGGCCACCAACAGGAAGTGGAGACCTTGAAGAAACAAGTGCAGGAGCTGAGGAGTCGCCTGGAGAGCCAGTACCTGACCAGCTCCCTACGCTTCAATGGGGACTTTGGGGATGAAGTGGTGAGTATACTGTGCTCCATAGCTGTGTGACAAGAAGACTGGGCACACAGGCTGAGTACCCTTTGTGCCCGGTGCATGGTGATGGGTACAGATTTCTAAAGAATTGGTAAGGTCCAGAGTACCCCTGTTGAGAGAAGCTGAAGATCAGCCTCAGCCATATGAATGGCAATCGTCTCTTTCTTTTCTGCCTTGCTTGCATTCTATGGGTGCCCTGTTTACGCAGTTTAAATAAGGAAGAGAGTTAGCACTCACTACATGGTTGGTCAAATCTCTTTGGAGAAAGGATCATATGTCTGAAGAAGGGCATGAACTCCTGGGCAGAAGGACATTTCAAATCGTAGTTCCTGTCCTACCCCAGCAGCTAGTCAACTGTTAGCCCCCCCTAAACATGGGCTATAGTTGTGAACGTTAGTTCTCTTTTAACAGATATTTGTGCCCACCACTGATGACAGCAGAAATGGGGAAAAGGGATTGGTTTTTAGCACTGTCAAGATAGCACTGATGGGTCCTGGTGACTGGAAGGGGAGGTACCTGAGGGGAGATTTTCAAAGGGGCTCTCTCCTCGCTGGGTGTGTTGATGTTCAAATACAAGTGTAAGCCTGGCTCTGAAGCAGTCGGCATACATTAAAGGCGGGCTTATCCAATGACTTTCAATTAAAACTTGGTTTTTTCCTTCTTACTAATGATTTCTTATTTTCCCAAAGAGTCCTTCAGAGAAAGGAGGACGTACCCAAAGCACTCAGTTTCAACACACAGATGTTAAGTGGCAGGGTTGGATTGACAGGCCCACTGGAGAAGCTGACACTGAGTTCCCACTCCATCTTGGTCACTTCTGCCCCACTCCCTGGAATCCAAGGCCCATCTTTCCACTCCAGAGTCATTGCACACAGCCTTAGATCTGTGTATCTCTCTTCCAGCTGAGCTCAACCCTGTCTCTGCACCTGCTCAACCCAATTCTTGATGGCTGATGTACCTACAGATTCGGCAGCCCTACACCCAGGCCCACCCAAAGTCCCCAGTGCTCCCTTCTTTTCCGAGCCCTTTCTTCTGGGAGGAGACCAGGTTCATTCTCTTCAGCTGTGTTTGTTTGCCAACAGACTTCAATCCCCGACTCGGAAAGCAATCTGGATCAGAACTGTTTGTCTCGCTGCAGCACAGAGATTTTCTCTGAAGCCAGCTGGGAGCAGGTGGATAAACAGGACACGGAGGTACAGGCTCAGCCCCTGTTCTGAGTGCCATCCATGCAACTGTTTTGCAGTTCTTCTCCATCCCCATCCCCGTCCCCACCCTGTGCCCCTGGCCAAGGGATGACCTCATAGCACACAGCCTTGAGCCTCTGTGAATCTCAGCGCCTGTGAATCCCCATCAAGCCTAGAATTTCTGAGCCAGGGAGACTCAGCAAGCTGGCCCTCTCTCATTGCCTCTATGAACTGGAGCTTTGCGAGCTCTCATAGTGACCCAAGTTGCTGCTGCCTGCCACTGTATCTCAAGGGAGTTTGGAGTCCCCTCCAGGGAAACGATTTGGACGCCTTTCTTGTACTGCTGACATCAAACCTGCCGGTCTGGTGCCACCGGAGCCAGTGTAGTCCTTGTGCCTCTTGCTGCCCACAGCGTGGCTCTGCTGGCTCTACCTGAATGGCCCATTTTCTGTCACTAACCTGGCCTCATTTGTTTTACAGATGACCCGTTGGCTCCCTGACCACCTGGCTGCCCACTGCTATGCGTGCGACAGCGCCTTCTGGCTCGCCAGCAGGAAGCACCACTGCAGGTGCCTTTGGGGGTGTGTGGTGGGATGGGCCAAGGTGTGGGGGCTGCGGTTTGGCCCACGGAGCCTGTAGATTGGAGAGATGCAGGCATTTGGCTGGCAGTGTTCTGTCTGAGGCAGAAAGCAGGGTCCACAGGACCCCAATTCAAGCTTTGTTGCCCCTGAAATTGGTGTTTGCAGAACTGCATTTGGTGTCTTTCAGTTCAGAGCGATCACGACTCAATTTTGAAATGTGCAAATGATGTCCCTTTCTGTTTTATTTTGCTTCCTGGATTGGTGGAGCAACAGCCACCACCCAAACCATCATTTCTTATTCCTAAAATACAATTGCTTCCTATTTAACATGGCTGCTATCAGCAAAAGTAGTTTTCCTACTGTGGGCGAGGAACCTCGTTTTCCTACTCTTTATCCTGCTCCCTGACCCCACTTTTGTTTTCCTTGTGCCAATGGTGAGCAGAAATAGCTGGGGAGGTAGTGGGACAGCTGAGGACATAGTTTTCCATCCTTAGTTCTCCTGACTTCTTCCTTCCTTCCTTCTCGGTTGGGTAGTGAGTTAACTAGGGATGCTTTGCCCCAGCTGCGATGGCGCCTGGAGGATGTTCAGTGTTCTTGGGATAGGAAGTTTATCCGAATCGTGGCATAGCTCACACACGAGTGAAACCACCTCTTTGTCTAGTAATGATGTTTCTAGAACTGTGTATCTCCCCCACCCTGTACCCCAAGCCCAAATGTCTTCGGTTGGCTTTTCCTCTGAGCTGTTTCTCCCCTCCTTGCAGGGACACTGACCGTGTTGATCAAACGTGGTGAGCATTTGCAACAACCTGTCTGTGATGTCTGCACATCTACAATAACTTCTCCACACTAACGCTGCCATTTCCCTTTCTCTGCACTCAGTGGGATGAAGGTTGGGGCTGGGAGCACAGGCAGGCAGGTGGGCTTGGGGGAGAACCGGAGCAGCTGGCTGAGAGACCATTAGGGCTGAGTTGGGTTGCAGCCCTGGACTCCCCTCCTGACTGCACAGGTCAGCAGAGCCACCTTGCCTGTGACGAGAAGTGGTGCTCCAGCAGGAGATGATGTTGTGAAGTAACCTGTTGGGTTTTTATTGCTATTTCTTTTGAGCCAGTCATTCATTGAGATGCCAGAGTGATGCTAATAACTTCTCAGTTAAACAGCATTACTCCCATCCCCCCGGCCCCCCTTTTTTAAAGAGACCAAAATTGAACCGAGGTTGTCTTTCCGGAGAACTGTTTTAACATGGAAGACTTTAAGGGAAAACTCCACTTAGGGTCTGTCAGGATCCCCTGAAAGAAGCCAGATCAAATTTATGTCAGGCGTTTGAGCTGAATGAACTCCAGTAGGTATGTTAAGTAGATGTAGATATTCAGAAATACTAGATTTAGGCAATTTTTCAGTGTAACCACAGGTTCTTGCTGACTCGTGCTTTTCAGAAACAGAGTTGTGAAGTCCTTACTGCATTCTAGAATATGAAGTTTTATGTGTTTTAGTTCTCTGTCCTTCCATTGCCCTGTGCCTAGCTTTTTCCTTTTGTGGTATTCTTTTGTCCCGAAAGGGTATTCAGTATTCTCTTTCTCTGTGCCTAAGTGGTCCTTAGTCCAGCAGTGGGTTTGCATTCTGAGGAGTGTAAATAAAAAGGTAGTTAGTGAGTGATGCTAAGGATCAGGGTGTCCTTTTGCTGCTTTCCCCGAGTCTTTGGTGGGCTGTATCAGGTTCCTTGGAGTCTCCTGTTCTTGGGCTCATTGGGATTGATTTGTACTTTAGGGCCCAGCAAAAGGGGTTGTGAGGTGGGCAGAAACTCATCCTCTGCCAGTTCCCTATCCTGTTAGCTATGCAGAGGATGTTTGGGTGTGTGGACCTGTGCTGCACGAACAGCAGAGTCAGGCTTTCAAGTGGAGAAGGAGAGAGAGGCCTGGGGCCTGGGTACAGTCAGGCCGTCAAGCAGAGCTCTGGTATTCCCTGGAGATGCATGGGGGCAGGGAGTGAGCCGTAATCGACTGACACCTATCTAATAAGGGTGTGTGTGTGCACGTGTGTTCATCTGTGTTCTTGTCCATTCACCCTGAGCATGTGTCTGTCACTGGTTGCTTGTCTCCTGGCTTTGCATGCTGGAAGCAGAGAGCAGTCCTAGATGGCAGCAGTCTATTCTCCATTTTGCTGCCTCTGAGCCTCTGGGGAAGTGGCCCTTTGGGCAAGGCTCCTCACTCCCCAGCCGGGCTGGGTAGCTTCTCTCATCTGAGGGGCTTGGAGGCAGTTCAGTTGGACTCTGGCCTCTCTGTGATTACAAGCTACACAGAGGCCATTGCTCGGGTAGGTGTGGCCACTGGGTATTCCCAGGCCAGGACTTACCCATAGAGCTAGCAGCTGCTTCTGCCCTGGGCCCATTTGTTCTCCCAGGTCTCTCTTGAGCAGCATCCTCCTGTACACCTGGTAACCTTGAGCCATAGTGATAAGGCAGCCAAGTGAAAGTGATGTGTGACTGTGCTAGGTAGGGATCCCCTCCCTGCCTGGCTTTTTCATGGCTAGACAAATGGAAGTGTTCGCTCTTAGAGGAGTCTCCAGCACATTCGAATTACATACAACAAAGTTCTGTCCTCTAAAGTTGGTTTCCCCAACCCATACCTGCTACCGAAACTAACATTGTTTTGTTTCTTCTCCTCAAGGAATTGTGGGAACGTATTCTGCTCCAGTTGTTGTAACCAGAAGGTTCCAGTTCCCAGCCAGCAGCTTTTTGAACCCAGTCGAGTGTGCAAGTCGTGCTATAGCAGCCTACATCCCACGAGCTCCAGCATTGACCTTGAACTGGATAAGCCCATTGCTGCCACTTCAAACTGAAGCTCAGTGACCTGGGGCAGGCAGAGGCCAAGCTGCTGTTCCTCTGACAGGCCCACACAGCCTGGGCAGACTGAAAGGCCCATGCACATTGGACTGGGGGCATGGAACCACCTATGCAGAGTGACAGAAATTTGGGATGTACCACTGGATTGTAGATTGATTTTTCTTTCCTGTTTTTTTCTCTCCCTTTTCTATCCTCCCTCTGCCTCCCCAAAAGGAAAAAGTCTCCCAGTTGTCTTTTAGAAAAGAATTTTTTTTTTTTTAATGGAAGTCCAGAGGTTGCCAGGCCCCCTATAACTATTGAGCTGCCTGTTGTCAGGCAATGCTGAGGGTTGGCTAGGTTCCTCAGGATGAGAGGAGGCTGGTCAAAGTCAGGAGTGGAGGCCTGAGATAGTGAACAGGGAAGAAAGCCAGTGCTAACATTTGTGACCATTCCTCATGCCGCCGCCACCACCATATTAGAGCTGGTTGAGAAAAGCTTTGCTGCTGAGGAGGCTGGAAGCATCTTCCCTAAGAGCCCTCTGCGAGGGGCTGGGCCAGTCCCACTTCACAGACAGAAATGGGATTGGCGTTTGAAGGGAGGGCACATAGTAAATGGATTATAGTAAAAGTCCCCCCCTTCGGGGAAAGAAGGTGTATGCTCTTCTGAGGCAAGTGGGAGGGGCTGGGGATGGGTGGCCAGAATGTTTTCCCCCATGGGATTCTGTTTTTAACTTGACCCAGATTGTCTAGGGCTCCCTTCACTGTCATTAGTGTGCCTCCCTAGGCCGGGCTGTGTACTGTGTCCCACCCTCAGGCATAAAAGTGCAGACTGGCCAGAGTACAGTGTCCTGTTGCTGTGGCGAAGGCCAAAGCCTGCCCTGAGCCCAGGCACCTGGAAGCCTCTTCTGGGGCCTGGTCCCCCAAACAATCTCTCTTCCTCTGTTAGCACAGGGAAGTCCAGACTCAGGGTTCCAAAAATTTCACACTCCCAAACCAAACAAATCATGGACCTCTCCCTTAAGAGACAGAATCAGCCTTTTAAGAGTGCAAGCCTCTGAAAAAGGGAGCATGTCCCATACAATCAGCCTTCCTCCTCCTGCCTTTGGGCAGGAGGAAGGGCCCAGCAATCCCCCTGCCTTGTTCCTGTGCTGCTGGCCAGCAGTGAGGTGACTGCAGTCCTAGAGAATGGCATAGCCCGTTTGCAATTTGGGGCACCTTCCCTCAGTAAGCTTTGATGTGGTCCAAAAAGAGCCTTAAATCAAGAATATTTGTGGTGGAGGTGGGTATGGGGAAGGGGTGGAGAGGAGTTTAGGTTTGTGCTTTGTAATCTTGGCATCCATGTTTTGTGCCTGCCCTCCCTCTCAGGGGAAGGGCCATGCTTGGCTCTGCGAAAAGCTGCTAACTGGTAACAGGGCGGATCGTGGTAAACGGAGGGGGTGAGACCAGGGAATTTTTCTGACCCTTTGGAAGCAGTTCCCTGGTCAAGGGCAAGTTGTGTCTCAGGAAGGTGGTTTCTGGGTGTGCCTGGGTGTGGTTAAGAGGTGGCCCAGAAGTCTTCCCTGGAGCTGTTAGTCCAGGCAAAGCCAAGAGCATCTGAGCATGACTTCCCAGTGGCAGCAGGTTGCTCAGAATTTGAATTTATTGAAACAGGGTGTAGTTCTCCTCCGCACTCTGTGTGGTCTGCCCATGCAGGTAGGGAGAAGTCAGTCTAATTGAAGATTGTGCAGTTCCTAATGACAGGTGCCAAGAGGTTATGATACGGGTTTCTTGGGTCTGATGTACAGTGTGAATAAATGCTTGCAGCTCTTAGCCCTTTTTTGATCAATGAAGCACTTTTTTATTAATATTTTTCTTTGTATTTAAAGGAGGAACCGTAACTCTCCGTAGCTGTACATATAACCCTTTTCTCCTAAAGAGGAGTCAGTGCTCCTATATTTTTCATTTTTTTGTCAAAGCAAGAAGTAAATACTTTAGAACTGTTAAATATATAAATAAAGTGAATAAAGTTTAGTGTTCTGCATGGTAGCATTTGCTAACACATTCTAATTCTTTTCCCTGTGGTTTATTCCCTCTTCATCCCTTTTCCCTCTTAAACAGAAGCAGTTTGAGGTGCTGCTGGGAAACTGGACTTTGGCAAAGGAAAGCTACACATTTCTTTTCAACTCTGGACCTTGGCAAGGAGCTGCAGCGAGATGCCCAAGCCCTGAAACACATTTCCTCAGTGGTTTTGCCCCTAACATCTCCAGAGCTAAAAAGCCAAAGCAGTCAGGCATCCTAACAGTCAGTGGTTCTTCCTTACCTGAAGAACTGAGCATCAATAGTAATTAAAACTACCTCTGGCCTCCAGGCTTCTTTTTTTGGCTGCTGTCCTGATTTCAGGGCAGCCAGTGCCCTGGGCCCTTTAACTCCACCCATCCCAGGATCATCCCGGGAGCAGCAGTTCAGCACAAAGTCTTGTGTGCAGTGGAATGAAAGGAGATGTTGTGGGGAGGGTGGCTAGCAAGTGCTTCTGTCTGTCCTTGGATGAGAGACCTTGGGGCAGAAACTCACTTGGATGTGACTGGATTCTGTGCTTAACTAGAGGTCTTCCTCCCTCCACACACAGGTCCTTAGATCTGCAACCGGCCCAAGCAAGACCATAGCTTCTAGTCACTTCTTGACTAGTTTTTGTTCTTCACAGAGCTGTATTTTCTTTCCTTGCATCACTGTTGGGCACCCTTTGTGGGATGTGTTACACAGTTCCTCCCTAGGGAAAGTTGGTGTTGAATGGCACCCAGCCCTGGGGTCCCCAGCCCAGTCTCTCTGTGGTTAGTTGGCTGGGCTCTGAAGAGTGACCCCCCTGAGGGCCTTAACTCTTGAGGGCCTTAACTCTTTGGGGCAGGCTTTCCAGGGTCGCTTTCTGGATGTACTCTCTGCCTCGAGTACACAAGCACTTAAAAACAGCTGGTTCTAGTCTGAAAGCTGCAAGTACCATCCAGCCCATGTTTGAGAATTAGCCTGTCTTCTGGAAGGAGAAGGTACCACCTCAGCGGCCTTCCGTCGGTCCATCAGGGAGCCAATTCTCTGTTCAGACCGATTTGTAAAAACCTAGTTGTGTGTCATAGCCAATGTGTGTCTCCTATTGTTCCTGAGGTCTAATGGTTTAGCCCTCAGTTGATGCCCACAGATGGGGAGCTGGTGAGACCAGCTCAGTGTGGGCTGAAGGCAAAAAATGGCCCTGTGAAGATGACTGTACGTGCAGAAAAGCAGCTCTCTGAGGACAAGGCCAGCTTTTTCCAGGCCATTGAGGAGGAATTTGGTCTGAAGCACTGGGGTAGTAACAGTGACTGAGCTGCTCTGAATTTTCTTACCCTGGCACTCTCAATATTTCCCATCTTTCTATACTTTGGCCTCCTTAATCCTGGTCCAAAAAACGATAGGGCTGCCTTAATAACTTCACTGGGCTTTTCTAATGAGATGTACAGAAAATTTTTTCTTCAGTAATTTTGCTAATATGTTTACTGATCGTTTCTATGTTAGGAAAGACTATTCTAAAAGTTAAAAAGGTACTGTGACAGATTTAGAGGAGAATGAACAAAATGGTGCCAGAGGATCTGTTAAACAATTTCCAGCTATTAAAAAATATCAAATGGAAATTGAGGGTATACCCTAGAATAATATTACAAGCTATTGTCCTTGAGGTAGCTGATGTACTTGGCTGTTGCACATTGAGCCTGGGAGATCCCATGTCTATTAAAGTTGTTAATGCCAGCCCTGACCTCTATTGATCTTTTTAAAAATGAGGGCTGATTGGAAGGCGCTGTTGCAGGATTTCATTTAGCTGGTTCAAGTAACCACCGATTGCATTAGCTGAGGATAGGGCTAACAGCAGGGTTAAAAATGGACCCTGGGCTGTAGGGCAAAAGATGACTCTCCATTTGAAGTTTTGGATAACCGCAGGAGTCTCAGCTGTTCAATTTCTAGTCACATTTTCTAAGAACATTTGTTCTAAGTTGAGGTTACTGACAAAATTTCTCAAGGGCAGGACTAGAATGTGTGAGAGGCTTCTAGCAGGAGTAGGAGGGGAACCCTTCTAAGCCTCTGACTTAAACATGAGACCCGCTGTCCCCAGTACATAACCACACTGACACTTTGTTCCTCACCCCTGTGTATAGAGTCCATCTGCTGCACATTTCGTGCAGATACCAGCTGCCTCCCCGGTCGCACAGGCCTCTTCTAGGCTAAGAGTTGTTCAGAGGCACGAGGGGTATGGGAAAGGGACTGGGAACCCTCTGAAATGGGAATTACAAAGTTTTAAATGCTGCTATTGTATTTTATTTACTGCTTAGTTTTTTCATATCTGAGTTCTTAGTTAACTTTTTTTTACAGTGCTCATAGCAGTTGCATTTCAGTTGTATTTTCAGTGAAATTTGTTTTATATTGGCATTTAAAATTGGCCCTTAACTGTTTTCTGATTGGTCTATAAGATTTCTTTTAAAAATGCAAATATAACCAGTGAGGCTTGGATGCTGTTTAAGAAATATACTTTGTGTTGCTGCTGACAGCAGTGCTTGCCTATGCTAACAGCATTGATTCTGCGATAGCCTCAGTGACCATTTAAAACTAAATAAAGGTGTCATTTTCACCCACAGACAGTTGTTCAGCCCCTGGATTTGGGTTCTATAATCAGTGCTGTGACCCATGTATTAGGTATGAGGGATAAATCAGCTCAGTCCCCTTAGTCTCTCCAGGAGAGAGGGAGGGCCTGGCCTGGATGTGGGGCGCAGGGGTCAGTGTTTGTGTTTCAGAGGTGGAGGACATAGAATCCTGACTTAGAGGTGAAAGGGACCTTAGATTATCTAGTTTGTGGTTTTCATGCTGTTCTGTTGGACTTTTGTGGGGAGGGAGCCCCCAGGCCCATTCAGTATTAGGCTCCCAGGTAAGATCTGATTTGAAGAAAGGTTTTGGTGCTTAAAATAAGTCTGAAAATCATTGATTTAATCCAACCTCCTGGTTTTTGTTGAGGAAACGGTTAGAGAGCAGCAAAGACTCATCCAGGGTTACCAATGAATTAATAGCAAAATTGGAATAAAAATATTCTCTCCCTCCCCTCCCCATCAGTGCTCTTGGGCTTCCAAAGACCACCTTAGATAAATAGTGATTTTAACCTAGTTCTCTTGAGTTAGCCAACCCAGATACCTTAAAGGAGCTTAGCAGTTGCTACCAAAAGACTTACACTATGAACCCTCCTCTCCCTCCTAACCAAAATCAAAAGGTTTTGCCATTATAATCCACTGTTTTTGTTTTTCAAATACAAAAAAAATATGTCATAAGCATGAATTGTCTAAGTTCAAGTCATAAAATTGTCTTAAATCACTGGGTTGGCGGGGAGCATTTTTGCCTAGTGTAAATGGGTTAATTATGAACTGTCTCAGCATCCAATTTATTTCTGAATTTGTTTTGTTTGTATGGTACGGAGAAACAATCCTAATTGTACACAGAGAAGTGGTTGCAAATGGTAGTAGTTTGCCTGCAATCTCTGGTTATTGACAAAACTGAAATAGATGTTTGAAAAAAAAGATGAATATCCAACAACTGCTTTCAGTCCTTATGCTCCATATATCAGGTAAGTAACATCCAAAGGTTATAATCACTGAAGTTATTCTATGGTGAGAGCCACTAGCATGGAGCTGCACTGGGCTGGGTTATCCCAGCACCGAGCTCGTGTCCTCTTTCTTGATCAATGACCCCTGAGAAGCCCACACAAGCATAGCAACGGAGGTCTTTCCATGAGGTCTCAGGCAGCCTAAGCTAATGCATGTTAGCTGTACATATTAAGGATGTATATAAATATTAAGGATAATTTTTAATATTTAAAATGACATTTGAAGCGAATATTTGTAGAGAAGCCCTGATGCTCTACCATAAAAGCCAGTATCAAAACCACTAGTTTGGTGGGAAGAACATTGGGGTTCTGAGCCCACAGAGCTGGGTTGGAATCCCATCCCTGTAGCCCCAGACGAGTTGCCCGTGGGCAGGTGAGGAACTGAGCTTTTCCTCATCTAGAGCAGAGCACATGTCAAGGAAGAAGGGGTTGAAGGTGGGTGCTTAGCAAATGTCCCCCTCTCCACTGTCCATGAGATGAGATGGCAGTTCTGTCTCTAGCTACCAGCAGCCATTCTGAACTATCCAAGCCAGACTGCGCTCCCATTCCACCACATACTTAAAACTAGAAGCCAGTCAGCCCTGTCCTAGCTTCTTCCACCTTACAAAGCTAAAATTTTGACCTTGAAGCATTTTAATCTGAGTTTTACGATCAATTGCAAGCATATCACTAGTCGAAGACTTTAAAATTCATATATGTATTTTATTAAAGAACTTTTAAAAATGTTTAAATGGAAGCAGGTCTGCAGGTACACTGATGGTTTAAGACTAGAGAAAGAAACTTGGCAGTTGAGGCAGCATCTAAGAACTCGCCTGAATCCTGAACAACTGAGTTTTAGGTTCCTGACTAAAGACCGAGCCATAAGATGTCGTAGCCTAACTCCAGGCTGAAGAGTGGGCAGGAGAGCCAGCTGGGCCTTCCCTCTGTGCAGCACACATGTCTGAGGCAGCGGCCTGCCTGGGCCCGGGCTGTGTGCTCTATTTAGCAAAAGAGCCCCTGTGAGGGTCCCAGAGCCCAAGGCTGGGACAGGAAGTGAAGACCTTGCACTCAGATGGTCCTACTGTCTCCAGTGCCAAAGGAGTCCAAAGTGGCCTTGTCATCCAAGTTAAAATAGATGTGAGTTAGTGGTACATGATATCCCCACTGTATTTTGCCATTTGGGAGATCAGTCCCTACAACTGGAGGTTCTTTAAAGTCACCCAGGGCTGGCCAAGTGGCTCAGTTGGTTAAGAGCTTGCTCGAGTGTGAGCTCTGAGCAACAGCGGTTCGAGTCCTGGCCCGAGCTGAGCTGCCAACAGGTGGCAGGATGACTCAGCTTAAAAAAAAAAAAATCACCCAGGAGGCACTGGTATCAGCTGTCATATACTGTACACTGGGGTGACTCCCACTTTTCCAAGCGCCATCAGCCCTCAAGACATGACCCACGTTGTTGTATGATTCTTTGTTCTTTCATTTGAATTGATAAGCCAGCCAACTGTTGCCTTGGAGACTCCTACTGCCCCCAACACTGTTCTCAGGTGTCCCCAGGACTATCTACTGCAGCCCCCCCCCCCCCGCAAAGCATTCCTTTTCAAGCTCCCCACAACATTGCAGCCTTGATAAACCTGCCAATTCTTCTGCCTCTGCAATAGGCCTTCAGGGGCGTTGTCAGACAGTCCTTTCCCTGCTCCCCAAGTACCTGAGGTGTTCGTGAGGTTCAGTTCTCTACCTTTCACACCTGCTTCCTTGGAGATTTATAAGTCAAGGTATTTAAAAGGGAGACTTTTTAACCCTAGTTCCATATGACTGCCAGGGATGCAGTGAAGACCTTCCCCAGGGGCTTGGGAAACTGCTGAGGTGACTGCTTGTCTGCGAGGCCATGCCTCACGTGCACACACCCACCTTGCAGCTCTGAGGCTTTCACTCTGGGATTATTTCTCATGGACCTGAGGACTCTGCTAGGCCAGTCTTGTCAGTTGAAAGGAGGGTTCAGTCTCCTTTTGTCAGCTGTGTGTAGGATATAAAGCATTAGGATATCTGGTTCCCTCCCAAGTAGTCAGCTCCTGGATCGGGGTGAATATTGGTGCCAATTAGCTCTCTCCCCCACCCCCATGTAGGAAATTAACTTTTCGTGTCTGATGACTTCAGCTTTCCTCCTCAGCCTAGTGACTACAGCAGCTTGGATACTGACTAATTAGATAACAAGGCTCAGAGGAAAAAGAAAGCCCGTGGACATACCTGAGCAGAGAGCCTGCCCCTGAGGGACAGCGGTGACTTGCACCCATGGGGACAGTGGGGCAGCATGAGCCAAGGCAGGAAGGCAGGTATGGGGAACTGAGCCAGCGTGCATGGGTTAGTGAATGAGGGAAGGCAGGAAATACTTGTTAAAAGGCGGAAAAAGGCCACTAGTCTCAGTTCTATAGCTAACTGAGGTTTTGGAACAGAGAATTGAACAAGAGGTAAGATTTATTATGGGCCAGGCACTGTTTAAATACTTGCATGAATTAATACATTTAATTCTATCAATCTGGTGAAAATAAGGATAGAATAGTACTGACCTCCCAAATCCAGAACTGTATTATGCATGAAGCAGTCCACATGTCAAGAAGGAAATAGCTATTTACTAAGTTTCTTAGGAGATGCTTCCTCAACTATAAACCTTCTGTGTCTAGCAGCAGACACCGACTATGGGGTTGAGACAACTCAGCCTGAAGAAGCTAAAGACTGGTGTCTCTGCCTAGGCAAGTGCCTATTCATGCGAAGCTCGGTGCCGCCATGAACCAAGGATTGTGGAACCTGTGTTCTCGTCCCCTTGGATCACTGATTTAAGGTATGCCTTGACCACTCTGCTTTCATCTCCTCTGTGGAGACGTGTGTCCAATCAACCCACGAGGCTGTTGAGGATCCAATGAGGAAATAGATCATGTTTTACAAAGCGTAGTTGCCGTGCAGTGTGAGGGGTTGGCATCCTGCCCAAGTTTACACTTGAATGTCTACCCTGACTCTGCACAACCTACCTGGTTTCCAGTATAGTCCCAAGGTGGAGGAGGCAGGCATCCTGCTGGTTTTCCATGCAGCCTGCCCTGCTCCAAGGCAGTGGCACTCCTTTTACCTGTAGCTGCCAAACCAGAGGGGTGAGGGGCGGGGGTGGGGTGGGGGTGGGGGAGGATTATGTCGGGTCTTTCAGCGGGTAGTAGACTCCCAGCCATCTCCAGCCATGATGGTCCCCAGCGTGGAACACTTCATATTTAGCCAATACGGCTGGAGTGTTGCCAGGGACAGGTTTTCCGGCTGGGGTGGGGAGCTCTTCCCTGGGCTGCTGGGAGTCTCCATGGGGTAGCCTATCTTCCAGCACAGGGAAGGGCTGAGTGAGCAGTGCTGGCCCCTTGCCTTCAGGGCTCTGACTGCCTCACCACCATCCTGGCCCATGTCTGCATGTGCAGTAGGTGATCTCTGTACTTCCCAGTCAAATCTCTTGATGTATGTCCATCCTGGAAAAGGAGAGTCACCAGGGATGACTCCCTGGCCAGTTCATGGTGTTTCCTCTGTCCCCCTAAGGCAGTATTCTGCTATAAGCTGCTTCCCTTGGCCTTCTCTGTGTGCATGCAGAGCTGGCCCTGCACCCCACGGGGAGCAGAGGAGAGGCATCAGGCAGTAGGTCTGGAAGGTGAGAAGCTGAGCTCAAGCCTGCTAAACCTGACCATGGCTTTGGGAAGGCAGAACACTTGCCCTCAGGGGAAGTGCACTCCTCTAATCTCAGAGTAGGCACAAACTTCAAAGGAGCCCTCCTGTGCCTTTCCTCCATGGAACTTTAGTCCTGCTCTGCACATTAGCCCTGCCTGACCTGAGAGTCCCTCACCTGCCCATCCCCCATGCCCAAAGCTGCTTCTGCTGTTTCCCTGCCTTTCGCTTCCACCCCAAACTCCCATGGCCTCTGCAAGCTGCCCAGGACAGCCTCCCACTAAGGCATGGGAAATACAGAAGCCAGAAATGGCACACATGTCCATCAACAGGACAAGGGATAAATAATTTGTGAAACATTCACTCACAGCAATGAATGAATAAACTAGTTACACAGAACCACATGGATGAGTCTCATAAAAATATTAAATGGAAAAATGTGCAATGTAATTCCTTTTTTTAAAAGTTCAAAACAAAACTATTATTTTGGGATGCAAAGGCATGGTAACTACACAAGCCAGGGTCCTGCTCGTTTCTAGGGGGCTGGGACAAGCAGGTTGGGGGTATACGTGGGCTTCCAGAGTGCTGGTGATGGTCCAGTGGGGACACTGGGTGGGGAGCTGCCGAGGCCTGAGGAGAAAGGAGTTGGCCCAACCACTCAGGTGGCCCTGGGTCAACAAACCAGGGAGTTCTGCCTTCATTCCTTCTCGTGGAGTGTCCTCCTGCCCTTACTGCTGTCACATCCTTGCCCCAGACCCCCTACATTCTCAAAGATGTTTGGCTATGCCGACCTGGAGCACCTGGTTTCCTGGCTGTTAGGCTTCCCTTGGCCGGGTCTTACTGACCTAGGTCTTTCTTACGGAAGGGATCTGATTGATGAATCACACCCAGTGCTCTAGATTTAACTTAAACTGGTGGGATACTCTGGTCTCCAATGTTTGTTTATGTTAATGCGTTCATCTGCTCACTTAGTTACAGTTAGGGGGAACATTACAGGGACCCCATGCCTGGGAACCTTTGATTATGTATGAGGATAGCAGTCAAACGGGAAAATATGAGTTCCTACTCCATGTCAGGCACCTCACTAGGCAGAGAAAGCCAGAATCCTTGACTCTTAATGGAGAAGACTGTTGAGAGTAGACAGATAAGTGTGGTGATGCTCCCTTTTACCAACATGGAGAAAAGGGAGGGGCATGTTTAAAGGACAAAAAAATCAGTCATCTAAATTTGACATATTCTCCTTCAGTTAAAAAAAAATTGGTTGATAAAAAGTAAAGATGTACACTTTGCTCACAGTAGCTGGAAGAAAATGATAATGCAATGAAACTTTTCACTATAATCAAAACGCGCTAACCTGTATCTTCTAAAAGGACTACAGAGATCTGTGTTTTTCACATACACAGATGAAAAAGACAAGAATCATGTCCCAATTTCTACCAAGCTTGTGGTAAAGTTGCATTGCATAGCCATGGCAGATCGCCTCAGCATAATGGACTTGCATGCTTTTCAAACCTTGAGACTGACATGCTCGTGGAAAATTTATTTACAGAATTTATAATCTGCAGAGTGCTGGAGTAAATTTTGCAGAATGGAGAAACTATAACATGTTTGCCTTTGATATAGGTGTAACCGGATAGTTGTATTAATTGTGGACTAAGAAAACACTAAAGGACAACTAGTGAAATAGAAAAAATGGCTTTGGTTAGTACTACTACTATTGTTAAATTTTTTAGCTGTGCTTATTCTTAGGAGATGCGTGATAACATACTTAGAGGTGAAGTGTTAAGATGTATGAAATGTATTATTCTTCCTCATCATTCGCAATAAGTAAACATGTTGATATATTGTTTAAAAAAATTGGTTGATTAAATAAAAACAGAACAGGCCAATTCCACGTCTAGAAACTCCCCCCTCTTCAGGGCCCCTCAATCCCAGCCCAGGCAGATCAGGACCAGGAGGACAACCAAGAAAACGCAGTCCTTGGCCACACCATCCACTCCTGGCCGGAAGTGGCACTCTGGCTGGCCGCCCCATGCTTTCTCCAGGTCGTTCCTGACCCTCTCTTCTGTGCAGCAGCTCTGCCAGCGGAGGAGGTGCTCCTGTGCCTGAGCTCCTAGGGGCAGAGTTGCCTCCTTGTAGTACTCAGATAATTTTGTTTGAGCAGCCTCTGCAGTGGCATGGGGCCCTGCACTCAGAAAGATCCTGCCCTTGATCTACTGCTCTTCCATTGCAGTATAAAATTTCCTACTATATTTAACAAGGTCCCCCACATTTTCATTCAGTACTGGGTCCTGCAAATTATGTAGCCTGTCCCCTATGTATGTCTGCAATGTAATGATGCAAGACAGTGGCAGCCAACCTATCCCATCTGGAAATGAACCTCATCTCCAACTAGGAAGACCCACTGTTTTGAATCAGAGGGAGATAAAGCAAAAAAGAGCTCTCTTCCTTTGTTTCTATGAAATACACAGTTTTATGTGCAGTTTTATGTTTCTTCCTGGGTAATAACTTAGGAGGGAGCCTTGGGAGTAGAATACAGAAATAACAAATTACGGGCCATTAACTGTGGTTAATTGTTTCTTTATAGCTTACAGTGGAGGTACAACGGAGTTGCTCTGGCATTCAGTTACAGACAGTGAAGTAGGTCTGCTTAAATACAACCTAGGATCCCTCAAGGAGGTGGAGGGAAAAGCAACTGAGTAATCCAAGCCTGGTTTCTGAAGCCGAAACTGCCACCAAGGCCTCACCTGCAGTTAGAGTATGTTGTCTGACAAGCCTAATCATTGAGTGATTAGGCACCTCTCACCTGAGATCCCCTTAGCTCTGCAGGGATGAAGGTGGTCTATGTGTTGTTCAGGCATCCTGCTGCAGCAGCCTTCGGGGTGTAACTCACACTTGTACCCCAAGAAGTTGGTTTCATCTGCCACTCAAGTCTCCAAACAGCTCCAAATCCTTGCTCACTTCAGTTAACACCTGTTAAAAAAAATTGAACCAAAAAAACATGTTGGGATTCCTTGCTAAAAATTAGATGCAGAAATGCTCCACTGCCTATCACTATAGCCCTTTGCATCCTAGTGAGCTAATGGATGAGACACTATGACTGCTGAGTGGAAAGTCCTCCAGTGTTATTTACTTACAGTAGTAATAACAAATACCCAATAAGTACAGTACCCAGAAAATATCCACCGAAATGCCTTGTTCTCAGAGACATAGCCAATATCAATCCAAACCGACTGTCATGGGCTTTTTAGAGTGTACTAGGTCGCCTCATTTATTCTCCATTGAGCTGATTGTATAACTGTTGTCCTGCCTTGGAAGCTTGGCTGACCTTCCTTCAATGCACAAAGTACAACCTGAATTCCTTAGTCTGGCATCTGTGGGCTTCCTCTTCTGACATCAACTGGCCTCTCCAGCTCTGTCTCCCCAGAGCCGGTATCCCAGCCATGCTAGGTTATTCTTTACCTCATGTACTTTCTCCCGTTTATTCTTCTCATCTGTTTACTCCCCCTCAACTTTTACATTTCTATTTTTTGAGTGCCTATCTTGCTAGGGCCTGGGGGATACAAAAGGAGGAAACAGGCCCAGTCCCTAGCCTAGGGGGCTTTCAGTCTAGTGAACCTATGAATTATTCAGAAGGGCTGTGAAGGAAAGAAACGGGCACTGAGTGCCTACATCAGGGTTTCATCTAGTTTGGGCATCAGGAAAGTTCTCCTTGAGGAGTGTGATTTCTGTGGTAAGAAATAGATGTGGTAACTAGGCACTAACTAGGGGCCAGGGGAGGCTGTGAGGGGGGCACACTCCAGGCCAGGCCAGTATGGGCAGGGGCCCTGGAAGTAAGGCCATTTGGAGGGAGGCACGGAAAGGCTAGGGAGACTGGAGCACAGGGAAGGAAAGGTGTGAGCTCAGGTCAGATAAGCTGAATCTGAGCTTAAAGAGTGTGGTCTTCATCCCTAGAGCCATGGGGGAGCCTTTGAAGGATTTTCAGTAAGGAGTAATATCAGAGCTGTGTTTTGGGGAAGAGTCTTCTGGAAGAGGTACAGGACACTTGCAGGGAGATCAGGTACAAGGTCATCATGCTCATGGTGAGAAGGGGGAAGCGGTGCAATAAAGGGTATTTGGGTTGCAGAGCAGGGAGAAGCCAGATCTGCCCTGCACAGAGGAAAGGACAAAGGTGTCATCTACTGAGGCTTTGTGTGTGTGTCCTGGAGAAGACTGAGGTTCATTTTTGAACGTTGTGCTCAGAGGGAAGTCTGGGCTAGAGGTGGATGTGTGAGAGTCGAGCAGAGCGATGGAACTGAAGCAGTGGATGGGGAGGCCCTTGCCCTTTAAGAGAGAATAGGTGGCCAAGGACTAAGCTAAAGGTTAGGGAGAAGAAATGGAGCTGGCAAAGTAGGTCAAGAAGGAAAAGATAAACAATGAGAATATGGTGCCAAAGGAACAGTGAAGAGAGTGTTTGAGGAAACAGCAGCCCTGAAGGGCAAACAGAAGCGAGCCCCGTGAAGAGAAGGGGGAAAGGATGGCAGAAAGAGGGAAGAGGACATTTGAAGTCCAGAAGGAAGAGCAGGGTGAGTTCTGTGAGCTGCCGGAGGCAGGCGGAGCTGGAAGGTGGCTGGGGAACAGGTGGGACAGGAGGCCTGGAGGCCAGTGGAAGCGCATCCAGAGGGGCCACAGTGAGGTGTTTGGAATGAACTCCTTTTATTTCTGATATTTGTGCTCTGTAATTGATGTTTCCTTCCTTGGTCCATCAAGCTGGGGTTTAACAATTTTATTGCTCTTTTTTTTTTTTACTACTAAGAATCAACTTTTCCTTTGGTAATTTTTCTCTCTGGTTTGTCTGTTTTTATTAATTTCTGTTCTTCGATCTTTCTGATTGTCTTGGGTTTGCTTCTTTTTAATTTGTTTGTTTTTTAGGTCATTGATTGTTAAAACTTTGTTTTTTCTTAATATAAGTTTCTACTTGTTTCCTAGCTTTATTAAGATACAAATGACATATGACATTGTGTAATTTAATGTGTACCAATATGTTGATTCGATACACATATATTGTGAAGTGATTACCACCACAGCGTTAGCTATAATAACACCTCTGTCACCTCATATAATTACCATTTCTTTTTTGTGATGAGAACATTCAATATTTACTCTCACAGCAACTTTTAAGTTTATAATACAGTGTTAACTATAATCACCATGCTGTACATTAGATCCCCACAACTTATTCATCTTATAACTGAAAGTTTGTACCCTTTGAACATCTCCCCATTTCCCCTACTCCCAGCCCCTGATAACCACCATTCTACACTCTGTTTTCCTTGGCTATTGTAATGCTACAATGAATATGGGAGTGCAGATATCTCTTTGAGATCCTGATTTCATTTCCTGTGGATATATACCCAGAAGTGGAATTGCTGGTTCATATGGTAATTCTCTTCTTAATTTCTGGAGGAAACTCCTTACTGTTTTCCATAGTGGCTGAGCCAATTTACATTCCCACTAACAGTGCACAAGTGTTCCCTTTCTTCCACAACCTTGCCAATACTTCATATTTCTTGTCTTTTGATGATAACCATTCTAACAGCTGTGGTCTTGATTTGGATTTCCGGGTTGATTAGTGATGTTGAGTATCTTTTCATGTACCTGTTGGATGTCTGCTTTGGAAAAATGTCTCTTCAGATCCTCTGCTCATTTTTCAATTGGATTGGATTTTGTGTGTGTGCACTCGCGTGTGTCTTATTGTGTTGTATGAGTTTTTAATATATTTTGAATATTAACCCCCTTATCAGATTTATGATTTGCAAATATTTTCTCCCATTCCATTGGTTGTCTTTGCATTTTATTGACTGTTTCTTTTACTGTGCAGAAGACTTTTAGTTTGATGTGGTCCCACTTGTTAATTTTTGCTTTTGTTGCTTGTGCTTCTGGTGTCTTTTCCAAAAAATCACTGCCACGACCAATGTCAAGGAGCTTTTCCCCTGTATTTTCTTCTAGAACTTTTATGTGTCAGATCTTATGAGTTCTGACAATTAAGTTTGCGAACTTGCCACCACGTGCTTACATTGGCGAGTGCTGCACGAACAGTTCGATAAGGTTTCATAACTTTGGTATATCAGTGTCTCACAGCTGTGTTCGTGTCGATGTGTGGGAGTGTCTCGCTGAGTGGTGTTCATTATTGCTGTTGCGTGTTTTTGTGTACCAATATCTGAGCTTAAATTAGAGCAATGAACAGATGTTAAATTTCTTGTTAAACATGGCAAGAGTGGAAGTGAAATCAGGGACATGTTAGTCCAAGTTTATGGGGATAATGCCATGAAGAAAATGGCAGTGTACAAATGAATTAAATATTTTTGTGAGGGGAGAGAGCACGTCACTGATGAAGAGAGGTCAGGGCAGCCAGTAACAAGCAGAACTGATGAAAACATTGCAAAAATTCGTTGAATTGTGCGTCAAAATCATCGGCTGACTGTGAGAAGCATAGCATACCAAATAAACATGGATAGAGAAAGAGTTAGGAAAATCTTAACTGAAAATCTTGGCTTGAGAAAGGTGTGTGCAAAAATTGTCCCAAAGGAGCTCACCAATGAACAAAAGCAAAGGAGAGTCAAAGTTTGCCAAGACCTTTTGGAGAGGCAAGACGATGTTTTGGGCTGTGTTATCACTGGTGATGAAACATGGGTATAACAATACGACTCTGAAACAAAGTGTCAAAGTGCACAATGGAAGTCAGCCAATTCTCCATGACCAAAAATGTTCCAGCAGTCCAAATCAAGAGTCAAAACGATGTTGCTAACCTTTTTCGACATCAGGGGGATTATTCATTATGAATTTGTACCAACTGGACAAACAGTTAACCAAGATTGCTATTTGGAAGTGCTGAAAAGCCTGCATGAAAGTTAGATGAAAGCGACCTGAACTTTTCACCAATTCATGGCTCTTGCATCATGACAATGCACCAGCTCACAGGGCACTGTCTGTGAGGGAGTTTTTGACCAGTAAACAAATAACTGTATTGGAACACCCTCCCTATGCTACTCATCTGATCTGGCCCCCAGTGACTTTCTTTACCTGAAGACAAAGGAAATATTGAAAGGAAGACATTTGATAACATTCAGGACATTACAGTTCATGTAATACAATGACAGCTCTGATGGCTATTCCAGAAAAAGAGTTCCAAAATTGCTTGGAAAGGTGGAGTAGGCACTGGTGTCAGTGCATAGCTTCCCAAGGGGAGTATTTCGAAGGTGACCATAGTGATATTCAGCAATGAGGTTATGTGGCACTTTTTTCTAGGATGAGTTCGCGAACTTCATTGTCAGACCTCATATGTTTGTCTTCAATGCATTTTGAATTAATTTTTGTGAGTGGTGTAAAATAAGGGTCAAATTTCATTCTTTTGTATATGGTTATCCAGTTTCCCCAACACCATTTATTAAAGAGACTATCCTTTCTCCATTGAATATTCTGACTCCCTTGTTAAATATTAGTTGACCGTACACATGAGGGTTTATTTCTAAGCTGTAGAGTCTGTTCCATTGGTCTATGTGCCTTTTTTTTTTTAATGCCAGTACCAAACTGGTTTGGTTATTATAGCTTTGTTGCCTAGTTTGAAATCAGGAACTGTGCTGTCTCCGGTTTTGTTTTTCTTAGGGTTGGTTTGGCAATTCAGGGTCTTCTGTTCTATGCAGACTTTAGGGTTGTGTATCTTTTATTTCTGTGGATAATGTCATTGGAATTTTGATAGAAATTGCATTGAATCTATAGATGGCTTTGGATGCTATGAATATTTTGAAGTATTCTTCCAATTCATGAATATGGGATATCTGTCCATTTATTGTGTCTTCAATTACTTTCATCAGTCTTACAGTTTTCAGTATACAGATCTTGCGCCTCCTTGGTTAAATTTATTCCTAAGTATTTTATGTTGTTTGTTTGTTTTTTAAGATTTTATTGGGGAATTGGGGGAGGGGAACAGACAAGTTGCTGTCCTTTTGTTCTTCAGTCTAGCTGTGGAGGGCATTGCTTCACTGGCCCATGTTGGCATCATCACTGTGCTCTTCCCAGGTGAGGCAGATTGGTCGCTGGCCACTGGACAGCAGCTCATGGCGGCTCTTGGCAGCTCACGCCGGCTGCCAGCCACCAGCCACTCACGGTAGCTTTATGACAGCCCACTGCAGCCTCACTGCAGCCTATGCCATCGCTGGTGACTCATGGCAGCCCAGCTCTGGGTCAAGCTGTTGTTCACCATCTTAGCTGTAGAGGGCGCAGTGTCACCGACCCTAATGTGGGATCCGAACCAGGGCCCTGCTGCTCAGAGCTGGCATCCCAAGCCAGCTCTTAACCAATGTGCCACTCAGTTGGCCCTTATGTTTTTGATGCTATGTGAATGGGATTGTTTTCTTTATTTCTTTTTCAGATGTTTCATTGTTAGTATATAGAAATGCAACTGATTTCTGTGTGTTGACTTTGTATCCTGCAGCTTGCTGAATTCATTGATTAGTTCTAACAGTTTTGAGGTGGAATCTTTAGACAGATTCAAAGATGCAAAGACACAATTTTACTTCTTTCTTTCCAATTTGGATTACTTGTCTGATTGCTTAGCCTAGGATTTCCAGTACTATGTTGATCAGGAGTGGTGAGAGTGGGCACCCTTGTCTTTTTCTTGGTCTAGAGCAGTGGTTCTCAACCTGTGGGTCACGACCCCTTTGGGGGTCGAAGGACCCTTTCACAGGGGTCACCTAAGACCATCAGAAAACAAAAAGATACTTACAATTTCATAACAGTAGCAAAATTACAGTTATAGAGTAGCAACTAAAATAATTTTATGGTTGGGGGTCACCACAACATGAGGAACTGTATTAAGGGGTTGTGGCATTAGGAAGGTTGAGACGCTGGTCTAGAGGAAAAACTTTCAATCCTTTACCAGTGAGTATGATATTAGCTGTGGGGTTATCATATATGGCCTTTATTATGTTGAAGTATGTTCCTTCTACACCCAATTTGTGACTTTTTACCATGAAAATGTTGTACTTTGTCAAATGCTTTTTTTCTGCATCTATTGAGATGATCATATGATTTTTTTATCTTTCACTCTATTAATGTGGTGTATCACATTTATTGATTTGCATATGTTGAACTATCTTTGCATTTCAGGGATAAATCCCATTTGGTCATTGTGTATGAAACTTTCAATATGCTATTGAATTTGGTTTGCTAGTATTTTGTTGAGAATTTTTATATCTATATTCATCAGGGATATTGGCCTGTAGTTTTCTTGTTGTATCCTTATCTAGCTTTGATATTAGGGTAATGCTAGCCCCATAAAATGCATATGGAAGTGTCCCATCCTTTTCAATTTTTTGGAAGAGTTTGAGAGTTTGGTGTTAATTCTTTAAATGTTTGAGAGTTTGAGAATTTGGTGTTAATTCTTTAAATGTTTGGTAGGATTCACCACTGAAACCATCTGGTTCTGGACTTTCCTTTGTTGGGAGGTTTTTGACTACTGAGTCAATCTCCTTACTCATTATTGTTCTGTTCAGATTTTCTATTTATGATTAAGTCTTGGTCAGTTGCATGTTCTAGGAATTTATCCATCTATTCTAGGTTATCCAATTTGTTGGCATATAACTGTTCATAGTAGTCTCATGATCCTTTGTATTTCTGTGGTATTTGTTGTAATGTCTCCTCTTTCATTTCCGATTTTATTTGAATCTTCTCTCTTTTTTTCTTAGTAAACCTAGCTATCAGTTTGTCAATTTAAAAAAAAATCTTTTCAAAAACAGCTTTCCGTTTCATTGATCTTTTCTAGTCTCTGTTTTATTTATTTCTGCTCTGGTCATTATTTCCTTCCTTCTGCTTACTTCAGGCTTAGCTTTCTTCTTTTTCCTCTAGTTCCGTGAGGTGTAAAGTTAGGTTATTTGAGATCCTTTTTCCCCCTTCATGTAGGTGTTTATTGCTATAAATGTCCCTCCTAGAATTGCATTTGCTGCATCTCATAGGTTTCGTATGTTGTGTTTCCATTTTCATTTGTTTAAAGATATTTTTAAACTTCCCTTTGATTTCTTCTTTGACTCATTGGTTGTTCAGTGGTGTGTTAATTTCTACATATTTGAATTTTCCAGCTTTCCTTTTGTTATTAATTTCTAATTTCATACCATTGTGGATTCAAAACAGTAGTTAGTATGATTTCAATCATCTTAAATTCTCTAAGACTTGTTTTGTGACTTATTATATGATCTATCCTGGAGAATGTTCTGTGTGCATTTGAGAAAAATGTGTATTCTGCTGCTATTGGATGGACTGTTCTGTTAATGTCTTTTAGGTCCATTTGATTTAAAGTTCAAGTACAACATTTCCTTGTTTTCCTGTCCGGATGATCTATCCATTGTGGAAAATAGGGAATTGAAGTCCCCTAGTATTATTGTCTATTTCTTCCTTCAGATCTGTTAGTCTTTGCTTAATATATTTAGGTGCAATGTTGGGTGCATATATATGTACGATTATTGTATTTTCTTGATCAGTCGACCCCTTTATCATTATGTAATAACCTTCATTGTCTCTTGTTACTGTCTTTGGTGTAAAGTCTATTTTGTCTGATATAACTACCTTTGCTTTCTTTTCGTTTCCACTTGCATATCTTTTTCCATTCCTTCATTTTGAGCCTATGTGCATCCTTAAAGCAGAAGTGAGTCTCTTGTAAGAAGCATATAGTTGGATTTTTAAAACCCATCCTTCCACTCTATGCCTTTTGATTGGAGAATTTAACCCATTTACATTTAGAGTAATTATTGATAGGTATGGACTTACTAATGCCATCTTATTGTTGTTTGGCTATTTTGTACTTTCCTTGTTCCTTTCTTCCTCTCTTGCTGACTTCCTTTGTGAATAGATAATTTTCTGTAATGGTATGCTTTGACTCTCTTCTATCTTTTATAAATCTATTGTAGGTTTTCGTTTTGTGGTTATCATGAGACTTACATAAAACAACTTATAGATATAACAACCTATTTTACAATGACAACAACTTAACTTCAATCTCATACAAAATCTCTACCCTTTTACTTGCCCTCCTCTTTTATGGTTTTGATGTCATAATTTACCTCTTTTTATATTGTGTATTCATTAACAAATTATTGTAGGGCCAGCTGAGTGGCACGTTGGTTAAGAGTTGGCTTAGGATGCCAGCTCTGTGCAGCAGGAACCCTGTTCGGATCCCACATTAGGGCCAGTGATGCTGCGCCCTCTACAGCTAAGATGGTGAACAACTGCTCGACATGGAGCTGGGCTGCCATGAGTCGCCTGCAAAGGTGTAGGTTGCAGTGGAACTGCAGTGGGCTCCCGTAAGCTACTGTGAGTGGCCGGCAGCTGGCATGAGCTGCCAAGAGCCGCCGTGAGCGGCTGTCCAGTGACCAGCGACCGATCTGCCTCACCCGGAAAGAGCGCAATGATAATATCAGCATGGGCCAGTGAAGCTACGTCCTCCAAAACTAGACTGAAGAACAAAAGGACAGCAACTTGTCTGTTCCCCTCCCCCAATTCCCTAATAAAATCTTTAAAAATAAATTATTGTAGCTATAGTTATTTTTAATATTCTTGTCTTTTAACCTTTACACTAGAGTTAAGTGGTTACTACATCACCATATTACGGTATTAGAGTATTCTGAATTTGATTATATACTTACCTTTACCAGTGTGTTGTATATTTGGTTATGTTTTTATGTTACCAATTAGCATCCTTTCATTTAAGCTTGAAGAACTCCTTTCTGCATTTCTTATAAGGCAGATGTAGTGGTGAAGAATTCACTCAGCTTTTGTTTGCCTGGTAAAGCATCTAATTCTCCTTCATTCCTGAAGGATAACTTTTCCGTATAAAGTATTCTTGGTTGGCTTTTTTTTTTTCCTTCCAGCACTTTGTTTTTTTGTTTGTTTGTTTGTTTTTTAAAGATTTTTTATTGGAGAATTGGGGGAGGGGAACAGCGTTGGAGAGTCGGGGAAGGGGAACAGACAAGTTGCTGTCCTTTTATTCTTCAGCCTAGTTGTGGAGGACATCGCTTCACTGGCCCATGCTGGTATTATGATTGCGCTCTTCCCAGGTGAGGCAGTTGCTCACCAGCCATTGGCAGGCCGCTCACGGCAGCTCACAAAAGCGCACGCCCGCTGCCGGCCAGCCCCACTGCAGCCTACGCCGTCACTGGTGACTCACGGCAGCCCAGCTCCAGGTCGAGCTGTTGTTCACCATCTTAGCTGTAGAGGGCGCAGTGTAACTGGCCCTCATGTGGGATCTGAACTGGGGCCCTGCTGCTCAGAGCTAGCGTCCCAAGCCAACTCCTAACCAACGCACCACTCAGCCGGCCCTCCTTCCAGCACTTTGAATATACCATCCCACTCTCTCCTGGCCTATAAGGTATCTGCTGAGAAATATGCTGATAGTATTATGGCGGTTCCCTTGTAAGTTACAAGCTTCTTTTATCTTGCTACTTTTAAGATTCTTTTGTCTTTGATTTTTAAAATTTTATTTGGGGGATGGGAACAGCGCTGGGGAATTGGGGGAAGGGGAACAGACAAGTTGCTGTCCTTTTGTTCTTCAGTCTAGTTGTGGAGGACGTTGCNCAAGTTGCTGTCCTTTTGTTCTTCAGTCTAGCTGTGGAGGGCATTGCTTCACTGGCCCATGTTGGCATCATCACTGTGCTCTTCCCAGGTGAGGCAGATTGGTCGCTGGCCACTGGACAGCAGCTCATGGCGGCTCTTGGCAGCTCACGCCGGCTGCCAGCCACCAGCCACTCACGGTAGCTTTATGACAGCCCACTGCAGCCTCACTGCAGCCTATGCCATCGCTGGTGACTCATGGCAGCCCAGCTCTGGGTCAAGCTGTTGTTCACCATCTTAGCTGTAGAGGGCGCAGTGTCACCGACCCTAATGTGGGATCCGAACCAGGGCCCTGCTGCTCAGAGCTGGCATCCCAAGCCAGCTCTTAACCAATGTGCCACTCAGTTGGCCCTTATGTTTTTGATGCTATGTGAATGGGATTGTTTTCTTTATTTCTTTTTCAGATGTTTCATTGTTAGTATATAGAAATGCAACTGATTTCTGTGTGTTGACTTTGTATCCTGCAGCTTGCTGAATTCATTGATTAGTTCTAACAGTTTTGAGGTGGAATCTTTAGACAGATTCAAAGATGCAAAGACACAATTTTACTTCTTTCTTTCCAATTTGGATTACTTGTCTGATTGCTTAGCCTAGGATTTCCAGTACTATGTTGATCAGGAGTGGTGAGAGTGGGCACCCTTGTCTTTTTCTTGGTCTAGAGCAGTGGTTCTCAACCTGTGGGTCACGACCCCTTTGGGGGTCGAAGGACCCTTTCACAGGGGTCACCTAAGACCATCAGAAAACAAAAAGATACTTACAATTTCATAACAGTAGCAAAATTACAGTTATAGAGTAGCAACTAAAATAATTTTATGGTTGGGGGTCACCACAACATGAGGAACTGTATTAAGGGGTTGTGGCATTAGGAAGGTTGAGACGCTGGTCTAGAGGAAAAACTTTCAATCCTTTACCAGTGAGTATGATATTAGCTGTGGGGTTATCATATATGGCCTTTATTATGTTGAAGTATGTTCCTTCTACACCCAATTTGTGACTTTTTACCATGAAAATGTTGTACTTTGTCAAATGCTTTTTTTCTGCATCTATTGAGATGATCATATGATTTTTTTATCTTTCACTCTATTAATGTGGTGTATCACATTTATTGATTTGCATATGTTGAACTATCTTTGCATTTCAGGGATAAATCCCATTTGGTCATTGTGTATGAAACTTTCAATATGCTATTGAATTTGGTTTGCTAGTATTTTGTTGAGAATTTTTATATCTATATTCATCAGGGATATTGGCCTGTAGTTTTCTTGTTGTATCCTTATCTAGCTTTGATATTAGGGTAATGCTAGCCCCATAAAATGCATATGGAAGTGTCCCATCCTTTTCAATTTTTTGGAAGAGTTTGAGAGTTTGGTGTTAATTCTTTAAATGTTTGAGAGTTTGAGAATTTGGTGTTAATTCTTTAAATGTTTGGTAGGATTCACCACTGAAACCATCTGGTTCTGGACTTTCCTTTGTTGGGAGGTTTTTGACTACTGAGTCAATCTCCTTACTCATTATTGTTCTGTTCAGATTTTCTATTTATGATTAAGTCTTGGTCAGTTGCATGTTCTAGGAATTTATCCATCTATTCTAGGTTATCCAATTTGTTGGCATATAACTGTTCATAGTAGTCTCATGATCCTTTGTATTTCTGTGGTATTTGTTGTAATGTCTCCTCTTTCATTTCCGATTTTATTTGAATCTTCTCTCTTTTTTTCTTAGTAAACCTAGCTATCAGTTTGTCAATTTAAAAAAAAAATCTTTTCAAAAACAGCTTTCCGTTTCATTGATCTTTTCTAGTCTCTGTTTTATTTATTTCTGCTCTGGTCATTATTTCCTTCCTTCTGCTTACTTCAGGCTTAGCTTTCTTCTTTTTCCTCTAGTTCCGTGAGGTGTAAAGTTAGGTTATTTGAGATCCTTTTTCCCCCTTCATGTAGGTGTTTATTGCTATAAATGTCCCTCCTAGAATTGCATTTGCTGCATCTCATAGGTTTCGTATGTTGTGTTTCCATTTTCATTTGTTTAAAGATATTTTTAAACTTCCCTTTGATTTCTTCTTTGACTCATTGGTTGTTCAGTGGTGTGTTAATTTCTACATATTTGAATTTTCCAGCTTTCCTTTTGTTATTAATTTCTAATTTCATACCATTGTGGATTCAAAACAGTAGTTAGTATGATTTCAATCATCTTAAATTCTCTAAGACTTGTTTTGTGACTTATTATATGATCTATCCTGGAGAATGTTCTGTGTGCATTTGAGAAAAATGTGTATTCTGCTGCTATTGGATGGACTGTTCTGTTAATGTCTTTTAGGTCCATTTGATTTAAAGTTCAAGTACAACATTTCCTTGTTTTCCTGTCCGGATGATCTATCCATTGTGGAAAATAGGGAATTGAAGTCCCCTAGTATTATTGTCTATTTCTTCCTTCAGATCTGTTAGTCTTTGCTTAATATATTTAGGTGCAATGTTGGGTGCATATATATGTACGATTATTGTATTTTCTTGATCAGTCGACCCCTTTATCATTATGTAATAACCTTCATTGTCTCTTGTTACTGTCTTTGGTGTAAAGTCTATTTTGTCTGATATAACTACCTTTGCTTTCTTTTCGTTTCCACTTGCATATCTTTTTCCATTCCTTCATTTTGAGCCTATGTGCATCCTTAAAGCAGAAGTGAGTCTCTTGTAAGAAGCATATAGTTGGATTTTTAAAACCCATCCTTCCACTCTATGCCTTTTGATTGGAGAATTTAACCCATTTACATTTAGAGTAATTATTGATAGGTATGGACTTACTAATGCCATCTTATTGTTGTTTGGCTATTTTGTACTTTCCTTGTTCCTTTCTTCCTCTCTTGCTGACTTCCTTTGTGAATAGATAATTTTCTGTAATGGTATGCTTTGACTCTCTTCTATCTTTTATAAATCTATTGTAGGTTTTCGTTTTGTGGTTATCATGAGACTTACATAAAACAACTTATAGATATAACAACCTATTTTACAATGACAACAACTTAACTTCAATCTCATACAAAATCTCTACCCTTTTACTTGCCCTCCTCTTTTATGGTTTTGATGTCATAATTTACCTCTTTTTATATTGTGTATTCATTAACAAATTATTGTAGGGCCAGCTGAGTGGCACGTTGGTTAAGAGTTGGCTTAGGATGCCAGCTCTGTGCAGCAGGAACCCTGTTCGGATCCCACATTAGGGCCAGTGATGCTGCGCCCTCTACAGCTAAGATGGTGAACAACTGCTCGACATGGAGCTGGGCTGCCATGAGTCGCCTGCAAAGGTGTAGGTTGCAGTGGAACTGCAGTGGGCTCCCGTAAGCTACTGTGAGTGGCCGGCAGCTGGCATGAGCTGCCAAGAGCCGCCGTGAGCGGCTGTCCAGTGACCAGCGACCGATCTGCCTCACCCGGAAAGAGCGCAATGATAATATCAGCATGGGCCAGTGAAGCTACGTCCTCCAAAACTAGACTGAAGAACAAAAGGACAGCAACTTGTCTGTTCCCCTCCCCCAATTCCCTAATAAAATCTTTAAAAATAAATTATTGTAGCTATAGTTATTTTTAATATTCTTGTCTTTTAACCTTTACACTAGAGTTAAGTGGTTACTACATCACCATATTACGGTATTAGAGTATTCTGAATTTGATTATATACTTACCTTTACCAGTGTGTTGTATATTTGGTTATGTTTTTATGTTACCAATTAGCATCCTTTCATTTAAGCTTGAAGAACTCCTTTCTGCATTTCTTATAAGGCAGATGTAGTGGTGAAGAATTCACTCAGCTTTTGTTTGCCTGGTAAAGCATCTAATTCTCCTTCATTCCTGAAGGATAACTTTTCCGTATAAAGTATTCTTGGTTGGCTTTTTTTTTTTCCTTCCAGCACTTTGTTTTTTTGTTTGTTTGTTTGTTTTTTAAAGATTTTTTATTGGAGAATTGGGGGAGGGGAACAGCGTTGGAGAGTCGGGGAAGGGGAACAGACAAGTTGCTGTCCTTTT
>NW_017731425.1:1861710-1878259 GCF_001890085.2 Hipposideros armiger | reverse complement strand
AGCATCTTAGCTGTAGAGGGCAGTGTCACTGGCCCTTATATGTGGGATCTGAACTGGGGCCCTCTGGTGTCCCATCATGCCACTCGGCCGGCCCTGATTTTTTTTTTGACAGTTTTATTATAATGTGTCTTTGGAGAGGATCTCTTTAAGTTTATTTTGTTTAGTGACCTATGAGCTTCATGAACTTGGATACCCAAATCGCTCTCCAGATTTGGGAAGTTTTCAGCCACTATTTCTTTAAATAATCGTTCTGCCTCCTTTTCGCTCTCTTCTCCTTCTGGAACTCTAATAATTTGAGAATTGATTCTTTTGATGGAATCCATTGGTGATATAGGCTTTCTTTACTCTTTTTCATTCTTGTTTCTTTGTTCTCCTCTGATTGGATAGTTTAAAAGTTCCTGTATTCTATCTCACAGATTATTTCTTCTGCTTGATTCATTATGATGTTGACAATCTCTACTATTGGGTTGTCAGAAAAGTCATGACGCATGTTTGCAATAGATGGCACTAGTTCATTTTTGGAAGTATTAAAGTCATTCACATCTATGTTACTGCTATGTCATTTGACAGCTGACAGTTCCAGCTTCATTCTAAAAAAAAAAAAAAAACCAAAAAAAAAACTGAGCGATTTGGTTGACTTTTGGAGATTTTACAACAAGTTGAAGATGGAAGACCAAACTGTGCTTTTCTGCCATATTTTACTGTTTAACTTCCAAAAAGGGAAGAACGCGTGTCAAGCTTGTGAAAAGTTGCATAAAGTTTACGGTGACAATGCTCTACAAAACGTCAGTGCGAACAATGGCTCACGAAATTCTGTGCTGGTGATTTTGATCTCAACGACGCTCCTTGGTCAGGGAGGCCCACCAAGGTTGATGATGACAAAATAAAGGCATTGATCAAGTTACATAACACGAGAGATTGCAGAAACATTGAACATTCATCATTCAAGTGTTCATGACCACCTGAAGAAGCTGGGATACGTAAGCAAGCTTGATATTTGGGTTCCGCATGAACTCAAAGAAGTTCATTTGACTGTGTATATAAACATCTGCAATATGCTCATTAAATGTGAAGAAAACGATCCTTTTTTGAAGCGACTGATAACTGGTGATGAGAAGTGGACTGTTTACAACAATGTGGTGTGCAAACCGTATTGGTCCCAATGTGATGATTCGCCTCAAATGACATCGAAAGCAAGACATTCATCAGAGAAAGGTTATGCTCTCAGTGTGGTGGGATTTTAAAAGTGTCGTGTTTTTCAAGTTCCTACCAAGGAACCAAACAATCAATTCGAATGTGTACTGTCAGCATTTGGACAGTTTGAATGAATCCATCATCAAGAAATGTGCAGAGCTTGCTAATTGTAAAGGAATTGTGTTCCATCGCAACAACATGAGACCACACACAAGTTTGATCACCTGTCAAAAATGATTGGAGCTAGGATGGGATGTGTTGCCACACCCACCATACTCGCCTGACCTTGCGCTGTCAGACTTCCACTTGTTTCATTCTCTTCAAAATTCCTTGATGGTATAATGTTCAATTCAGATGAAGCTGTAAATCAGTACCTTGTTCAGTTTTTTGCAAATAAAGACAGGGTTCCTTTTATGAACGAGGAATTACGAAGCTCACTGAAAGATAGCAAAAGGTTATCAAACAAAATGGGCAATATATCACTGATTGATCTTTGTTCTATATATAAATAAATGACCTTTCAAAAACATAGACAAAATACGTCATGACTTTTCCAACAACCAATACATTTTTCATTTCATTCACTTTATTCTTCAGTTCCAGAATGTTTTTTTTCTATCTTTGTTAAACTTGTTTTGTTCATGTTTTGTTTTCCTGATTTCATTTAATTTTTTTTCTGTGTTTTCTTTGAGCTCACTGAGTTTCTTTAAAATAGCCATTTTGAATTACTTAATGGGTATACAGTAAAGAACACAAATCTTAATTAAACATATAGCTCAATTAATTTTTATATACATATTCACCATGTAACCTCCACGCAGTTTAAGATATAGGCCATTCCCATCACTCTGGAAAGACTCCTTGTACTTCATTCACTCAGTACCCCATCCACCATAGGTAACCATCATTCTGATTTCTATCATCATAAATTAGTTTTGTTTGTTCTTGAACTTTATGTGAATGGAATCATATAATATGTATTCATTTGTGTCTGGCTTTTTTTCTCTCAGCATAGTGTTTTTGCGATTCATCCATGCTGTTCTGTGTATTAGTAGTCTATTCATATTTATTATTGTTGGTGGTTTCCATTATATGACTATATCACATATTGTTTCATTTTCCTGTTAACAGATACATAGATTTTGTCCAATTTTTGGCTACAATGAAAAAGCTGCTATGAACATTCTTGTACAAGTATTTTGGTGGACATTTTAACTAATTTTTCTTGAGCATATGCCTAGATGTAAAATTGTTGGGTCCCACAGGTGTATGTTTGGCTTTATAAGAAACTGTCAAATAATAATGTATAAGAGTTCCATTTACTTCACAGCTTCAGCAACACCTGATAATGACAGATTAAAAACTTTTTAGCCATTCTGCTAAATGTGTCATTATGGTTTTAATCTGCATTTCTTTGATATTATCCTGTGTACCTTTTAATGTGTTTATTGGCCATTTGAATATCCTCTTTCATGAAATACTTATTCAAGTCTTTTGCTCATTTTAAAAGTCAATGTCTTGGGCCGGCCGAGTGGCTCAGTTGGTTAAGAACTCGCTCAAGAGTTTGAGCTCTGAGCAACAGCGGTTCGAGCCCCGGCCCGAGCTGAGCAGCTGCTGAGCTGCCAATAGGTGGCAGGATGGCTCAGCTAAAAAAAAAAAAAAAGTCAATGTCTTATCGATTTGTAGAGAAATTCATGTATATTCTATATATTCTTTATCAGTCTCTAGCTTGCTTATTTACTTTCTTAATGCCTTGATGATCAGATATTCTTAATTTTAATTAAGTCCAATTTATCAATTTTTCTTTTTTATTTAGTGCATTTTGTGATCTGATTAAGGAATCTTTACCTACCCCATTATCTGGAAAATATTCTCTTATGTTTTTATTTGGAAGTTGATTGTTTTAGCTTTTGAATTTAGGTCTATGGTATACTTAGAAAACTAATTTTTGTGTATAGTTGAATTCAGGTTCAGGCTTCATTTTTCTGCATACACATTCATTCAGTTGTTCCATCATCATTCCCCTATGTACTTACAGTAGCACCTTTGATGTAAATCAAGAAAGCATAAAGTCGGGCCGGCCGAGTGGCACAATGGTTAGGAGTTGGCTTAGGATGCCAGCTCTGAGCAACAGGGCCCTGGTTTGGATCCCACATTAGGGACAGTGACGCTGCGCTCTCTACAGCTAAGATGGTGAACAACAGCTCGACCTGGAGCTGGGCAGGCATGAGTCGCCAGCGATGGTGTAGGCTGCAGTGGGGCTGGCCAACAGTGGGCATGAGCTTTCGTGAGCTGCCGTGAGCCGCTGTGAGCAGCCATCCAGTGGTCGCGAGTGACTGCCTCACCCAGAAAGAGCGCAATGATAATACCAACATGGGCCAGTGAAGCAATGTCCTCCACAACTAGGCTGAAGAACAAAAGGACAGCAACTTGTCTGTTCCCCTCCCCCAATTCCCCAATAAAAATCTTAAAAAAAAAAGTATATAGTCATGAGCTGCATGACGTTTCAGTCAATGATAGACCACATATATGATGGTGATCCCATAAAATTATAATGGAGCTAAAAAATTCCTATCACCTTGTGACGTAGCCGTTGTGGCCATCATAACATCATTGAGCAAAAGTTGCAAAAATCAACAAGGCTGTGGTTGAGATGGCAAACAACTTTAATCTGGGTGTGGATGAGGATGCCACTGGGGAGTTCCTAGAGGTAGTTCCCCAGGAACTGACTAATGAGGGGTTGTTGGAACTGAAGAAGAAGCAAGAGGAAAGGAAACGGCAGGAGAAGAAAAAGAACCTCCAAGAAAATTCACAGTTGAAGGGTTTAACAGAAATTTTTCAGACCTCAACAAGCTCCTTAAAAAGTCTGAAAACATGGATCCCACTGAATGGTATTCATTAGAGAGGTATTTTCATGGTGCATTATCTGCTTTGAAGCAAATCTATGATGAAAAAAAGAAACAAACAAGCAAACCACCATGAACACATTTCTGAAAAGAGTGACACCTCCTCAAGAAGAGCCTCAGGCATGTCCTTCAGGAAAGTATTCCAGAAGAAGGCATTGTTGTCATAGGAGATGACAGCTCCATGCGTGTTACTGCCCCTGAGGACCTTCCAGCGGGCCAAGATGTGGAGGTGGAGACAGTGATATTGATGATCCTGACCCTGTGTAGGCCTAGGCTAATGTGTGTGTTTGTATCTTAGTTTTCAACAAAAAAGTTTAAAAAGTAAAAAAGATAAATAATTTTAAAAATAGGAAAAAGCTTATAGAATGAGGATATAAAGAAAATGTTTTTGTACAGCTATATAATGTGTATTTTAAGATAAGTGTTATTACAAAAAAAGTCGAAAAGTTAAAACAAATAAGGTTCATACACTAAAGTAAAAAGTTATATTAAGCTAAGATTAATTTATTATCGACGAAAGAATTTTAAAAAAATAAATTTAGTGTAGCCTGAGTGAACTGTGTTTATAAAATCTATAGCAGTGGACAGGTTTGTCCCAGGCCTTCACATTCACTCACCCACTCACTCAGTGACTCACCCAGAGCAATTTTCAATCTTGTAAGCTCCTTTCATGGTAAGTGCTCTATACAGGTGTACCACTTTTTATCTTTTATATTGGGTTGTCGGAAAGTCATGACGCATTTTTGCAACGAAAAACATAGAAAAAATATGTCATGACTTTTCCGACAACCCAATACTATGTTTTTACTGTACATCTTCTATGTTTGGATACACAAATACTTATCATCGTGTTACAATTGCCTACAGTATTCAGTATAATAACATGCTGTACAGGTTTGTAGCCTAGAAGCCTACTTATACCATACAGCCTAGGTGTGTAGTAGGCAATACCACTCGGATTTGTGTAAGTCACTCTATGAAGTACACCCAATGACAAAATAATCTAACAATGCATTTCTCAGAACATATTCCTGTCATTAAGCAACAAATGATGGTACATCTTTGGGTCTATTTATGGACTCTTTATTCTGTCCCAGTAGTGTATATCTATCCTTGCTCTAAAAGTACTCAGTGTTGATTACTGTAGCTTTATAGTAATTCTTGATATATGCTGGTTTAGTCCTGCAACTTTCTTTGAGAACCAGTAATGTGTTTACTTAATTTTTTTATTTATCAAGTTTCTTGGATATTCTAGGTCCTTTGTATGTCCATATACATTTTGGTTCATTCATTTTTCAGAATATAAAGGGTACTGAGGCCAAAAAGTTTGAAGGTTGCTGATTTAAAGCAGAGCTCAAAAACCAGAAGCCCAGAAGCAAATCTCAGTTTTGCCCTTTATTAGCTATGGGACCTTGGCAAATAACTTAATTTTTCCATGTTTGTTTCCTCATCTGTAAGTTGGGACAATAATAGTACCTATAATATAGAATTGTACTCATCAAATATTAAGCATTATATGACTGTTTTGTGTCAAAATAGACAGGGCAGGCACATGTATTTTTAAAGAACATGAAGTCAAAGGAAAATAAGCCTAAACAATCAAAGGGAATATGTAATCTTTTTGACAATCTCAGGGCATTAGAATCCAGTTGTGTCAGTTTCATTTAAAAATACCCAAAAGTATACAAAGTATATGAGACAAAATCCATTGTTTCTCTATACTAGCAATGAACAATTAAAAGTTGAAATTTAAAAATAACATTTATATCAGCATCAACAAACATGAAATACTTAGGGATTAATTTAACAAAATATGCGTAAGACCTATACACTGAAGACATACAAAACACTGCTGAGAGAAATTGAAGAAGACCTAAACATGTGGAGAGGTATTCCATGTTCATGGATTAGAAGACTCAATAATGTTAAGATGTTAGTTCCCCCCAACCAATTTAGAGATTCAGTCATTTCCCAGTCAAAATCTCAGAAGGCAATTTTGAAGAAACTGACAAATTGATTCTAAAATGAATACAGGAAAACAAAGGACCCAGAATAGCCAAAAGAATTTTAAAGAGAATGATGAAGTTGAAAGGCCTATACTACCTATTTCAAGACTTACTATAAACTATGGTAATCAAAATCAGAAAAAGCATATGGATAGATATATAGATAGATATATAGGATAGATACATAGACAAAACTGGACAGAGAGGCTCACATATGTAGGCTCAGTTACTTTTCTAGAGAGTTGCCAACATAATTCAATGGGGAAAGGAAAGTCTTTTAAATAAATGGTGCTAGAGCAACAGGCTATCCATATACAGAAGATGAGCCTCAACCTTTAACTTGCATCAGAAACAAATATTAACTCAATGTAGATCACTGACCAAAATGTAAGTGCTAAAATTATAAAATATCTAGGAAGAAAAAAAAATCTGACCCTAGGTTAGGCAGTCTTTTAGCAAACAGAAACACTAACCATTAAAAACATTGATAAATTGGCTTTCCTAAAAATTAGAGATCGTTCATCAAAAGACACTTTCAGGAAAATGAAAAGACAAGCCACAGACTGGGAAACAATAATTCTAAAACACATTTAGGATAAAGACCTTATATCCAGAATATATAAAGAACACTAATAATTCCTTAAGAAGATAAGCAGCCCCGATTGAAAAATGGATTAAAGATTTGAACATACACTTCACCAAAGAAGATATAGAAATGGCAAAAAAGCATAAGAAAAGATGCTCAGCTTTATCAGTCATTAGAAAAATACAAATGAAAACCACAATGAGTTACCACTACACACCTTGAAAGTGGCTAAAATTAGAAAAGACTGGCAATACTAAGTGGTGATGAGGATGAGTAACAACTAGAGGTCTCGTACTTGCTGCTGGAAATGCAAATGGCAAAGCCATCTGAGAAAACATTAGGCAATTTCTTATAAATATATTCTTGCTTTATGACACAGGACCTGCTTTTAGGTATTTACCCAAGAGCAACAAAAACATGTCCACACAAACACCTAAATGTGAATATTCATAGCAGCTTAATTCATAATTGCCCCAAACTGGAAACAACCCAAATGTCAAATGATTGGTGAATGGATAAACAAATTGGAGTACATCCATACAATGGAATATTATTAAGCAATAAAAAGGGACAAACTACTGCTACATAAATCAAAATGAGTGAATTGCAAAAGCACTGTGGTAGGTTAAAAAAGGCAGGTACAAAAGAATACATAGCACATGATTCCACTTATATGACATTCTGGAAAAGGCAAAATTATAGGGGTGGAAAACAGATCAGTGGTTGTCAGAATCTTGGAATGGAGAGGGTAAGGAGAAGGGGACTTGACCAAAAAGGAGCATGGGGAAACTTTTCAGGGTGATGGAAATGTTTCGTATCTTTATTTTTAGTATATTCACATTTTTTTTTCAATCACAGGTGACATTCAATATTATTTTGGAAATATTTCGTATCTTGATGTGGTGGTATACACTTGTCAAAACTCACAGCTGTATGCTTATAAAGAGTGAGTTTTATTGTATATAAATTATACTTCAAGAAATCTGACTTTTAAAAATAAATTTCAAAAATGAACACAAAAAAATTACCTTGCAAACAAAGTATTCCCTTTAAGCAAGGCCTGATATAGAATGCAGAAGAATAAGACATAGAATGATGTGATGGGTGAAGTAAATTGGAAACCATAAGAAAGAAATATCTCCTGTATACATGATTTCTACCATTTAGGTTTAGAAGGCTGGGGAGGCCTATGCCAAAGTTGTAGCCCAAAGCATGATCTTATTTGTCTCTGAGGTTGTGTGTGTGTGTGTGTGTGTGTGCTTTCCTAGCACTTAGCAAATTAAAGGCACTCATTAAATGTGTGTAGAAATGAACTTATGCTTGATCCTGAGAGACATGTGGCCCAACTGCAGCAGTGAGTATTAGCTAGTTCGATACGAATGATCCCTAAGACCATCCTGTTTCCCATGATCCCCAAGACCATGAGTTTCAATAACTCATTAGAAGGACTCATAAAATGTAGAAAAGCTGTTATACTCATGGTTACAGTTAATATAGTGAAAGGATACAGATTGGAACCAACAGAGGAAAGTCACATAGAACGAAGTCCAGGAGAAACTAAGGGCAGGCTTCTAATTGTACTCTGCAAGTTTCACAAACAGTGTTTAATTCTCCAAGCGATGATGGGTGACAACATATGCAAAGTGTTAGCAACCAGAGTATCTCACCTGACCCTTGATGTCCAGGATTTTTATTGGGGGTCAGTCACAGAGGCAGGCAGACCCTGCATAACTGACTTTACCTATTGGAGTCTTCAGCTCCACACAGGTCAAATTCATACCATGTGGCCCAGGGTATCAGATGTGCAAAAACAAGTGTTCACCATAAGTCAGATTGTTCGCATAACCTATTTGGTTAAACTGACACAATGTGGCCCAAGGCCTCAGGCATACAAAAACACTCTTATCAGGAAGGATATTCCAAAGGCTTAAAAGTTATAACCCAGGAGATGGTCAAGGGCCAGTTCTTTCTTTGGAATGTACAGGCTTTGAGTAACCCAAGTCTGATGAGTTAAGACTTTATGGCACAGACTCGAGATTTTTAAACCAGGGTCCATAAGATTTATGAAGGTATAGAAGACTCCCAAAATTTATCATCTAGGTCTATATTTTTCTAGGAAGAAGTTTCACAGCTTTCATCAGATTATCAAAGATCCCACAGTTCAAAAATGTTAAGAATCTGTAGTGATGTCAGCAAGATGGGGGAATAGGAAACCTCAGATTTCATTCCCCCACAGAGACACTGACTTACAATTTATGGTCCAAAAGCCTTTATGAGAACTCCAGAAACCAGTTAAGAAGTTGTAGTACCCCAGGTAAGCACAAAGCCAAAAACAGTTGCATTGAAGTGGGTAAAAAAAAAAGCTGTTGCATTTTACCCACAATAACCCTTACTGTAAGCCAGCACAGTTCAGTATGATCGGGTGAAATTGTCCAAATTGCAGCTTCTCCCTTGGGAAGGAAAGAAACAACTGGAAGATATGCCCAATGTTCTGGTTTTAAGGGTGGAAGAGGGCTACCCAAGAGACTGGTCTCTGTCTCTCTGATTTGGAGTGCTAACAAGGATCTGGCATAATTTGGCACAGGAGCCACTTAGAACAAAGGAGAACTCAGTGGGTTGATGCAGCATCAGAGAACCTGTGGTACCACAGACAGACACCAAAGAGAGGAAGAAGTTTGAAGGTCCTGAGAAAGAAAGGGCAAATCTCTCTAATTGGAAAATTACATGCATAAGCTCAGAGAAGATACAACCCACACAAGGTGTGAGAAGTCTCCAGAATCTTTACCTGGGCTGACTGGCTGAGGTCTTCCCCTATATGAAGCCAGTCCATAAAAACTGGGAGAGGCGGGTGTTTTATCAAATGCCCAACTTCCATCAAAAAATAACAAGACATATGAAGAAACTGGGAAATGTGGCCCAATCAAAGGTACAAAATAAATCTCTGGAAACCAACCCTAAAAAAAAAATTATCTCTGAATTACCTGATTAAAAATTCAAAATACTCATCTTGAAGGAGAAGAAAGAAGAGGGCAGAGAGCTTATTTGTAGAAATAATGGCTGAAAACTTTCCAAATCTAAGGAAGAAAATGGGCATGCAAATTCAAAAAGCTCAAAGGACTCAAAGATGAACCCAAAGAGGCATTAAGAAACATTATAATCAAACTGCCAAAAGTCAAAGACAAAGACATGGAGAGAATCTTGAAAGCAGCAGGAGAAAAGTAACTTTTCACATACACGGGATTGCCCATAAGAGTATCAGCAGATTTCTAAGCAAAAACTTTGCAGACCAGGGTGGAAAGGTATATTTGAAGTGCTGAAAGAAGAAAGCTGCCAACCAAGAATACTATGTCTGCCAAGACTCTCCTTCAAAAATGAAGGAGAAATAGGTATCTTCCCAGAAAAACAAAAACTGAGGGAATGCATCACCACTAGACCTGCCTTATAAGAAATACTAAAGGGATACTTTCAAAGTTGAAACAAAAGGATGCTAGACAGCAACATGAAAGTATATGAAAACATAAAGCTCTCTGATAAGGGAAAATTTTAGAGACAAATACAGAATCCTGGAATACTGTAATGGTAGTATGTGGATCACTTATAATTCTTGTATATAATTTAAAAAGTAAAAGTATAAATTATAACTATAAAACTATGTTAATAGATACAAAGTAGAAAAACATATAATTTATGACATCAATAACAAAGTGGCGAGGGAGATGCAAAGGAATAGAGTTTTTGTATGTGATTGCAATTAAGCTGATATCCTTAGCACCTTCAATCTTGTCTGAGAGGATAAAGGTCCCCTCCTTGTTTCCAAGGCAGGTGTTCCTGGTCCAATTCCCTCCTACTTCCTCTAGAACTTTATGCCATTGGTCACTACCCACAGTACTATCTGCAGTCACTCCTTTGCCAAAAGATTCTTTCCAGTTTACCAATATGGGTGTGTCTCTTCCAATGCAATCATCCTTCCACATTTGGAAAAAATTTTACTTGGTTAGGGAAAAGACAATGATTAAACCATGTTTAGAAAGAAAACCAGTGAAGTTTAACATCAGAGAGCTAGAAATGAGTTGCTCAGTTTGGATGTTTCTATATTAATAAAGGTAACAAGTAACTGGGACCTGAGATAGAGTGATGCCATGAGAATGAAAAGAAGGAATAATGCCAGAAAAGTTATGTAATTAAAACTGATAAACCTTGAACAAACGAAACAGAAACAGACTCATAGATACAGAGAACAAATCAATGGTTGCTGAATGGAAGGGGGAATTGGGAGAATGGGTAAAAAAGGTGAAGGGATTAAGAAGTACAAATTGGTGGTTACAAAATAATCAAGGGGATGCATAGGAAATATAGTACAGCATAGGAAATATAGTCAATAATATTGTAATAACTATGGATAGAGCCACGTGGGTACTAGACTAATCATGGCGGATCACTTCATAAATTATATAAATGTCTAACCACTATGTTGTACAGCTGAAACTAATAGAAAATAATGTTGAATATCAACTGTAATTGAAAACAAACAAACAAATACAAACTGATAAACCTTGGCAAGTGATTACATGTGAGGTAGATGGAAAGGGAAGAATAAAAGAGAATGATTTTCAAGCATAGACTTCTAGCCACACATAACAAAGAATACAGATTTTACAGAATTTGTTCAGCAAAGTCAGTAAACAAGCAACAATAAGCCCTGGAGGCAGTGGGGGGAGATCGGGTGGGTCTGATTTCCAGAGTTGCCACATTGTATTATTTTAAATGTCCAGTTTTTAATAAAAATTACAAGACATGCAAAGAAACAAGAACACACACACACACACACACACACACACACACACACAGACACGCAGCCAAGAGAAACTGTCCCTGAGGAAGCCCAAACATTGAACTTACTAGACAAAAACTTTAAATCATAAACATGTTCAAAGAAGTAACTGAAACCATGGACTAAAGAACTAAAGGAAAATGTAAGAATGTGTCACCAAACCACTAATTTGTACACTTTAAAGTAGTGAATTTTGTGTATGTCAATAAAAAGTATACTTAAAAAGAGGAAGGTTTTCTGTATGCACACTATACTTGAATAAAAAGATTTCCAGAAAAATAAAATGATTTCAAATTGGGATAAATGGAAAAAATAATACAATCAACAGAAATAGGAAGTTGGAATGCATCTTTTGAAAGATCAACCCCATTATGTACAATGTGAACACATCCCAATTAATTGCTTGGATAATATTTTGGATTCTTTCAACAACATATATGCATTCACTCAACATGTGTTTATTAAACACATACTATGTCTAGGTACTTTCCAACAAATACAAGGCATGGGAAATATCCACAGGTTATTGATAAGGTCCTACTATGAATTCTCCAAATGCTTCTTACTATAATACATCTTTCTGTACTGTACACTGATGTGACCGAGGTTAAGACAGCCCCTGGGACATTTCAGAATATAGCTTGCACAGAAATCTGGCTTTCTGGGATAGTTTTCTTAGGTGTAAGCTATAGCAAACATCTAAATGATGCCTTCTTCCAATTTTTTCTCCCTTCCATTCTTAAAGCTATGTAGGTAATTTTCCTGTGATGTCTTGCTCACTTTCCAGTTGTTTAATATTTGGCTGGGTAGGAAGGAATTGGTATTTGTTTGTTTGTTTAATGAGATGTTAGAAAAGCCTGCCTCTGATGGCTTGTATTATTATATTCAGATCATGCTAATATCAGAGGTATTCTGAATCTTAAATTAGGGACCTTCTCAATCAGAGGTACTTCCACATTTATCATTAGGGTAGTATAAACTAAGGGGGGGAAAAAGCCCTTTTGGGGGCTGAGGCTGCAATATGGTCTCATATAAGTTCTATACCATTTTTTGGTAACTGTCATTTTCCATGCATCAAAATGTATAGAAAGTAAAGAGCCTCAAAATATGGGCTGTTAGAAGTGTGGTAAATTTTGAACATTGCCTCATCTCGGATCTCTGTGCAGATGTACCAAGTAGCAATCATGGAAAGTCAGTTTAAAATCTATGTCATTTGAAACTTTTCTATTAAATGATAAACATTAAGAGGAATAACATCATTTTACATGTCACCAAAGCTTCACAGTCAGCAGAAAACAGAACCAGGTAGCCAAATAGAACATTTCTATAATGTTCGAGAATTCAATACCTTCCTTGACATCATTTCTCAGTGGGAGCACCCATGCAGGCCTGTCACTTACATCTCCTGTCAGTCCCAATTCATTAAACCTTAGGCTTTCCCCCAGAAACACAAAACCCATGGGGAGATTCTTCTGCCAGTAAGAAAAAAATCAATTCGAAGGACACAGACATTGACATGCAGTTTTTCAGTGGGCATGAAGGCATAATAAATTGCCACCTTCACATGGAATTATGTTTTGTAGGTTGACAGTGTGTAGGCAGAAGCAGTAGGAGCTCATATTTAGACCTTACGGTCGGGACTTATATCACATTGACAGGCTTCTCCTTGGCTGCCAAAAAATGGATCAAGTTCAGAAGCTAAAGCCTAGTTGCCAATCCTTTATCTTTGCCTTTCTCTCTAAAAAAAACACCTTAAATAAGTTAGGCGATATAGCAGTTTACACAGAGGCTTGATTCAAAACTTCAGTTCTCTAAATCAGTTTGCCTTTCTTTCCTTCTCAGTAATACTTAAAATTTTAGGAACCCACAGTCACATTCATAAACACATTTATAAACACCTCTGACCCCCCCAAAAAAAATCACATGGCTACTGCATTGCCCGATGGAGAGGAGGATAAAATAACACCTTAATGCAGAAGCAAGAAGGCTTGAAATAATGCAGTTAGCATGAAAAAGCCACTTTTGACTTAACCTTAGTGAGGAAGAAGACAGAGATGAAAGAAGACTTTTTTCAGCTCTCCTCTTAACCACGAGTGAGGCATTTGGGATTGCAAAGGCAACATTCAGCTTTCAGAAGCATGTTGCTGCCAGGAATGGAAAGAAAGGATTCTACACCTCCTTTTCTTTCCTACTTCTAAAGTGGTTGGCAAATGTCTGCTTTTGTTGGGCTGAAGTAGTCTAACCATTGTCAAAGAATAAGCAAAGGAAATTTTATGCACATGCTGTCCTAAAATGCCAACTCCTTTGTGAAGCGGCCTTGATTCCCTATTCAGAATGCAGTTTTCTTTTCTACACTATCATATAATTTATACTTCTATTAATATTTGCAAACTATTTTCTATGTGAGTAATGTGCTTACAGGTTTCCCTCTCTTATTAAATTGTAAACTTTCATAGCTTGGGGACCAAGTCATTATCTCTCCGGTCTCCACAATGCCAAGCAGAGTGCTTTATAAATGGTAGGTGCAAAATAAATGCTTGATGAATGAATAAATATGGTTGTGTCAGCTTTACGATGACTAGAAATTATGATGATTTTAAGAGTTCTAATTAAAGTTGAATGCAAATAGGATAAAGAAACCATCCTTAATATTTAGCTGTTCCCTCCACCCACTCTCTTTTCTCTATATTTGGTATCATGATTGTATACTCCTATGTTGAAGAGGGAGATGCATCTAAAAATGTCCTCCTGGGAATACATTTTATATTCAACATGTCTATTTTGATAATCTTCAAGTACACCATCTTTCGGAGAAGATTTCCAAGGTTAAACTGAACTGGATGGGAAAAGTTTCAATCAGTCAGACAAATGGTATCTCTGCTTCCTGTGACAGTATGCTGTCAGATGCCTCGGAAGAAACGCCAAGATTCTAAAAGCTGACAGCAGGACTCCCTAAGACTCTACTAACAGATATTGCCTATAGAAAATGATCGAGAAGAGGAAAGAAAGAACCTGAATTTCTTTTAAATAAGGAGGAAAAATGGTCTTTAGTTCTCAAAAAACAAAGGTGTAACTAGAAACTGATTAATGAGGCATGACAGCTGTTTCAGGTTCACAGAGTAAAATGAAACATATTTCTAAAGAGAAAGGTCAACTTTAGGCAATGAAAGTCATCTCAAATAAGATATTTTCCCCCTCTATTTTCATGTTTCACATTTTACAGGGTTTGGCAAAGTTTTAACAACTGATTATTTGGAAATTTCTAAACAATGATCAATTTCTACCACAATGTACATTTTTTTCCTTCCAAAACAAACAACAAGATACATTGCTTTGACAGGGACAATTTCTGATTTCTTATCACTAAAAGGTACAAAAGAAGCTGGGAGAGTGTCTGAATATCACACACCACTTTTGAGTTCATTAGGCCATTATCCCTATGGCTTGGGATTTTTGTGTTTGAGTAATAAGGCAGGTTCACAGAAAGGTAATCAGAAACTAGACTGGCTGGAGATAAGAAAGAGCCCTGAAATGAAAGGTGTTGAGACCATGGGTTGTGCTTGTGACTTGGTCTCTTAACAAGCTTGGGAGCCTTGAGTAAATTACTTAAACTCTAATCTATAAAGTAAGAGACTAGACTTTGATTATTTCTAAAGCCCCCTGTAGCACTATCAATTTTTTTTAAAAGATTTTTATTGGGGAACTGGGGGGAGGGAACAGTGTCAGAGAAGGGGAACAGACAAGTTGCTGTCTGCCCACGCTGGCTGCCAGGCATCCACGCTGGCTGCTGGCCACTGACGGTAGCCCACGGCAGCCCCACTACAGCCTACGCCCCCGCCGGCGACTCACAGCAGCCCAGCTCCAGGTCCAGCTGCCGTTCACCATCCTAGCCGCACAGGGCGCAGCGTTGCTGGCCCTCACTTGGGATCCGAACCCGGGCCCCGCCGCCCAGAGCCTGCGTCCCAAGCCAACTCTCAACCAACGCACCACTCAACCAGCCCATAGCACTATCAATTTTTAATAGTCTGTTATTATTCCTTAAGTCATGGATTAGTTCATTCAACTATCTATTTGAATCCCTCAGTGAACATAATAAAAGCAGTGTGTCCTCAAGGAGTTGATAAATTGTGGGAAAAAATGAAGGCTTTACCCATGGCTCTTAGAACAGGTGCTCATTCATCCTTTCAAGTTCTAAACAAAGGTTACAAGAAAACCAGCAGGGAATGAGGATGGAAAAAAGTAGGAGAAACTTCACAGGAGTTCTTAGAAGACAGGGTAATTACTGTTTCAGTTCACCATTTTTTACTGAGTGATCACTGTGTGCCAGGCACTGTACCGGGCACTAGGGATCCTGGGGTGGCTCTGACAGACCAGGCCTTTAATGAGGCTTACTTACATTCTAGGTTGTGGAGGAAAAAAAACAAACAGGTTAACTAATAAGTAAAAAATAAAATCCAGATTGTGATAAATTCTGTGAAAGAAACGAAGTAATGAGACAGAGAGAGAGAGAGAGAGAGAGAGAGAGAGAGAGAGAGAGAGAGAGAGAGAGAATGGGGGGAGGGGTTGGGGGGGATTGGGTGGGCTTCCATTAGCATAGGGCAGAGGGGGAAGGCTCTTTGGGGATGGTGGTAGTTAACTGAGCTGAGACCTGAAGGCAGATGAGAATGAGAACAGCCAGCATAGAGGGAGGGAAACAGGTAAATGCTGAGGCTGGAAAGGGTTGGAGCAGAAAGACCATCTGTGTGGTTGGAGCTTAAACAGCAGTTACTTCTGGAAAGCACAAGATTAAAGCAGTAGTCCTTAACTAAGGGCGATTTTGCCCCTCAAGGGACATTTGACAATGTCTAAAGACATTTGGGGTTGTCACGATTTGGGAGCTGGAGGGGTACTGCTGCTGAGGTTGAGAAACCCTGCACTAAAGAAATATTACAGGGCCGGCCAAGTGGCGCGGTGGTTAAGAGCTGGCTTGGGACGCCAGAGGGCCCCAGTTCGGAGCCCACATATGAGGGCCAGTGACACTGCCCTC
>NW_017731425.1:1811399-1861665 GCF_001890085.2 Hipposideros armiger | reverse complement strand
ATGGGCTACTGTGTGTAGCCAGCAGCCAGCGTGAGCGGCCAGCAGCCGCAGTGAGCGGCAGTCCAGAAGCCGGTGACTGATCTGCCTCGCCTGGGAAGAGCGCAATGATGGTGCCAACCTGGGCCAATGAAGCAACGTCCTCCACAACTAGACTGAAGAACAAAACGACAGCAACTTGTCTGTTCGCCTCCCCCAATTCCCCAGCGCTGTTCCCATCCCCCCGTTCCCCAATAAAAACCTTAAAAAAAAATTACAGCCCCAAATTTGGTTTTAGTCATTATGTTATAAACTCATGGTGTTACCAGCTTGAATCATTTTCTCCCTCACTTGCAGAAACTAAGTAAAAACTGGTTTAAAGTGGCTCACTTCTTCACCCACTCTCTTAGGAAATCCCATGGCAGAAGTTCAAGGGACTTCACGAACCTTTGAAAAGCTTCACAGGGTAAGTACTAAGTATGTACCTGAACACGTTGGCCAAGAATCTGAGGAGATTCACACCTAACTGCTCACTGGGGTTACCTCTGCTGAAGGGACAGGGATTAGGGGCAGTGTAGGGAGGAGAACATTTCCGTGGTTTATTTGCATAACTACAAATTAAGGTTAGAAACAATGCAAAGTTGGGTCCATGCATTGGGAAGAGGTGGAGATGCCCTCAACGATTGAATCTGTGTCTCTGGAGTTCCAAGTCCATCCCTTCTGCGTTGACCCGATTTCCCAGATTCTAGCCTCCCCTCCCCCATGCCGCCGAGTGCTGATCTCAGGCCTGTCTGGGACCCGTGGCCAGGGGCCTTGGCTCACATTAACCCCAAGATCTCTCGTCTCTAACTCAGGCCCCTCCCGGCCCGCGAGGGCCTCCCTGCCACCGCCTCACCTCGGCGGGCGGGCGCCTCTTCAGGAAGCACCGCGGCAAGTTGTCCGTGACGTACGGGTTGCCCAAGCGGAGTGACACCGTCAGGGTCCTCGTGTAGCCCCGTGTCCCCTGTCTCTCGCGGCGCCGCGAGCTCAGCGCTGGCCCCTCAGGCCCGGGAGCGCGGGGCGAGCCCTCGGAAGGGCGGGAAATATGGCAGCACAGATACAGCGGCCGGCAGCGGAAGGGCAAGTGGATTGGGAACAGGGGCTCCGTCCAGCACAGAAGCCGGGGGCTGATGGGGCCGGGCCCGCCAGGGGTTTATTAGGGCTGCCCGCCCAATTTTTTGCATATTCATGAGGCGGAGAGAGAGAGGATAGACGCATGGGCAAGCCATAGAGAGGTAATGAATTATTCATGAGGAAGCTTTTCGCCCCGCCCAGGAAGACGTCGTTGATTATTCATATGACCGAGAGGCGGGTTTGGGCCGGCGAAGGCGTTGAATCCCGTGTGAGGCGTCGACGAGCTGAGGTGTGGGCTTATCAGACGCGAAGTTTCCAGAGAAAAGAGGGCATTTAAGGATTGTTAGTTCCCTAGTTTTATGTTAACTTTTTTCTTTTCTTTTTACTTGAGATTTTAAGTTTGATTTGAAAGCATATCGTTGAGGACCGAAGTACTCTGAGGAGAACCTTCGAGAAGACGAGGGCTGAGGAGAAAAAGGGGGCTCCTAGGTAACATTCCCCACCCCCCATAGCCAACGCTTGATGATGAAAAATTTCACATATACTAGGGGGGAAACGTGGAGAGAATTGTACTGGGAACACCCACATTTCTACTATCTAAGTAGCTTTTAAATTGAGGCACAGCAGCGGTAATTAGCCGCCACACAGTTGATGAGGAGGGTGTGTAGCTCCGAGAGTCAGGTGTGGAACTTTCGGGGATTATTTTAGCTACGTCAGGTTTTTTCCAGCCATTGAGCTGTTCTGCCAGAATCAATGCCTGGCACAGATTTAAGAGGTGAGGGGTGCAGATGAGTCCCCACAAATGACCTCAGTTCCTCCTTTGTCCTCAGGATTTGCCATTTAATCTCTGTGAACTTTAGATCCCCAAACAGTGCAGAGGAGAGAGTGTCTTGAAACTCAAGATTAGGCAATCACCAAAATGTGTTCAAGTGTGCAGAGCATTGGACGGAGTGTGCAGTACATCATGTACTTGGCTGGTGGAAACGGGGGGGAAAAAAGTATGGTTCTTGCTTTCAAAAGGAGTTTTAATCTAATTAGGATGATAATTTCATTTTCCCCCTTTGGACCATAAATCTTTGAGATGTGAATAATATTTTACATCTTTGTAATCCTACACAAAGCCTGGCACTTTGTAGTTGCCCAGTAAATGCTGAATGAATGAATAATTGAAGGAGCATGAAGATATTAAAAAACCAAAAGAGCACTGTGTGTTAAAAAGATTATCTTACTTACCTGGCAGGGGAGATACCATGATCACGAAGGTGGTTTTCCCAGGGTGAGGCTTATCAATTGCACTCCGGATGTGCTGACCCCGTGATGTCCCCAAATGTGGGAAACTCGACTGCATAATTTGTGGTGGTAGTGGGGGGGACTGTGTTCACGCTCTCCCCTAAAATTAAGAAGAAAAAAAAAGACTATCTTCCTTGCACTGAATTGACTTTCCTTTTCTTTAAATGAGGGGATTGGATTATAGAGAATGTCTCCTCTCCCTTCCAACTCTATGTTGTGAAACTCATTTGTGTTGACATGCACTTCCTTTAAGTAAAGCCATCCTTTATATCATGCACAGGTAAGGAAGGTCACCTAGCTGCATTTTAGAATCCAGCAATTGGATATTGTTTACTCAGTAGAAAGGAGATTTTCTTACTTAAAAAAAATGGTTGTTGAAGATTGGAAAAGATGGGTGGAGAGAGTTAGGAAATTACTATTATTGTCTTTGGAGAAACAATATAATTTTAGTTTTTGTTTCACTCAGAATAGCAAAAAAAAAATGTGGCTTGAGTCTTCATAAACTAAACAACAGCTGATCTATCTTTATCTGACTCTTGGCTTCACAAATAAAAGGGTAAAATAGTAATTGTGTTACCATTTTAAATAGGCAATTGAAATGTAGGTCAAAAGGTAAGCCCAGAGTGAGTTTTTATCTGCAAAACCATAGAAATCCTGCTCTTTCTTTTTTTTTTTTTTTTAAAGATTTTTTTAATTGGGGAATTGGGGGATGGGAACAGACAAGTTGCTGGTCTTTTTGTTCTTCAGTCTAATTGTGGAGGATGTTGTTTCACTGGCCCAAGTTGGCATCATCATTGCGCTCTTCCTGGGTGAGGCTGATCAGTCGGTGGCTTCTGGGTGAGGCTGATCAGTCGGTGGCTTCTGGACGGCTGCTCACACTGGCTGCTGGCCGCTCTCGCTGGCTGCTGGCTACACACGGTAGCCCATGGCAACCCACTGCCACAGGGACTGCAGCCTACCCCGTAGCTGGTGACTCACGGCAACCCAGCTCCAGGTTAAGCATCTTAGCTGTAGAGGGCAGTGTCACTGGCCCTCATATGTGGGCTCCGAACTGGGGCCCTCTGGCGTCCCAACCCAGCTCTTAACCAACACGCCACTCGGCCAGCCTGAAGTCCTGCCTCTTTCTGAAGAAGATCATAGTCCTTTTCACAGAGTGACATCAAGCAGAAGAGTGAATGAATGGTATTGATGCCCTGTGAAGTTTCAGATGTTTGTGGATCCTATATGCAAGCAAATATATGAGTGAGAGACATTAGAAAGTTAGAGAGAGTTCTGTTCTTAAAATCTTTAGTTATGAAATCTCTCCTAGGTTTTTTGGTAACAAGTTAAAACAAGGTGATAAAAAAAATCAGATATTCTCTAAGAGTGCATGATCTGTAGAGTCATACCTCCTGGGGCTGTCAGCTTTGAGCTTTCAAAATTAAGCAGTTTGTACTTGAATAGGAGATCTCCACAAAACACCTGCTCAAAGGGAAAATAACATTAGTAACAATAGTTAGAGGTCAAGAGCAACCTGCTATTTTAAAAAAATTATTTAGATCTTTTTTGCCTTCCTGAAGCAAGCTCATTTTAGAACACCATAAAGAGACACTACCATGTTTAGAAATAAGCAAGCAAGCCCAACCAGTAAAGGTGCTAGAGTGCATCATTTTAGATGGAATGAAAGCAAAGAGGAATTTCATTTGGGAGAGTTATTGTAGAAAAACCCCTATATTGTGAATCAACATTTTTTGAATTTTATTCTCAGTTCTGCCACTAAGTGGTTGATTGACCCTAGGTAAGTCAATTGATTTCTCTAGACCTTAATTTCCTTATCTATAAAAGTAGGTGTTTAGACTAGATGTCATTTAAAGTTCTTTCTACTTTTAAAATTCTGTAATTCTTTTCTAGACCCTTAATTCTTTCTTGTTCCTATAGTCCTTCTCTGTTGACTCAGCAAGTATTTATTGAGCACCTACGAACTTTGTTCTAGTACTATGATGATGCTGAGGATTCAAGAATGAGCTAAACCAGACACAAAAGGTCACATATTATATGATTCCATTTATATGAAATGCCCAGAATAGGCAAATCCATAGAAATTAAAACGTAGATTAGTGGTTCTAAAGGGTCGGGGGCAGGGAGAATGGAGAATGATTGCTAATGGGTTTGAAATTAGACAGTAGTGATGGTTGTAAGCTTTCTGAATATATTAAAACTCACTGAATTGTTCTTTTTAAAAAAAAGATTTTATTGGGGAGTTGGGGGAGGGGAACAGTGTTGGGGAATCGGGGAAGAGGAACAGACAAGTTGCTGTCCTTTGGTTCTTCAGTCTTGTTGTGGAGGATGTCGCTTCACTGGCCCATGTTGGTATTATGATCATTGTGCTCTTTCCGGCTGAGGCAGTTTGTCGCCGGCCACTGGACACTCACAGTGGCTCATGGCAGCTCTCACCAGCTGCTGGCTGCTCAGGCTGGCTGCCGGCCACTCATGGTAGCTTACGGCAGCCTCCTGCAACCCCAGTGCAGCCTAAGCTGTCGCCGGCCACTCATGTCAGCCCAGCTCCAGGTTGAGCTGTTGTTCACCATCTTAGCTGTAGAGGGTGCAGCATCACTGGCCCATGTGGGAACTGAACCAGCAGCCCTGCTGCTCAGAGCTTGTGCTCCCAAGCCAGCTCTTAACCAGCTGAGCCACTCGGCCGGCTCTGAATTGTTTTTCAAAAAACAATTTTTAAAAGTTTTTTTTTAAAAAACTTTAAAAAATAAAGAATGAGCTAGACAAAACTTTGCTCTCACATTAACAGTAGGATGGGGTGGATGCATAAATGCAATCAATGTACAGTATATATTACAATGGGTATATAACTTGGACTTGGTGGTAGTGGTGAATCGGGAAATAATTCTTTAAGAAATTTATAGTAAGCCATGTCTAGGAGATGAGTAGGAATTGGGAACAGAGGAGAATGTTTCAGGCAGAAGGCTGGAAAGAATATAGTCCTTTAGGGTAATTAACCTAGATAAAAAAAGTGGATGCATGAAAGTGTAAGGGAAAATGGTTAGAGATGTGGCTAAGGAAGCATGAGCCAGGTCTTGAAACGATGGTAAGGAGTTTGGATTTTATCCTGAGGGTTGTGGGGAGCTATTGAAGTATTTCAGTCTAAGAATTTACATTATCAAGTTTGTAACTCAAAAAGAAAACTCTGGCTGCAATACAAAGAACAGACTGGAGTAAGACCAGTGACAGGCAGACTAGTGGTTTGTAGCAGTCCAGATAAAAGATGAGGCTGATCCAATCTCAAGCAGAGATGGCAGCAATGTAGATTAAGTGAGGAGTGGACATTTGTAAAATATTAAGGAGATTGGATATGGGGATGATTGGGGTGCGGGGGGGATGGTCAGATTTGAGTCATAGTTTTTAGGCCTGATCAATTAGGTATGTGATGATGTCATTTACTAAGCTAGGAAACAGAAATAGGTTTAGGGGTAAAGAATTTACATTTGGATGTGTTGGGAACATCAACCTCTCATAGACAGAGGTATAAATCTGCAACTTCCCAGAGAGACCTGGACTAGGGATATGCATATCAGACATTAGAATAGAAATAGTAATTGATACAGTGGGAATGTATTTGTACATCCAGGGGGTGTATTTAGAAGTAAAAAAAAAAAAGAAGAGGTCCTAGGACAGAACCCTCAAGAACACAGAAAGCTAAAAAATGGCAGGGAAAAATGTCTGAAGAGAACAATGAAAAGGAACAACTGGGAGGCTGGAAGAAAACCAGGAGTTTGACTACTAATACATTATAAGATTAAAAAAAATAAACATGCTTTTTTACATATAATGAAATGTGTGTCAGACAGTGTTACAAAGGCCTTACAAATAATGACTCATTTAGTCCAGACAACAACCTTATGAAGTAGGTACTATTACTATCCTTATTTTACAAGTGGGGAAACTGAGGCACAGCACTTGCCTAAGATGATAGTAAATTGCAAACTGAGATTTGATCCTAGGTAGTTTGACTCCAGAAGAGTCCATGTGCTTAACCACTATGCTATGTTACGTCTCCTGGTAAACACTTGCCTGGATAAACACTAGAAAAGCCCTGAAAAGTTGGATTTATTGTCTTCATTTTACAAAAAGGAAACTGAGGCCCAGGGAGATTAAGTAATTTGATTAAGTCATAGAGCTACTAGGTAGTTGAGCAGAATTTGAACCTAGGTTCCTTAACTCTAAACCGTCTTTCTACTAGATTATACTGCTGGTTATTTTTGTCTATATACATACATATGTGTTTATAAAGTTTAACTTAATTTGTTTTATACATGTTAATTCCGCAGGTATTTACCAAATGCTAATAGTGACTGGAGTTAAAATCTTTCTCAAAACAAGTGCCTTCAGATGTCTCAGAGTTTTTAGTGATAATATCAATTTAATCCAGGTTATCCATACATTCCAAAAATATGGATGTTGTAATGCATTGGGTTCTAATTGGCTGATACTATTTTCAGGGCTTGATTCTCTAGAAATGCCATCAGAATGTCTTATGATCATAGAGAAATTAAAAAAAACAAAAACAATGTGGAGAGCTATTTAAAAATCATTATTCCTCTTATTTATTGTCTCTAAGACTAATTATTACCCCAGTAGGAAGTAGTTTGTTATGTTTTAATGGGCCAGAACTAGAGCTTAAACTCTTGTAGTTATTTTTTCTGTTTTATTTTTTGAAGTCATAAGGGAGACTATTGAGTTGTTGAGTCATATTTGTAGGTTATACTCAGAAATGAAGGTTATACTCTGAAGTCAACAAAAGATACCTTGGAATCTTTCAGGACCAAAAGGCTATTAGGTGGTTTTTAGTCTCATATAAAATATTGTTAGAGTGTCCCCTAGTGCTGCTCTGAAAAAGTCGTTTGAGAGAAATTAAATATTACCTGTTTATAATCTCTGTCACCACCTTGTGGCATCAAATAATTCTGCCCTCTTTTATTTGCAAAATCTTCCAGAATCTTGCATTAATATGTTTACACAAAAACAGGTCACAGGTTAGCCTGGGTGATCCAGAATTTCTTTATATGGATTATTTTACAAATATTTGGTCAGAACTCTATAAAACCTTGAAAAGAAGCCACAGCTTAAATTAAATCAAGGCCTTTGAAAAGAAGAAGGGAAATTGGCTTTTTTTTTTCTTGTTAGTATTTTGTTGAGGATTTTTGCATCTATGTTCATTAGGGATATCGGCCTGTAGTTTTCTTTTTTTGTAATATCTTTGTCTGACTTTGGGATCAGAGTAATAGTGGCCTCATAAAATGTGCTTGGGAGCCTTCCCTCCTTCTGTATTTTTTGGAATAGTTTGAGGAGAATAGGTGTTAATTCTTTTTTGAATGTTTTGTAAAATTCGCCTGTGGAAATTTGCTTTTTTTAATGTTAGTGAAGCAATGGAAGTAAAAACTATTTTTTTTATTTATTTATTTTAAATAAGTTTAATTTTTTTTTAACTTTATTGGAGAACAGTGTGTTTTTTTCGGGAAACAATGTGTTTTTTTCCAGGATCCATCAGCTCCAAGTCAAGTTGTTGTCCTTTAATCTTAGTTGTGGAGGGCTCAGCTCAGCTTCACATCCAGTTGCCATTTTCTGTCTAGTTACAGGGGGTACAGCCCACCATCCCATAGCATGCGCTCTAACTGAGCCACCTGGCTGCCTATCGGCAGCTCACCCCAAGTCATTGTCTTCAATCTATTGTAGTTGCGGAGGGTGCAGCTTACTGGCCCATGTGGGAATTGAATCAGGAACCCTGTTGCTCAGAGCATGTGCTCTAACCAACTGAGCCACCCCAGTAAAAACTATTCTAAACATTATGTATTTTAAACATTAATTTTTTTTATTGTGGTAAAATGTACATAACAAAATTTACCACCTCAGCCATTCTCAAATGTTAATTCAGTGGCACTAAGTTCATTCACAGTGTTATACAACCATCACCACTGTAGATTTCTAGAAATTTCTCATCATCCTGAACAGAAACTTTGTACCCATTAAACTCCCCATTCCTTCTACCATCCAGCCCCTGGTAACCTCTCTGCTACTTTCTGACTCTGGATTTGACTATTTTCCTCTAATAAGTGGAATTATACAATATTCTTCCTTTTGTGTCTGGTGTATTTTACGTAACATAATTTTATCCAGGTTGCAGCATGTATCAGAAATTAATTCCTTTATAAAAGTGAATAATTTTCTATTGTATAGACCACATTTTTTTAATCCACTCAACTGCTGATGGACATTTGGGTTGTTTCCATCTTTTGGCTATTATTGTAAATAATATGGCTATGAACATTGGTGTACAAGCATCTGCTTGAATCCCTGCTTTCAGTTCTTTTGGGTATATACCTAGAAGTGGAATTGCTGGATAATATGGTAATTGTTTAACTTTTGGGGGAACTCCCATACTGTTTCCACAGCAGCTGCACCATTTTACATTTCCACCACAGTGCACAAGGATTCCAGTTTCTCTACATCTTCACCAACACTTGTTATTTTCCATTTTTTTTAATAGCCATGCTAATGGGTAGGAAGTATAAACATTAACTTGTGAGTTGACTTTGAAAATCAATTACACCATGAAGTTAATTCAAGATGTGTTTTTGAGCTGCTGCTATGTACCAAGCACTGTTACACTCTGAGGGAATAACAAGGATGAATAAAATATATTATCGAGTCATTAAGTGATTTACAATTTATTTTTCTCCTCCAAATGTATTTGGAAACAAGTGGGTCAACTTAAATTTTTATTGGGTGATTGGGAAAACTAATTCAGAGAATTTATGCCAAATTTATAGAAAATTGGTAGTGGAGATTAAAATGATTATTAAAGTAATTTTCCAAAAAATGTAGTCAAATGCTAATTATATAGTTTTTCTTTGGAGCATTTACAATAAGGGTTATGCTAGGAAAGGTCTCTAATTAATTAATTATTATTATTATTATTATTATTATCTTTTTTTTTTCAGGTTAGACTTGCTAAAATAATCCTGACATATTACTACAATGGCCACAGCTCAGCTCTCTCATTCTATCAGAACTCACAAGACAACTCAGGTATTTATTAAGAATTAGAAGAAAATTGACCATTTAGCGAGTTAGTTCAGAATCATGACTTTAATCTTTGGTGTTTTCTTTAAACAGCAGTTAATTGGCACATACTATGCTGGCAAGGTATGTCTACATTTTAACTGCCTAATGGACTGAGAATGTTCAGAAAATTAGAATAGATTCCTAAAAAATACTTTACTGGGTGCTTGTTTCATGTTTATATATTTAGATTTTCTAGGGTAAAAGAAATCAGAAACAAAACAGATGGTCTTTGTTGACATTCACTTCCTGAAGCAATTATACCATGATGTAATTGTAAGAAATGAAGGAGAGAGCACTGAGAAAAACTTGGATGCTGGGACCCTGGGGGAGCATGCCAGGGCTAGGCAACCTTGCTGAGTTCACCTGTACAAATTTATTTTGTTCTGTGACATTCATTAATGAATCATTTATTTATTCACTGAGAGCTCAATATCGTATAGTATATACGAGTATGTAATACTGTGTTATTCTCTGAAAGAATGACAAAAAAAGAATCTTCATCTTCCAGAAGTTTATAATCTGGTTAAATTAAAATTTGAAGGAGATAAGTCAATATACGAAGTCATATATGCATTGCATATATGTGAAAAAGAGTAAAGCAACACAAATTATAGGAATTTTGAGATTTTTGTTTAGACTAGAATTATTTGTATATTCCTCATGAAGGAGACAGGACTTAAGGTGGACCTTAAATAATGAAAATGATTTAGATAGAGGAGAGAGAATAGAATTGCATGAGGAAAACCTAGCATATGCCTTGGCTCAGAATAAGAAATCAGCATGGCATGTTTCAGAGAATAATGAAGAACCCCATCCTTACTGGAGTGGACTGTCATGTTGAACAGAAGCAGGAAATAAAATTGAATACAAACTTTGGGGACAAAATAATATGGATCTTAAAAACCAGGCTAAGGAATTTATGCTTTATTCTGCAATCAATGGAAAGTCAGCAGGTTTGATCAGGAGAGTGAGTAAAATAATTGTTTTAGGAATATTAAACTGTAGCAAAAGTAGGACAGATTGAAATTGAGGAGAATTAGGGCAGAGAGAAGGCAGTCATCTTTCTGGCTCGAATTCAATATACTCACCAAGCAGGCTCCTGATCTCATTTAGTTTTCTAAGTGTGCTTCCTTCTTGGAGGGAAAATGCTGAGATGGGTATATGAACTGCAATCAACTTGGCAGTTATTTTTCTCACTGTACATGAACAAATTGACCTTTTGATAAAAACAGATCTTTGTAGTTTGGACCGGATGAGCTGCTTCTCCCGGTAAATTTTAAGTGACTGTATGAGTTTGCTATTTAATACTTAAAACAACAATAATAATAACTATAGAAACTAACATTTATTCAGCATTTACCATGTGTTGGGCATTGTGTTGAGGGCTTTATATTATTATTTCAATTAAACCTTGCAATAAGGAGGAAACTGAAGCTCAGAGAAGTAAAGTAACTTGCCTTGGGTCATATAACGTGACAGCTAAGCTGTCAAACATCTCATGTCATTAGCACACTATCTTATTAAAATAATTTATAATAGTGTTTTTTTTTATTATCAAGCCATAGTATTTTCATGTATTAGACATTTAAAGTATTAGACAAGCTGAGTTGAGAAAAAAATCCCTGGAGTGTAGAGAAGTAACAGAGCTCTAGAGTCCTTTTCTTACCATTGATCTTCATTACTACAAATGGGCTATTAGATTTTAAATTTAAAGTAAATGTCTTTATACTTTCAGGTTACTTAATTTTACTAATGATTATTACTCAAGTATTGCCTCTAAGTTTCGGCATGTTTTCAATAATTTACCAAATATGCATGTCATGCCAGCTATTACCCAGTTACCCAAAAGAATCATAATGTCTTAGGATCTATGGGTACAAAGATCAAAGAGCAATTTTCTGTAAAATTTTGCACACATACAAATACACACATGCACACAATACACACACCACATGCACACCTAATTCTTCTTCAGCTTTAATCTTTCCTACTTCTGCTACAGCTTAATATTCCTAAAACAATTATTTCACTAATTTACTGGGTCAAACCTGCTGAATTTCCATTGATTGCAGAATAAAGTATAAATTCCTTAGCCTGGCTTTTAAGATCTATATTAATTTTTCCCTGAAGTTCCTATCATACATACAAGAGTAATAATTTTATTATATACCTTTTTGACAACTGAATATAATATGGTTTGACAAATGGTAATTCATTGCCACTATATAGTATACCAAAAAAGATGGAAGCTTATATAGCAAAACCAGAGCTAGATATAAAAAAAGCTTTTGGGGAGTTCTTTTTCACATAAAGTCATATTTAAGTAACAGAATTATTAAAACGTCAACAGTTGAAACTGTGCAGTAAAGAAAAGGCTCCTGAATTTGAATAAAGTAATCAAAGACTTACCATTCTGACCTCTAACAGCATAAGTTAGTTTCACCTCCTTTTGTACTTTAAATAAATGAAATCATACAATAGTAATCATTTGTGTCTGGTTTATTTTGCTTAGCTTTATGTGTGAGAGTCATTTATATTGTTAAGTATAGTTGTAGGTCATTGATTCTCATTGCTGAATGGTATTCTGTTGTGGAAATATACCACAATTTGTTTATCCATTCTCTCGATGGGCATTTGGGTAGTTTCCAATTTGGGACTATTATGAATAATGCTGATATGAACATTTCTTTTGGTGAGTATATGTACACATATATCTGTTGAATCTATACCTACAAGTCAAGGATATATATACATTTAACTTTATTAGATACCGTCAAGCAATGTTCCAAAGAGGTTGTACCCATTTACACTCCTACAACCAGTGTTTAAAAAGCTTTGATTGATTCATATCCTTGTCAACATTTGGTATTTTTTGATTTTTAAAAATGTTAGTCATTTTGGTGGGTGTGTAGTGTTATCTCGTTGTGATTTTAATATGCATTTCCTTGAAGTTTCAGCACTTTTCCATTGTTTATTGGCCACTTGGATGTTGTGTTTTGCAAAGGATCTGTCCAGGTCTTTTGCCTGTTTTCCTTTTCCATTGTCTGTCTTTTTCCTAGTGAATTTTAGGAGTTCTTTATACATTCTGGATATCAGTCCTGTGTCAGCCATATATATTAGATTATCTTCTCCCACTCTTGAGTTGTCTCTTTTCTCTTAATAGTGTATTAATGAACATACGTTTAATGTAGTCTAATTCATCAATATTTGGAAAATACTTTAAAACTATAATGTATTGACAGAACACCACCTGGAGTTCATGATACATATTTTGTGCTTGGATTAAAGAAGACAGCAAAAAACAGTCTCATAGACTAATTAATTGTGATAAAAATGATCACATTTTAATTTTTATGTTAATACATGTACACAATAAACATTGAATGGTATGACAAACATGTTGAAATGATAACTCAAGATACAAAACAGATTATCAGCAAATATACTATAAGCAAAATGTCTGTTAGTTGGTAGACACCTCTTACATAGTGAAGTAAAATTCATGTATCTATCATTCTCTTATGACATTCCTAATATGGCACACTATTTTTTTTTTTTTAGCTGAGCCATCCTGCCACCTGTTGGCACCTCAGCTGCAGCTCAGCTCGGGCTGGACTCAAACCGCTGTTGCTCAGAGCTCAAACCTTTGAGCAAGCTCTTAACCAATTGAGCCACTCAGCCGGCCCTCAGCACACTATTTTTTAAGTCAGACTATCCAATCATTTAAGAACAACTGTATAAATTGTTTAATATCACACACACACACACACACACACAAACGTTAGAAGGAAACTATTGTTAGCATTGATACTTTTTATAGAACACTATCTGACATCTTCCAGAACCTTAGTATTCTGCAGAACTCTAGCTTAAGCAAAGCACAAAGGTGTAGTAGAACAGTAGATGAATAGTATTTCCACGTAGCTAAGAGGATAAGGGAATAGGGGCAGAGAGGAGTGGGTCAGAGAGGCAGGACAGCTAGGCAAGGATAAAATTTAGGTAGTTCTCAAATGCCACACTAAGGTACTTGAAAGCTATGCTGTGTGAACACTGGGAGAGTCATAAGATTTGTGTTCTTTAAAGTTAATTTTGGCTACATGAAGGACAGATTGAATGGAAGGAACTGTTGGCAGGGAGATCAGGGACTACTGCAGTAACAAAGGGGAGAAGTAAGTATGTCCTGAGCCAAGACAGTGGCAGTGAGAAGGGAAAGGAAAACACAGATTTGAGAATTCTTTTAGAGAGAATTAATAGAATTTAGTAATTGGATGTGGGGTATGAAAGAGAGAGAGAAGCCAAAGATGAGTGTACTTCTACCCTGGATGATTGGACTGATGCTGATTCATTTGTCTAAGTGGTGATAGAAAGAAACTGAGTTTGAGGAGTCTACAAAGTGGTCTAGGTGCAGATGTTCAGAAAATAGAAAAATAGAAGTGTGGCTCAGAACAGAAGTGAGGACTCCAAGGCTTCTCTGTATAGGCTGTGGCTGAAGCAGTGAGACTAGATGAGATTACCCAAGAAGAGAGAGCTATGAAAAGAGAACAGGACCAAAGACAGAATCCTAGGATGGGATCAACATTTAAAGGGCAGAAAAACTGGAAAAAATAAAAGGTTGAGATAGATATAGAGGGAGAGGTGAAAAACCAAAAGAAAATGTATTATGGTAGCTGAGAGAGAAGAGCAAGAGTGTAGGCAACTGTCAAGCACTGCGGAGAAGTTAGTTACATGGCATCAGGACTGAGAAGAGGTCAATGATAGTATGTGCTGGGTGACTTTGGAGAGAACAGTATAGAGTGGATGGAGTAAAAGACCGATAGCAGTGGATTCTGAGGAGTGTGTGAAGGGGGAGGAGATTATATAATTATAGTAAAACTCCAGTTTTGCTTCAAATCCATGGATCATTTTGAAATAAATTATATTACTCTTGAGTTACTTGGGTAACTGCCTTTCTCCTCTGCTTTGCATGTGAAAATCTAATTTTTTTTTAAGACTTTATTGGGGAATTGGGGGAGGGAACAGCATTGGGGAATCAGGGAATGGGAGCAGACAAATTGCTGCCCTTCTGTTCTTCAGTCCAGTTGTGGAGGATGTCGCTTCACTGGCCCATGTTGCTATTGTGATCATTGTGCTCCTCCTGGCTGAGGCAGATTGGTCACCGGCCATTGGACGGCTGCTCACAGAGGCTCATGGCAGCTCGCGCTGTCTTCCGGCCGCTTACGCTGGCTGCTGGCCACTCACGGTAGCTCACAGCAGCCCACTGCAGCCCCACTGCAGCCTACGCTGTCACCAGAGACTCACGGCAGCCCAGCTCCAGGTCGAGCTGTTGTTCACCATCTTAGCTGTAGAGGGCACAGCATCACTGGCTCATGTGGGATCCGAACCGGTGGCCCTGCTGCTCAGAGCTCGTGCTCCCAGGCCAACTCTTAACCAACGAGCCACTCGGCCAACCCATGAAAATGTAATTTAATGCAATAGTCAAAGCCTGCTTCCTTTTGATTACCTATGAAGGTGTCAGATTTGCATCTTTCCATCGTATCTGTGTTAATGGCATGATGAACTGATTATATTAAAGAATACTAATCTTTTTCATCTTTGTTTTTTTTCCAGGAAACAGTTTTCCCATCCCAAATTACTAATGAGCATGAGTCATTGATACTGGTGAAGAAACTTTTTTCTATTTCTATCTCATGTATAACATATTTAAGGGGACTATTTCCAGAGAGCTCTTATGGAGAACAATATTTGGATGGTAAAGTTTAACTAAATGGTTACTTGGCTGTTGCAGTCCTTTTCTCTATTTGGCAGGAGTAGACCTTTAATTTCTCACAGTGTGCTAATTCTAAATCATGGTCTTCAAGATCAATTTGCTAATTCATTTTCCATTTTAATTTCACTATGTTTAGTGGTTTTACTTATAGGAACCATTAAATGCCAAATGATAGACTGAGAAGAAAAGAAATCTGTGTGGACAGACCCAGTAATTCTAAACTATACCTATAAAAGCAGCAGCCAGATCAAAATCTTTTTGGGTGCTGTAGATTTGCACTATTTTGTGCCTAAATTGAATTTGTTCTTTAAATTATACTTTGGCATTGAAGAAGTTTGATGGAGCCAGGTGAAAAACTCTTCTTCCTATTAACACATTTATGCAAATATGCTGGAAAAGAATGTATACTCATGCCAAATCCGTTTGTTGATTAGTATGGATATTTAGATAAATTATCATTCTAATCAATAAAAGTCTTTTCTCAATTGCCAGGTCTTCTACCTTTTTCCTTTTGTTTCTTGTATCCTTAAACTTAAGCTCTCATTTCCTTATATTACAAGTTGTTTCTGGCTCCTTTCCTTCTCTTGTATTAAAAAAAACCCCTAGGACTCTAATTTTTCAAAATCTTCTTATTTAAAAAAAACTGAATTGTGATAACAACTCAGAAAATCTTGCTAATTTGTCACTAAAGTGGGAGCTATCATTTGGAAAATAAATATAGACAGCTACAAGTTTCCTTTAAGATGTTATTTTTTTAAAATCTAACTTTGCTTTTAATTTCTCACATTTGTATTTGTGACATACCTTGGCCTCATTCCAATTTAATTTTCTTAAACAATATTTGACTTGCTACATGAGCATCAATGAAATGCATCTATGCTGTAAACACAAAAGCATAATACTTGCAATTATGACAGCCTCATTTGTATTATGTCCTTTTTTGGCTTATTGGATATGTGGACAAAAAAGGGGTCACGTACTAAACCTGACAAGCTCAGGGGAGGCAAGTATGGCAGGCCCTACAAACGAACTCAGAGACCAAAATTAACCACATAGAATGGTCTGAGCATAAAAATCCCTAACTAAAAGTGGGTCATGGCGGATAGCCACATTCTTGGCCTGTAGCTTCTTTGACACAGGTCAATCATTACCTTAAGTGAGACTGTCTATTGTCTTTTTGCATCTAAAATAACATATCCTTGGAATGTCAGAGTAATCCCTTTTTCTGGACCCCTCAGGGCACAACCCACAGCACCAGAACACAAAGAGTACAGAACCCCTCATTGTTATCTTGTTCCCCAAATACCTCTATGTGCTATAAAAATGTTAATTATTAACTATCTTGTACCCACCAATGTAAAAGAAATATGTGTCTCTCCATTTTACCTTTTACCCAATCTCAGAGATTTCCCCACTTTGCTTTCTCCCACCCCTTTAATCTACCACCAGTGGATTTCATGTACCTTCCTTATTTTTCTTCTCCTTTGATTCTAATGTGTAAAATAAGCTGCAAAACTGTCATTCTCTGGAGCATTTTCTTAATCCATTGAGATTTTGCTTCCTTGTAATTGTCGTCCGTTTGGCTCAAATAAACTCTTTAACGTTCTCTATAGGTTTGGATGTAAACCTGTAATAGTGAATATGTTTATATATAGTACATAGTTACAGTTTCTTCTTTTGTTTGGAAGATAGAATTGGAAAAAGACTTTTTTTGGTAGTTATTTGATAAAAAACAAAATTCAACTGAGTAAATTTGAAAATCTAATTGACTTTAGTAAGCAGTTGATAAATTAGGCAGCATCCCATCCAGCAACTGGAAGGGTGCTCTAAGGGCTTGTACAAAAGGGAAACTTTTTATAGGAAGAAAGGTGGAGCAAAGAAGCTACTGACAAATAAAAGAATGGATTATTTTGGGGCCAGGACACCTTTTCTTTGGAGGAAGAGAATGGGAAGGGCTTTTATCATGCAGATTGCCTCTTCTTTCTATGGGGATGAAGAGGGCCCACAGTGACAGATTTACCTTACTGGTGCTTGTTCAGAAAATTCCATACTGGTTGATTAAGATTACATTTCTGGGAGAGGTATTGGGTTGTTGGAAAAGTCATGACGCATTTTTGCAATGAAAAACATAGAAAAAATACGTCATGACTTTTCTGACAACCCAGTAGAAACTGCAGTTAGGTCAGGTATTAAATCTAGGTTTGGTATCATAAACTTTTAGTACAATTGATGCCATTTTGGGCCTGTGGTTTTTTCTTTAACACAATTAAGCACTTATTGTATGCCAATCACTACTCTAAGCATAGAAGGGGTAATACCATTCCTATAGCTTTATTTTTGTGGGACCGTTTTAGTGGAAATTATATGTCTTCTTCTCAGTGTTTGTACTTAAATGTAGCATACATCATAAAAATGATCAATACTCCTATGTCACTCTCTTTTTTGTAGTCTCTGAATGTTACACCAACATGGGATAATTTTGATATCCCTAAATGGAGGTAGAGGTGATATCGATTTTAGGATAGAAAAACAATATGTAAAGGTGAAGTGACTTATGCAAAGTCATACGTGAATCAGTGATTGATTTTGGACTGATGTAAACCGAAGCTCTTTTAATATGATTTTCTATTCTTCCCTATGTTGACATAAGAATGTCCAAACCTGAAAAGAATTTTTATAAGAGTTTATTTGAATCCAACTGACAACATGCTAAGAAGCAAGAGCTCAAATGCTCTGGTTTGTTGTTTGTTTTATATATTTGGAATTAAGGAGGGAATGTAAGAAAGATTACATGGAGGTGGGAGAAAGCTCGGCAGGGAAATCTCTAGGATTGGATTACAGGATAGGGTGGTTAGGCCTTTGAGGGGTCTGAAAAAGAGGATTACTCTGGCATTCCAGAGGTGTGTTAACCTAGATACCCAAGAACAATGGACAGGGCTTGCTTAAGGCAAAGGTAAACCTTTTACTAAAGAAGTTATATGCCTGGGGTGTGACTACCCACCATGACCTGCCCAGTTAGGAATTTATGATTAGATCACCCTGTGAGGTTACTTTCCGTCACTGGACTTAGCAAAATTATTACAGAGCCTCTTCTTCATCCATACCTAGCTATAGTAAGGGAGTTGACTTTCAGATAGAAATTAATATTTGAGAATAAGCCATGGGAACATTTTTCTTTTTCTTTTTTCTTTTTTTTTAGCTGAGATGAAGAGAAATATCAGAGCAGTAACTTGAGGTTGAAGTGTATGTTTTTTTTTTGTTTTTGTTTTTTTTAAGATTTCTTTTATTGGGGGAATTGGGGACGGGAACAGCTCTGGGGAATTGGGGGAAGGGGAACAGACAAGTTGCTGTCCTTTTGTTCTTCAGTCTAGTTGTGGAGGACCTTGCTTCACTGGCCCAAGCTGGCACCATCATTGCGCTCTTCCAGGCGAGGCAGATCAGTCTCAGGCTTCTGGACGGCCGCTCACTGCGGCTGCTGGCCGCTCACGCTGGCTACTGGCTACACACGGTAGCCCATGGCAACCCACTGCCACAGGGGCTGCAGCCTACGCCGTCGCTGGCGACTCATGGCAGCCCAGCTCCAGATTGAGCTGTTGTTCAGCATCTTAGCTGTAGAGGGCAGTGTCACTGGCCCTCATATGTGGGATCCGAACTGAGGTGAAGTGTATGTTTTAAATTGGTTAATGGAGATGGTCTCAATACTACCTTATGATTACTAAGAATTCAACAGAAGTGACACAAAATGATTTTGCAACCAATTTAGTTGTGCTACTGTTGGGAAGGAAAGATTTTCCTTCTATCCTTCTAGGTTCTTTGGATTCTCTAGTAATTCAATTGACGTAAGACAGATTAACAGGAGAAAAAAATTAAATTTGCACATATAGGAGCCTCATTAAAATATTAGACCAAAGGCAGTCAGTCAATTGTGGCTTATATGCCACCCTGAGCTAGCAAATGGGATAAGGGTCTTGGAGGCTTTAAAGGGGAGGAGGCCAATTCACAGGAAGATGAGAGGAACAGGTGCTTGATAATCAGGTGTTTGCCCTGCCATGCAGATAAGTCTCTCAGGTAAAAAGTTATCTTTGGTAATAGCTCTCTTTTTGGGCCAAGCCCTGTATCGAAATTCTTTTAGTCAGTTAAGGGAAAGGTAAAAGTTTTCCTTGAGTCAGCTGGGTCTTGATTGCCATCAACTGCAGATAATCCACATGCCAAAGTGGCACATTTGGGGGTGGCATATTCTGTTCCCCTTCACTGCTTTGTATAAGGGGAGACTGCTAAAATATAATCAAAATTGAAACTAAGTTAATTATGTACATAAGATTTTTAAAGTAGATATTTAGAGATTCAAAATGTTTTTATAAGCTATAAAACTAAGTTTTATAAATAAAATTACTAAAGGAAATACCCTTATTTAGCATGGACAATTTTAGTACAGCAGTCATTTAGTAGATGAAAATAGACTGTTTCTATTTCTGTAGACCTCAGTTTAAAAATCCTACAAGAAGATAAAAAATTTCCTGGGTCACTGCATATTATCAAATGGTAAGTAATTGAAATTTTATAAAAGTTGAACAACATTATTTTTATCATGGCTGAAATTACCCATAATACTTTATGTGGTAACATTCCCTTAAAACCATTTCTTTTTTACAATTTCCTAGAAATTTGTAATTATTCAATATTATTTTAAGATACTGACATAATGTTTTTGAAGTAAATGGGCTCGTATAAAGAAAGGAAAATATCAATCAAAATTTGATTACTCAAATGCATGTCAGTGTCCTAAATATTATGGGAGCTGAAAAGAGAAATATGTGATTCCCTACCTCAGAATTGCTTATCTATTATTTATAAAGTTGTATCAACATATTAAGGGACATTGGGAATTTTAAAAAATTGATTCAGTGGGAAAGGTAAATGATTGTCAATTTAATATTCTTCAAAGCAAAAAAAAGTAAACCGATTCTGTGCTTGGATTTTTTTTTGACTTTGCATCTAGTCCAAATTGACATCAAACATTTATTTCTTGACAGGATTCACGGTTGTTTTGATGCTTTGGAAAAGAGATACGTAAGAATGTTTTAAATTTTACACCATGATCAAAGACTCATCTTTTATCTCTTAAAAGAAAAAGCTTAGTCTTTTCTTTGTTGTGTTTTAATGGTGTACCAGTGCCTACTGGTATTTGATTCATGAACCAGTTTCTTTTTATGCCTTTGTTGTCCCGTTGATGTCTCATTTACATCAATTAGAAATGAAACCCTCATTTTTCTCTTTTACATACTCATATCTTTTTTACCACAAAATTTCCTCTGAAGTCACTAGGAGATATCCACAGGATGTGGAAGAAGGGAGACAAGAATCTGGCATTTAGCACATTGAACATGTTCAAAATAGCGGCGATTCAGTTCGCAGATATGAAAGGAAAAAATGAATTGGAATAATACGTTTTTATTCCATGTTGGTTACTTTGTTTACTATGTTTGGTGTAGGTATATAACTTGTTCCTTCAAAATAGCTAGTATTGTAGCTCAATTTTTTTGAAATGCAGCTTGAATTTTAAGTGTGTCAGATCTTTCTTGCTGCCCAAGATAGCTATGAAGGGTGTAAAAATTAGAGGCTGTAGTCCTAATCGAAGAGACTATCTATCTATCTAAACTTTCTATCTCTGCTTCTTCCCCTTTGCCCCACTGTTTTCTTTGTACTCCTTCTCAATTTCCATTCCTTTAAGAAATTTGGAGATGAATGAACCTACATTGGATTATTAATAAACTATTGGATTATTTAGTCACACACATATATTTCCTTTTTCATTGAACAATTATTTATGATTTATTCAAATCTGATGTGGGGAACTGAATGATACAAAAATAAAACATAAGGGATTGTGCAAAGAGCTTATTGACCATGGCAGAAGATAAATGATATTCATATGCCTGGCTGACGATCAGCTGTTATGCACTGGCCCAGCTGTTCCTATTGTTAAAATATTGAAATACTCTATATCAGGTGGTAAATAGCTGCTTCTCTGAGACCCCAAATGACTCCCACAACGTCCTCTCCCTCATTCCACCACTGCCTCCTTTGGGATCTCCCCAGACAGCTCTATAATCTAGCAACTAAAGGGTTAGCAAGGTGGTCCAGGGGAGCTTCCAGAAACCCAGCCTCAGGGCTAAGTTTGCATCCTTTCTGACTAGTCAGTACCTGTGCCATATTGGGATGTTAGATATTGATTTTTTTTATATCACTGACTATCACCTCTATCACAAGCATACGATAATACTCATTAGAAAGTGATACATGCCAAAGGAAAGATACTGATTGTATGCAATGGATGTTTGGAATAGGAGGGGTTATATCCAGTGAGGGGCAAGAGGGAGATCTTTGGGAGAAAATGACTTGATTTTTGAAAGCCCTGAGTATTTGGACAGGTTGAGAAGTGGGAGAAGTTCATCACAGCATACTAGATAGTGCTCATTCATTCTTCATTCATTTAGCAACACTTCCTGAGTGTCTATCATTGAGGGGCAGTACAATATAGTTATAAACTCAAGTTTTGGAATCAGTCTTAAATGAATCCCAGTTTTGCCACTTGTTGACATAAGAAAGTCCAAACCTGTAGACAATTTTTATAAGTTTATTTGAGCCAAACTGATGACAGTTGTCAGGAAGCAAGATCTAAAATGCTCTGGAGAATAACAGTTTTGCAATTTCTTTTACGTATTTGAGATTATGGAGGAAACATAAAGAAGATTACATGAATGTGGGAGAAAGCAAGGTGGAGATTGGATTACAGGATAGTTAACAAGATTATGTATCCTCTTAAGAATAGTTATGCTTATTTCAAAGGCGTATTAATCTTAGATGCACAAGAACAATGGAAAGGGCTTGCTTAAGACAATATAAACCTTTTACTACCTTTTACTAAAGAAGTTATATGACTACCCATCATGACCTGCCCAGTTAGGAATTTATGATCAGATCATCCTGTGAGGTTAATTTTTGTAGAACCCTTTTTTCATCCGCACACTTAATATCTGGGTGACCTTGGACAAGTAACCTACCTCTTGGTACCATAGTTTCTTTACATATAAAATGGTGATAATAATAGTACCTACCTCTTAGGTTGTGAATTAAATGAGTTAATAATTAGTGGTCTTCAAATGCTAGCTAGCACCAGAATCACCTGGAGGTCTTGTTAAAGCACACATTACTAGGCTCCACCCAAAATTTCTGATGTAAGAATTTGCATTTCAGACAAATTCCAGGTGATGTTGAGACTGGTGGTATAGGGGTCATACTTTGAGAATCACTAATCTAAAATATTTAGAACAGTGCCTGACACATAATAAGCACTATAGCCCTGTGTAAGTGTTCTCTCTCTCCCTCTCCGTCTCCCTTTTTCTCTCTCTCTAGCTCTCTCCCTCCCTTCTTCCCTTTTCCTCTCTCCCTTCTTCTCTTCCTCTCTCCTTTCCTTCTTCCCTTGCCTATTTAATCTGTGCCTGACATTGTGCCTAGGTACTTGAAAGGGTGAAAATGAGAGAAACGTGATTTCTCCATTCAAGGAGGTCACAGTCTAATATAGAGTCGCTTAAATAATTACAATATTACATGTACTAAAATAACAGTGTAGTATAAAAGAGTATCTACCTAGTTTAATGGATTTGTTTTACTTAAATGACTACCTATATAACTGAATCAGTTAAATTTACTGTTTTTGGAAATTAAAAGATAACACCTTAGATGGATGATCTTAGACGCTTAAGTAAATAGTATTTATATTGTTTTTCAGTTGTTAATATCTTTTCATTTTTCCCAGGGTGCTCTCATTTCTATAGGAAATAATATTTTAAAATAGTTTAAGTAACGTCAAGTTTGAGTATCTAGAGATCTTGAAAGATGTTCTGTTAAATTATTATTTCTAGTTGTGAAATTTTAGGTGATTTTTAGTTTTCTTTGTACATTATATTATGCTTGCTTTCTTTAAAATAAAAAACTATGTATTTTTAGATAGTTATTATATAAAAGAGACTGTATTGTATATAGCCTCCTAATTTGTCTCCTTATTCTCATTCTCAATCCCTTACCATTCCACCCCACTGTCCACATTACATTCTTTCAGAAACCTGAGTCTGATCATGTCATTCTTTTGCCTAAAAAATCTTCCATGGCTTTTAAAATAAAGTTCAGAATCCGCCACATGATCTACAAGGCCTGTATGATCTAGTCTCCATCTGTCTTTCTAAAGCATCACTCTCACCATTGCTCACCATATCCAAGCCATATAAGGATTCTAGAACATGCCAAGTGCCTTTTATCTTCGTACATATTTTTCCCTTTTGCATGGAAAATTCTTTTCCCTATCCAATACCCTTTACTTGGCTAACTCCAATTTATCCTTCAGGTCTCAGCCTAAATATTTACTTCCTCAGGGAGGCCTTTCCTGACAAGCCTCCTCCCTCAGCCTAAATGCTCCCTCTGTTTAATGTTCTCAAGCACCCTGTGCTGCAGTCTTCATAGCAGTTAACACCTATCTGTGTGTTTTGTTTAATGTTTTCTCCCCTGCTGGCCTGCTTGTTCCCTGAGATCAGGAGCCTTGTCTATTTATGAATGAAATGAACTTTTAATTAAATAATTAACGTAAAATAGAGTTTCACTGTGTTGTCTTAAAATCAATTGTATGCAGTAACCAAAATAGCCACACAGTGTCACTAAAGCTTTAGTGCTTTGCATGAAATAGGTGAATAATTTGATATGAAATTATGGTCCTGAAATTTTCTCATTTGTATTCTAATTTTTAAAAATTTATCATAGGATTTATTATACTATGTCTATATATTCTATTATTCTTTCAAGGAGAGAGAACCTGTTTATAGTAATGTGTATATGTAGGGAGGGCATGGGTTTTATAGATTTATATCAGACTTAAAAATTTTTATTTTAATAGATCAGTTTCAAAAGGCACAATTTTTTTGAAATACTTGTGGCATATTTAATTTTTAGTAATAATAAATTATTTTGTATATCTTGTGCCTCCCAAACTAGACTATAACTTAGAGAGAGCAAGGATAGTTATTTTCTGTTTTTGTATCCCTTCTCTTCCCTCCCCAGCAGAATCCTGTGTATGTAATAGGCACTCACTTGAATGAATGAATAATTAGTATCCCTTTTTCTGGTCTTCTGAATAAGTTTTTTTCTACCCAAATCTTTGGAACCTCTCTGAAATATTTTAATTAGCCTTTAATGAAAATAACAATAATATAGTTGCAAGTATATAATATATAATATATAATAACACTAGTTTTTTTTTCTCTTGAAGCTACACATGGCAATACTTACAGTAAGTACACATTTAACAGACCAAGCCTGTCTCTACTTTATTGCCTTTTGGCAAGTAAAACATTAAAACAGTATCCTCCTTCCAACCTCTTGAATATCTTTATCTGTTGTTTGACACTTTGGAATTAAAAAAAGACATAGAATATATCAGAAGTTTTAATAAAAGATTACAAACTATATATTTTTTTGGCATATTATATATTACAATATATGGGAAAATATACAGGATCTACCTGCTTCATCTATTGGCTATCAGGATTTCGTTTTTTGAGTTACTTTACAGACTTGAAGTTTTTTGTTTTTGAAGTTTTGTAGACTTTTTTGAAGTGTTCTATACTTCTGGGTATAACATGGTGAATGTAATTAAGAATAGAAAGAAAATGAGATGATACCATTGAGAGTATATGATTTATTTAAAAATGTATGATTTATTTAAAAAATGTTAAACCCTAACAAATTATTTAGAATTTATTTGTAGCTCAGTTACAGTAATTATAAATACATTGTTATCAATTTCCTTACAGTCAGTGTTCACAGAATACTCTAAAGACTTCCTATGTTTACAAAATAAGAGCTTATTCCACTTCTAGCTTGAACTGTATATCTTGATATATATATATATCATATATATGGATATATCAATACTCAATATATCATATATATCAATACTCAATACAGCACAAATTGAACTGTTCACATAGAACATGTATTCTGTGAAGAGTAATCTAGTAAATTTCAGAAATTAAATGCTGTTTATTTTTCCTTAAACAGCTTTACACGAATCCCAAGGAACCTGAGGTAAGAACACACATAGAGATGGGCAGTATATGTGTATTATATTTAAGTATGTTTACCTAAGTTGAAGCAATAGGTTGTTAATAGACAACCACATGAGCAAAGTAACTCTTTCGGTGTGTTTTGTTATAAACTTCACCAATTCATTATTATGAGATTTTTAAAGCTAGTTAGGGGCATTGGAAAAAGAAAGCATTGAGTAGAACTGGGCCTATTCTCTAACATGTTAACATTAAGAATCTCTGCTTGTATAAAAAAAACACATTTCAGTATTTATTTTAACCGATTCTGAATCCTTTCTGTTTGTGGCATTTTGGAAGATATGGCATAATTCTAAACTTTTTTTTGCAAACTAAATTCTCCCCTTTTTGATCTTTCCATAGATATTCAGAGCTTTACCTCTTTGCTTCTCTCCCTAAATTTCTTCCCTCTACTTATTGAGTCCTACTCATCCTCAAGGCCAACTTATGTTAAAATATTTCATGAAAGCCTCTTTGCCTATTCTGTTCACACTAATTTCTTCCTTCTCTAAATTCCTTTTCCAGCAGGATCTTAAAATTAACACTTTCAATTGATTCACGTATATTACTTTATCTTCACAACCAGATTGTGAATTCTTGTTTTCTCTCTTCCAGAGTGAATATTAGTCATGGACATATCATAGTTACTTGTGCTACTTCAAATGGTAGTTGTGGAGGTGGCATAGAAATGGAGGGCCTTCTGGTTTTTTGTTTGTTTCTCTCTATTCTCTTTATTTTCCTCCTAGCTTTCTTTTCTCTTCCCTTTTTCCTTGCTTTCAGTTTTCCTTCTGTAAACCAATGGATTTAGCTTAATTAGTGACATTCAAGACTAAATTAAGCATTTTCAGTCTTTAATATCCTTGATTGGCAAAATTATAAATAGCTGTTTGAGCAAGGCAGAAGAAAATTGGTGCACACAGGTGGGTAACAATTCCTCAGTGCCAAACTACCTCTATCTTTGGTTCTTGTGTAGTTTTAAACTGCTCTTTTTCCCTGTAGGTCTGAGGGGAAGTTTCCCAACTAAACCTTCCTTATAAATTGTTAATAAATTGGTCACTTCCTTAGTGCAATAAATTATAATATTTTCTTATGCAAGTAAAACTCCTAGTCTGAAACCAGTGGTTTTGAGGTAGTGAAATGCTAAACAAATTGGGCTTAGCTACAGAAAAATCTTACTGAGGAGAAAGAAAACTATTAAATTAGCTTTGATGCAGGCAATGTATATAATAATAATGAAGTTAGAAACAAAAGCTTATTTTATGATAGGTTCTGAGCTATCATTTATGACCCAGGAAAAATATTTTGAATGCTTACAGATTCTCCCTTATAGCAGTGATCTCTAGCTTTTCTGTGTTCATGGCAGACTTTTGATTACTAGAAAATTTGGTGGCCTGTTTGAGCATATTAAAAGACTCAAAGGGATGCCAAACTAGTCAGCAATAATTACAGTATAACTATGGCATAGTAATGTTCATAGTGCCTAAAAGTAGCATGGGGTTATGCTGTTTTATGGTTGCTGTTTAGCATCAAGTCACTAATATTGGGTTGTCGGAAAAGTCATCACGCATTTTTGCAACGAAAAACAGAAAAAGTACATCATGACTTTTCCAACAACCCAACAGAACTATTTACCTCCCTGATCTCATTCTTTTATATACTTGCAAAACAACATTCTCACAAAAACACAGTCTTTCTTTGACATTTATCTGATATTGTACCATGTTTCTTGACTCCTATCTGTAGAAATATATCTTCCCCTAAACAAAACTGCACAAACAACAACAATATTAATATTTACTTGAAGCAAAAATACATTTTACAGGTAGATTAAAATTTGTAGCACTCTTGTGAAGAGTCTATCATGGTACACAATTGAAAACCCCTGTCTTAAATGAGGTATACTTACCCAGTCCTGAGACCAACAGAGTTTTGAGCATTGCACAAAGTTGTGGTGCTTCTGCTCTTGAAGTTTTGTTCTCATGAAAGAAATAAACTGACAAAAGTAACTAAAGTGATGAAGAAAGATAGTATAGCTTTTCTATAGACACATATTACAACATGTGTGGAGGATGTACGTAAGGAAAGATTTGCACAACTCTGCATGATAGACCCATAAAGAATTACTACATATGAATATTGTAAGGACATGAATCTTACTGTTTCACCATCTATTTCTTTGTGCCTGTTCGACAGTAGACACAGTTTTAATAGACTGCTTCAGGAACTGAACTTTAGGTGGTTCCTGTTTCTAGCCACAATATGCTTTTAGAGACTGTTTTTTTTTTTTAAATCCTTGATGAAATCTTAATTGAGTGTAAACTCTATCTTGGCTGAATATTTATTCATTCAGCAAATGTTAATTAGATTCTCTGTATGTGCCTAGCACTATTCAAGGCAAAAAATACATGAGTTAATGGGATAGGCAAGGTCTGTGCTCTCTGGAAGCTTAATTGTAATGAAGGAGTATAAAAATAAACAAGTAAACAAAAATTAGCAAATCAATTTCAGATAGCCATAATGGTATGGAGAACATAAAAGAAGGTGGTATACTGGGGAGTGCTGAGGCGGAGAATGGCAGAGGAGGAATAAGAGGGGAGTCCATGGAAGGCCTCCCTGAGGAGCCACCGTGAGCTGAGACTGGAATGGCCAGAGGAGTCAGCCTGTGCAGGTCTGTGACAGGCAACAATATGTGACTGGCAGAATAGCACCACAGTTAACATTGCAGTTGCTGGAACTCTACCACTTAACTAGCTTCATCTAGGATAATATTGGGTTGTCAGAAAAGTCATGATGCATTTTTGCAATGAAAAACATGGAAAAAATATGTCATGACCTTTCCGACAACCCAATAATACCTACCTCAAAGTGTTGGCTGTATAAGAATGAATAGATGTAGAACATTTAGAGCAGTGACCAAATATTATCATTATTAACAATTGGTGACAGCACATTCCAGAGTACAGCTGTGCAAGGGTCCTAAGGCAGAAAGGTAGTTCTTGTATGTTTGTGTACAGAGAGGGTGCCCTGAGCCTGGAACTTAGTTACTTGGAGGGAAAGAGGCAGGAGGTGAGGTCAGAGATGTAGACAGGGACAGATGAGTAAGGTCTTGTGGACCGAGGTAAATTTTGGTTTTATTGTAAGGGCAGTGAGAAACCATTGGGAGTTTTAAACAAAGGAGTAATGTGGTCTGATTTGTATTTTCAAAAACTCCTTTTGGCCAAATAACAGAATGAATTATAGAAGAGATAATTTGGAAGCAAGCAGATCAAATGAAGAGAGATGGTGGTAGCTTGGATAGGGCGAAAGCAGTGAAGATGAAGAGAATTAGATGAACTTGGGATATACTTTGAGACAAACCTGAAAAGATCTGGTTTTGCCAATGGATTGGAATGTGGAGGGAAAATTAAAGGCTGTATATATATGTTGCCATTGCTTTAGTATATGTGGATATATTCAGTGTGATTAATAGAAACCTTCATGAGCAGTTTAAAGGGTCATCTTTATTAGGCAACACATTAATCTAAAAAAACAGAACATTTTAGGTGTTAAGAAGAGGCTAATGCCAGCTGTAAATATACCTACCTTGATCAATCAGTCAGATTGAAGTTATTAAGAATTAGCATCTTCTATAAAATAATTACAAACATAACTCTTATTATTTGTTCCAGGGACCACATAATAAACTGTTAATAAAATTACCAACTACTAAAGAATCTACTCTTGATACAACTTAAAAAAAACCCAAACAAACCCAAAATATAGCTCAGAGCATCAAAAGCTAGAATTGGTTGAGAAACGTGGGCAAACAGAAAGAATAGGCATAGTTTGCTTGACAGGGCATTTACTCCCAGCATTAGCGAAGAGAGGACACTGTAACTAGCCTGTCTGGAGTGAACCTGTCACTGTAGGCACCTCTAGTCCCACATATGTCTCCTATTGTACAGTTAGTTGTCCCTCAGGGGATTCGTTCCAGGACCTCTGTGAATACCAAAATCTGTGGATGCTCCAGTAAAGTAGCTTTGTATACACGTATAACCTACGCACGTCCTCCTGTATACTTTAAATCATTTCTAGATTATTTACAGTACCTAATACAATGTAAGTGCTATGTAAATAGTTGTTGCACTGAATTATTTAGGGAATAATGACAAGGAAAAAAGTCTGTACATGGTCAGTACAGATGCAGCCATCATAGGTCTAACTACATATTACACGCCAGCAACTACATAACATTATTTTTCCCAAATATTTTTGATCCGTGATTTGTTGAACCTGCGGATGTGGAACCCGCAGCAGCCTTCTGAACTTGGTTTGATTTCTCAAGTAGGCCATCTTGCTAAAAAAAAATATTTTTCTCTTTTAAAATTAACTCCATTACAAATCAGTCTTCTTCAAGTTTAAGCAGCATGAGCTAATTTCCCTACAACTTGACCACTTGTGATTAATGGAATACTGAATCTTAGACTAGAGAAAAGTAACAAAAACATTGAGACTTTTTCTGATCAATCTAACATCCTCATTCCCATATTCTCAAGGAACAAATACTGAAACGGATGAATGAAGGGCATTTTTTTGTGTTCTGACTTAAACTCATACCCTTGGCCTGTTTTTAACACCTTCTCCAGCTCTGTGGACAAACTACAGTGCAGCTAGGCCAAATGTTTGCTTCAACTACTAGACAATAATTTTATTTTAAATGGAGTATATCTCTCATGAGGAAATTTGTCCTTCATTTCTAGCTTTCTTAACAGTGAGGAGAGCAGATAGCAGTAGTATCTAGTTTTTAGTGCAAGATAAAAAAAACAAGGCCTGAAATCATAGCTCCCAGTTCCTTTTCTGATTTTTCCAGTTTTCCTGTTGCCATTCTAGTCTTCCCTGAATTACTGCTATAGCCTTTTTTTGTTTTTTTGGCTGTCCATTGGTATTTTTTTTCTTTTTTTTTTTATCATTAGTTTCAGGTGTACAAAACAATGTAATAGTTATACATTTCACCCCTCACAAGGTGATAACCTTCCTTCCCCAATCTATTGCCCCTCTGACGTTGTATATCTCTATTACAATTCCATTAACTCTATTCCCTATACTATACTCCATATCCCATGACTATATATATATTCAATTATAGTTGACATAAAATATTTTTCAGCTTCAGCTTCAGGTGTACAGTGCAGTGGTCAGGCATCTACACCGTCCATGAAGTGGTTTCCCTAAGAAGACATGTGACTATCTTAATTGCTCCTGTGGTTTCCACTTCTTCCCGTTTGTGCTCTTAAAATAGCTGGGATGATCTTTAAAAATGCTAATCACTGCCATGCTTAAAAACCCTTCAAAGGACTCTGATTTACTTAGAATAAAATCTAAAACCTTAGCTGTGGTTGACAAGGCCCCCAAAACTCCTCTACGACCTCATCCCCTACACTCTCCCCCTTGCTCACTCTTTGCCAGCCACTTGGCCTCCCCTCTGATCCTGGGAGAGGCTTTCCCCCCCTACTTTAAACCTTTTGCATTGCTGTTACCTCTGCATGGGGCACCCCACCTTCCCCCAGGTCTGCACATGACTGATCCCTTTTGTCACTGAGGCTCAGCTCAAACATGACTTCTTAAGCTAGGCCTTTCTTGGCCCTTCCAACCAAAACAGCACCTCTCCCCTTCTGTACTCTCTGTCTTGCATCTGCTTCATATTGTTCACCGCACTTATTACTATCTGAAATTATCTTATTTTGTTTGTTTACCTATTTATTGACTATCTCTCTCATCAGACTGTATATTCCAGATAAACAGGGACCTTTTCGGTCACATTCATCACCATGACTTCAGTGCCTGACAAAGTTCAGTAAATATCTGTTACATGAATAGATGGTTTCTCAATTGGTTCCACTGTCATTTACCTATTCTGGGTCAGACACTTGACTCTGTGCTTAGTTTTTCCAGCTTTAAAATGGTAACAATAGGGGGCCGGCCGAGTGGTTCAGTTGGCTAAGAGTTAGCGTCAGAGCGCGAGCTGTGAGCAACAGGGCCGCCATTCAATTCCCACATGGGCCAGTGATGCTGCGCCTGAGCTGAGCTGCCGCTGAGCTGCCAACAGGTAGCAGGATGGCTCAGCTGGTGAGAGCACGTGCTCCTAACAATAAGACTGCCTGTTTGATGGTGGGCTACGCCCGCCTGCAACTAAGTCTGAACTCAGCACCTTGAGCTGAGCTTCCACCTGGATGGCTCAGTGGATAGAGCGTGCGCTCTGAACAACAAGGCTGCTGGTTCGACTCCTGCATGGGATGGTGGCTACCTCCACCCGCAGCTAAGATTGAACACAGCACCTTGAGCTTAGAGGCCACAAGTTGCTGATGGGAAGCCAGATGGCAACTGGCGCTCTTCAACTAAGATTGAAGAACAACAACTTGGCTGGTTGTTCCCCTTCCCCAATAAAATCTTTAAAAATAAATACATAAAAATAAATAAAATGGTAACAATAGCATTTATCATCAAACTCATTTTTAGCATGGAGAAGAAAAATTATCTTTGTATCTGCAAATATTACTCCTGAATAATGTAATGCTGTGAAACAAACAGGTAAGTTGGAAGTATAGTAGGTACACAATGAAAATGTTCCTTATCTGTTATAAGACTCTGGATTTCTTTTTTAAAGTAATTTCTCTATTCTCTTTGATGTTTCTAGAAAGTGACTGAGATATACCAGTTCAAATTCAAATACACAAAAAAAGGAGCCACTATGGATATTGACAGGTAGAATCTAATTGTTTAATGAACATGAGAAATATATATTATTGGGGGTAAATATAAGCCTCTTGAGGCCAGAGACAGGCCTTGTATTTCCTTTGTAACTTCCCAAACAATCCTACCAAAAAACCACTATTATAAAGAGGGATTATAATAATTGTTTAAATTTCTGAAATCCATGGATTCCTGGTGGGAATAGAGGCTTCCTTTGCTTCTTTTCCTCTCTTCCTCATAGGTGATATGAGTAGAGTCTAAAGGCAGTGAAGTTTAGTGGTTAAGAGTTCCTAAGGCAGAAAGATCTAGCTTGGCATTCCAGCTCTGACTATTACTGGTTATATAACTTTGAACAGATTACTCAGCCTCCCTAAATATTAGTATTCTCATCATCATACTGGAGTTAATAATATCTATTTCATATAGTTGCTGTGATTATTAAGTTATAATGCATCTATAAAGCTTTCCCCAGTCTAGCACATAGTAAACACTCAGCAAATGGTACCTAGTGGTGATGGTGGTCATGGTGGTGGTACTTGCAGGCAATGGTAGCTGGTGGGCGGCACAGCAGTAGAATTATATTAATGAGGCTGTCTACATGGTGTTGATTGAAGAATTCCATAAGGCTCTATCTAGCCACTAAACCAAAATTTCTCAATTGCTATGCCAAGATATTGATCCTTTCTGCTCTCAATATAGCCAGACCAGACCTGGGGTAGATGAAACCCCTGAACTATTTACACCAAGATTCTCATCTGCTTGCCAAAGTATGTAATATAAGTATAGTTATCTATGTATGTCCCTGTGTGGAAAAGACTGGAAAGCACTGCATTTTCCTGTCAAATTTAAAATTCCAAGTTTTAGATATACTAGTGGGTTAAAATAGCAAAGACAAGAACATTTGCTTCAGAAGGTCCTTAGTGCAGATGGAGATGTTTTACTGAGGAGCAACATTTATTTCCTTCCCAATAGCTTTTGGATTCAGATAGAGCTAAATATTGCTGATGAGATGGAATAGAAGTGGAGGGGGTGGATGCCGGTGAAAAGCTCTGGGTAGCAGAGAGCTCCACGTCAGTAGGATGAGTTTCCTTGAAAGAAATGACTGAAGAGAAATGTGGCTTAATTCTCAATTTTCCATACTATTAACTCTGCTTCACATTTACTGCAAGTTCGAGGATTTCTCTCCAAGATTCACTTCCTTAATTATCTTCTCATTTGTAAAACTTACAGACAGCACTAGGACATGAAGAGGAAGTAAGTTCTAGGAATGAGAATTAAAATATTAACCATCATTAGCTAACATTTGTATGGCACTAGGCAGATTGTACAGTACTTTTCATACATATTCTCTTACATAAATCCATTGCCTTTTCCTCTCTAAAATTCAAATGTAAGTACTACTGACAACCAGATTAATCTCTCTTGTTATGAAAGCACATATGCCAAGAGGTGAGCAGTAATATAGAAATGGCCAAATCTTTCAGCTACTGAGGAGAGAAGGTAAAGCATACTACTGATTTCTTAAAAACCAAAGGTAGGCATTTGTTTAAATTATCATTCATGTAAAATTACATTATCACGTTTTCCATAGTAAAGATAATTTCCCCTTTAAAAGAATGCAAGGGAGTCTTGAATATGATTTTACATGAATATGGTGTATACTGAAATATGTATACTGAAAGCTACATGGCTATAGCGCTCCACTCTGGTTACCTATTTCAAATTGGTTAAATCCTGGTAAACAAGCCTTTAGTTGTTCAAAATTGAAATGGGAGCAAATGTATTTACTTAATAATGTTTGTTTTATGAATTCATATTGCCTCCGGTAGCTTGATTATTTAGGATGATTTTTCAGTACTGAGTGCTTACTACGTGAAAGGCATTGTGCAAATATATTACAGTCACAGTCCTTCCTGGAAACTACTCAAATGTGAGACTAATTGGGAAAGAAAATTTTAGAGAGAAAGAGTGTTTAGAGTTGGAAGGTAATTTAGTCCAACTTGTTCATTCATTCATTAATTCCACAAATGTTTATTGTGTACTTGCTATAGCTGGGCACAAACTTAGTACCATGGAGATGAAAGATATAGCCATTTATAGTTTAGAGAGGGACATACAAACAGTTATAAACAGGGGTGAGGTATGGGGATCATCAGAAAAGACTTAAAAAGGTGACATGTGAGCTAGGTATTAAAGGATGAATTCAGGAGAGTCAGGAAAAGAAGTGGGAAAAGCCCAATATAAGCAAAATAAACAGCATATGCAAATGGCACATGGATGTGAAGGAACTGGTGGTAGTCGCAGATGAAGGTGGAGGTGAGGGCACAGCTGGTCATGAAAGGCACTGTACACACACCATTCTCGAATTTGATTGAAAGCTGATGGGTGTAATAGAAGAATTTTAAGCAAGAGAATGACACGAGCAGGTTTTCCTATTAGGAATATTATTTTGGCAGTGGTGTGGATAATATTTTGCAGTATGGACAAGAATAAAAGCAAGAAGAATAGTCATTGTCATAATCCATGTAAAAGTGAGGAAGGGATACCTCTGAGAGATAACTAGATGGTAGAAAGGCCCAGAGCTGATGATTGGTTTTATACTTGAAGAGGTATAGAAATGTGTGTAAGCTTATCTCACAAATGAAGTAATTGACATAGAGTGTCTAAGTGACTTGTGTGAAGTCATTCAGCTAGTTAATAGCAGAGACAATATTAGATGTTGTCTCCTAATTCCAAATCCATTGTTCTCAATATTATAGCATGTGGTTATTTGTAAATCAAAAATTTTTTGTAAACTCAGGTCATATTTAAAATGCCTTAAGGGAACTTGCTCTGTAAAAAAAATCCTTTGTATATACATTGCAAAAAGTACAATCTCTCCTCTAATTTACATTCTAAAAATAGTCTCAAGTGTCCTGGTGTTTAGTTTATATTTATTTGATCATATAATAAAAAGGTTGTTTCTTTTTGAAATATATTTCCAATATTGTATATGATTGAAAAGTATGTTTTTCTGTCTGGTTGTAGCAGTAATACAAGCTTCAAAAGTGCAATGAACAGTAAAGATATTAAGAAAGCGAGTGCTTTACTGATCCGTAAATTGTATATACTGATGCAGAACCTCGGACCCCTTCCTAATGAAGTTATACTTACTATGAAACTCCATTACTATAATGCAGGTAGGTGGAGACTTCTAGTTAAATTCCTTCTTAAGTGCTGGAATAATATTTTATATAAATAGAAGTATTTTGCAAGCATCTGAAAGAGATACGCGTATCTGATGCTACACTTGAAAGAGTAACCTGACTTGTTCTGTTGAAACTCAGTTTTCTTGGTTTTCTGCCCTTTTCATTTTGCAGTGACCCCACATGATTACCAGCCCCCTGGTTTTAAGGAAGCGGTAAACTCACGCTTCCTGCTGTTCGATGGGGAGCCCGTGACCCTGCCAGTAGGAATTGTCCCAACTGGCTTTCATAGTATGAAAGTAAAAGTCACAACTGAGATCACCAGAGTGTCTGATTTGGAGAACAAGCTCATTCAGGAGAACAACACTACTGAGATTGCCCATCAGGGTCTAGACTGCGATGAGGAAGAAGAGGAATGCGACAATCAGGTAAGGCTAAACTTGAGTGATACCTCATTGCTTCAGTTGAACACATGGACATTTTTCAGTTCCTACACAGGTCATATCATAGTAATAGGGTCCAGTGGAGTGTGCCAGGTATAAAAAAATGAAACAAAACTAGTCCCTGACCTAAAGGAGTCTTTATTCTTAAAAAGTACTGTCTTCAAGAAGGAAATATACTTCGTTAGAGGAAATTGTCCATGACTAGGAGAAGAAAAGGCTTTCCAGTATATGTCTTTTATAAAAGATACCCATGAATTTAGAAATTTTGAGATTTTCTTTCATTTATAAGTAACAAACATACTCAAAAAGAGTCTGGAGGCTTTGCTAGAAATAAATGATAGAGATTTATTCAAGGGCCTTAGAGTTTACAAACTGGAAATATAATTAGGCAAAAGCCCAGAAGTGTTCCAAAGAGAAAGAAAAGTTAAATGTTGTTATGGCAAAAAGTACATTCTTGAGAATTATCAGACCTACATTCTTAGCTCTAGGATTGATCCAGGATGACTATCAGTCAGAAGAGCAGCAATCAGGATGTTGGATGCAAGGTGGTCTGGTCATGTCCCAGGGGTCTGGATAATGGATGTCAGGTGGATGTATACATGAGTCCTTCAGTGGGTAATCAGGCAGCCTGGATATATGAATCCTTCAGGAGGTAATTAGAGGGTTACCTGAAGGGACATATGTATATCCAGACATTGACACAGGACTGGAAAATTCAAAGAAGTTTAAGTTTCCAGGGTAGTTAAAACAAGAATGAAGTCTTTCCTCATATGTCAACATTCATAATGTTAATAAGCTTAGCTAAAGTGACTCCATTTTATATATTCCTTATCTTCATTCACTCTTTCCTCACTTATTTTTAGGATTAAAAAATATTCTAGGTGTTTATTCATATTCACTGGAAGTTTAAATAAGTTTTTGATTACTGGGGTAATTGGGTGGGAGGAGGTTGGGGGAGAAAAAGTTATGGGTAAACTGAAGTCAGAGTAAAAACAAAACGATAGTCAACTCATGGTTATGTGGAGAGAGACAAGCTTTAGGGCTAGGTCTGCGGGGAAAGCTAGGGGGCTGGGGTTGGAGCCGCTGGAACCAAACAGACAGGGCTCTGAGCCCTTCACCTTCCTACTTCCTTCAGGAGAGGCTTGGAGTTGAGTACTTGGCTGGAGCCCCATTGTGCCCTAAGTAAATCCTGGATAATAAAGTTTACTGAATGCCAACATTGCATTAAAAGGGTTTTGAGCTAGACATAAAAAATTTTCAGATGCCTAGCAGAAGGGATGCTATAAAACCTTTTCAGGGGCTATTTTGAGATTAATTTATCTGCTTGAGATAGTTTGAGTCTTACTTAAAGATAGATAACTATAGCAGGTAACCTTTGAAGATTACTTCTGGTTCATTAACTCTGTTACGTTTAATACATAGAGTCTTAATATTTTTCATTTTTAGTATTTTCACAGTGTCATACATGATAATGGCTTTAGATTTTGATGCAACTTTCTTCTGATTCTATTCAAGGAAGATACAGCTAATGTAAATTAGTTTAAAAAATAAAGGTTAAGAAAACAATGAGCATGTAGCAATTAGATCTTTATCTTTTTTTTTTTTCTGAGCCATCCTGCCTCCTGTTGGCAGCTCAGTGGCTGCTCAGCTTGGGCCGGGACTCGAACCGCTGTTGCTCAGAGCTCCCACTCTTGAGTGAGCTCTTAACCAACTGAGCCACTCGGCCAGCCCGATTTTTATCCTTTAAAATTAAGAATTTCTTTCTTTTTACCAGCTGAAATGAAAACAGGATAACTTGAAAATGAATGATTCAATGGATAGATTAAATACGACATGTAATAACACTTTCCAAGCATACATGTAGTAGAAAGTATGTACAGCTGACCCTGAACAACACAGGTTTGAACTGCATGAGTCTACTTATATGCAGATTTTTTCAATAAACACCTGTACTGTTTTCAGTCTGCAGTTGGGAGTCTGTGGATGCAGAGGGCTGACTATATGCGTTGATGTATGTCATTTTATATAGGGGATTTGAGAATCAGTGGATTTTGGTATCGGTGGTGGGTCTTGGAAGCAACACGCCATGATAACGAGGGACAACTTAAGTTTGCGGGGAGTCAAAAGTTATACTCGGGTTTTTGACTGCATAGGGATCAGCATCCCTAACCTCAGCATTGTTCAAGGGTCAACTGTCTACAAAGATCAGGATTTTGTGGTAAATGCAGTCAATTCTAGTTCCTCTTTCAGCTAGCAATCATGAGAGAATACTTTAGTAAGTCTAGTGAAGTGCTTACTGACATTTTCCCACTAAGAATTCTGTTATTTCTTCATGGAACACACACACACACACACACACACACACACACACACACACACATTCATACACATGTATACTTATGTAGAACACTTTATTGCCTTTAAAAATTATTTCATTTTGAAATACTTCATGCATACAGCAAAATATATAAAAAAGCATGTACAGTTTAAAGAATAATGAGAACATCCATATATCCTCCCTTTAGGCTAAGAAGCAGAACATTGTCGCTACCTTAACAGCCACAATGTGACCTTTCTCATTGCACCCCCTCCTTCTCCTCTAAAGGTAACCACTCCTAAATTCTGTGATAACCTCACTTTTCCTTATAGTTTTACCATCTATGAGTATATCCTCTTGTTTAAAATTTTTTATACAAATGTAATCATACTCTAGGTATTCTCTGATTTACTTCTTTTGCTTGACCATCAAAAATGAGATTCATCCATTTGTGTGTGGTTGTTCACACATTTTCACTACTGTAGAATATTCTATCTCTGAATATACATTCTTTCTGTTTAATTGTTATGAACATTCATGTATACACCTCCTGGTACACATGTGCAAGAGTGTCTTTAGGACATATACTGAAGAGTCCTAGGGCTTACACATTTTCAACTTTATTAGGTAATGCAAAACTGTTTTTCCAAAGTGGTTGTACCAATTTATACTCCACCAACAGTAGAGGAGAATGCCCTACGTTCTTGTCAACACTTAATATTATCAAAGTTTGTTTTTCTGCCTGTCTGCTGGATGTGAAATGGTAATACCACACAATTTTGATTTGTATTTCCTTGATTATTACTGAGTTTGAGCATTTTTTCATGTGTATTGGCCATTCTGGTTTTCTTATATGTAAAGTAACTATTGAAGTCTTTCATGCATTTTTCTACTGGGTTATCTTTCTCATTGATTAAAAAAATACATTCTGCATAATAATTATTTCTCAATTATGTTGTAATATTTTCTTCAGGGTTGTGGTTATCTTTTCATTTTCTTTAAGATGTCTTTTGCTAAAGAGAAGTTCTTAATTTTAATGTAGTCAAACCTTTTCCTCTAATATGTGCTTTTGGATATTCTTAAGAAATCCTTTTTTACCTGAGGTCATTTATAATATTCTCCTATATTTTATTCTAAAAGTTTTAAGTTTTTTCTTTTTACATTTAGGTTTTTATTTCACTTGGAGTTTATTTTTATTTGTGGTGTGAGATAGAACAGACCTCTTTAACATGTTTTAATCCAAATATAATACATATATAGAAAAATAACACACATCATAATGATACAGCTCAATAAATATTCACAAATCCAACACTAGGGCTGAGGTGAATATGAGGCAAGCAAAGTGAGAGTGAATGCCTCCTTAAACTTTGCTCCGTAGGTATCTTGTTTGTCTCATCCTTGCCCCAGCCCTGTGGAATAAACATGTGAAATCAGTACCCAGATCAAGAAATAAAATACTACCAGCCCCCCGAGAAAACCCAGTCTTACTTTGTAGTCACTGTTCCACTCAACAAAAATATCTCTATCCTGACTTCTTAGATTAGTTTCTCTTGTTTTTTATTTTATAGATGCAGAATCATAGAGTCTGAACCATTTTTTCACTCCATGTTATGTTGCAATATTTATCCATATTTTTGCATGTTGTTGTACACCATTCTCACTTTTTATCCATCTAACTTTGTTGGGCATTTGGATAATTTCCTATTTTTTACTATAATGAATAGTGCTGCTCTGAACATCCTGAACATGTTTTTTAGTGAAATATGTATACGTTTCTGGTGGGAATAGAATTGCTAGGAGTAGAATTTCTGGGTCAAAGGATATGTTTTAATAGATACTACAAAACAATTTCCAAAGCGGTTGTGTTAATTTACACTCCCATCAGCAATATATGAGAGTTGTGGTTGCTCCACATCCTCATCAACCCTTAGCATTTTCCATCTTTCAATTTTAGCCATTCTGGTGGGTGTGTAGTAGTATGTCATTTTGGTTTTAATTTGCATTTTCCTGATGACTGAAAAATTGAGCACCTTTTCATATGTGTATTGGTCATGTTAGATATCCTTTTTTGTGAAGTGTCTTTTCAAGGTTTGTCATTTTTTTTCTGTTGGGTTCTGTTTGGTTGTCTTTCATTCTTACTTATTTGTGGGAGTTCTTCACATATATTCGACGTATAGGTCCTTTATCAGATACATGTATTGTGAATATATCTTCAACTTTATGAGTTGCCTTTTTACTCTTAATGGTGTGTTGTGATTAACAGAACATTAATTATATTTTAATATAGTCCAACTTATCAATTAATTAGGCAGTTTTTATTTTTAAAAATTTTGTTTGAAGTTTATAGAGATGTACTCAGTTTTTCTCTAAAAAGGGGAAATAAGTATAGAAACAGAAGAGATTTTTTAAATCATAAAAGACCTCCATGAATAACTTCATACCAAAGATATAAATACCTGAGCTTCCTCTCTCCTACCTGCAGGTATTCATATATTTTGGTATGAGTTATTCATGGAGATGTAATAATTTTAAAGATCTCTTCTGTTTTTGTAGTTATTTCCTTGTTTTCATATCCAGTGCTATTTATGTGTGCCCTGTTTGTTTTTCTAGGCTATATTTGCCCCAAATCATTATTTTTATTACTCTTTTTAAAGTCATTTTTTGCCTGTGCTGATCACTTCTATTGCTTTTTTGGTTTGTTTTCTATTTCATTTATGTTTTGCTTTTACCTTTGCCTTCTTCTATTTCTCTGGTTTGGTTTTGTCTCCCTGACTCTAAGTTGATCTTTCTGTCAATATATAGACAAATATATATCCTAAAAGCACCTTAAATAAAACATCTCCAAATGGAATTTCAACTTCTGACCACACATGCTCTTCCCCCTCATAGATTCCTTATCTTGGCATTGTGTCATCCCTTTACCAAACAGCCTGATGAGGAATGTGTTCAACTCCTAGTTTCTTTTCACTTCTCACATCCTTTTGGTTACCATTTCCGTTTGTTTTGTCTTTGAAATATTTCTCAAGTCTGACCCTATGGCCACTGTGCTGATTCAGGCTGTCGTCATTGCTTCCTTGGTGAATGACAGTGAGTCTCCTAATGAGTCTCCCTGATGTCAGCATTGCCTCTCTAATCTGTCTTCCAGAGTAACAGAGACTGAGGGTACTAAAACTATGATGATCATTTTCAAATATTTCAAGTTGATTTATTTTGTGTAATTTCAAAAGGCAGAATGAGAGCCAGTAAATGAAAAACACAGCGGGGAGAGGGAGCAGGTTGATTTTGGCTCAGTAGAAGGAAGACCTTTCTCTTAAACCATCCTATCAATACTGTTTTTATTAATATTTTTATATGTTCCATCCCCTCTAGTCTTTTCCCACAGATATACATATTTGTATATGGTTTTAATCATGGTGTACATGTAAATTTGCTTTACTTTTATAGTTGACATTAATTTTACATATATATCCCACCTTAATCTTCATATTTTTAATTTAAATTACCTTTGTTTCATTTAGGTACTTGCTCTACTATTTCTCTACATTTTTTTTTTAAGATTTTTATTGGGGAATTGGGGGGATGGGAACAGCGCTGGGGAATTGGGGGAAGGGGAACAGACAAGTTGCTGTCATTTTGTTCTTCAGTCTAGTTGTGGAGGACGTTGCTTCACTGGCCCAAGTTGGCACCATAATTGCGCTCTTCCCGGGCGAGGCAGATCAGTCGCCGGCTTCTGGACGGCCGCTCACTGCGGCTGCTGGCCGCTCATGCTGGCTGCTGGCTACACACGGTAGCCCATGGCAACCCACTGCCACAGGGGCTGCAGCCTACGCCGTTGCCGGAGACTCATGGCAGCCCAGCTCCAGGTTGAGCTGTTGTTCAGCATCTTAGCTGTGGAGGGCAGTGTCACTGACCCTCATATGTGGGCTCTGAACTGGAGCTCTCTGGCGTCCCAAGCCAGCTCTTAACCATCGCGCCACTCGGCCGGCCCCAATTTCTCTACTTTTAAACACTTAAGTTGATTTCTGATTTTGTTATTATAAATACCTTTGTATTTATACTGTAATAAATACCTTTGTATGTGTGACAGATTTTTTAAAATTTTCTAAGGATATAGTATTAGGAGTTAAATTTACAGAAAATTTGTATAGCTCTTGATGAGTATTACCAAATTATTTCCTAGAAGCTGCCAGCTTCTTCACCTCCTTAGAATGGATTTTCTAACAATGACAACTACTTAATAAATTTGGCTGTCTTAAGGAGAGTGACTGTCTTGTCACCAGCTGTGTGCAAGTATAGATATATACTGTGTTCAAGATAGAGTATAGATTATTATCTAGGGCGTTATAAGAGAAAAGCGTGACTTAGGGGGAAGGTTGAACTAGATTGACCTCTGAGATCTCTTCTATGCTAAGATTCTCTGGGGTATTTTTAAAATTCCTTGTAAGAGCACAATGCTCCACTACATACTGTGAGGAAAACAGACATATAAAGTATAGTTTGTACCTTTGAGAAATTTGTCTGAAGAGATAATACCTAATAATACAATTATTGATAATACAATGAGAAATAATGCTGGAGAATGTATGAATGATAGAAATAATATTAACTAATAATATTGAGCACGTCCACAGGGCTTTACATGGATTACTTTACTTTTAATCGTTCCAGCTATTTTACGAGGTAGATTCTATTATTATCCTGATTTTACAAGTGAGTAAACTGAGACTTAGAGAAATTAGACCAAGGCTATATATATACTATGTAATGAATAAGTAGCAGGGCCAGAATCCAAATAAAGGCAGTTGGACTCCAAAGTCCATGTTCTTAGGATATAGAAATAAGGATAAATTGTCATTGTGTGGGAAGTTTTCATTGAATTGGTGATTTTATGGATGAAACATATTTTGATTGTAGAGATTAAGGTGGAGGACATTCTAGGCAAGTTGCAAAGAACAGGATGGTAGCATCAGAGCTGCTGTCTCTATGACTTGGAATCCCAATACTGAACTTTCCACACCTTTCTCCATACCTACATGGCTTTGCTGAAATTAAACTTTTGGTAACCTCTAGCTCAAAGATATTTAAAAACTTTTTTTTTTTAAAGATTTTTATTGGGGAATTGGGGGAAGGGGAACAGACAAGTTGCTATCCTTTTGTTCTTCAGTATAGCTGTGGAGGACGTTGCTTCACTGGCCCAAGTTGGCACCATCATTGCGCTCTTCCCGGGCGAAGCAGATCAGTCGCCGGCTTCTGGACGGCAGCTCACTGCGGCTGCTGGCTGCTCACGCTGGCTGCTGGCCACACATGGTAGCCCATGGCAACCCACTGCCACAGGGGCTGCAGCCTATGCCGTCACCGGTGACTCACGGCAGTCCAGCTCCAGGTTGAGCTGTTGTTCAGCATCTTAGCTGTGGAGGGCAGTGTCACTGGCCCTCATATGTGGGATCCGAACTGGGGCCCTCTGGCATCCCAAGCCAGCTCTTAACCAACGCGCCACTCGGCCGGCCCCTTAAAAACTTTTTTAAATCATAATTTTTTTCTGTTAAAATAAAAAGTTTATAAAATCTTGATCAAAGAGCTTGTGCTTTTTCACCAGTGAACCATAGTAAAGAAGCAGTTTAACATAATCATCCTGTTGTGAGAATATTGTAAGATTGAAAAAAAAAAGATTTTAATACAATTTTGTTTTGCAGATTATTCCTTATCTTGGTCACAGAAAGACAAATATAAAAAAATTCTACTAGTTGTAGAAGTTATTAAATATTTGTACTATTCATTTTCTGGTGTGATCCTTAAGATCTAAGGAAAAATGTAAAAGTATGATGGTAATTTGGCAATGGATTCAGAAATGTCAAAAATACACAAACTTGAAATTAAAACAATTTTAAGTTATAAGAACTCTTAAAACCTCACTCCACTTGGAAAACAGGACGTGAAACCAAGTAAGAGACCCGAAATCCTAGGACAAAACAGGGTTATGTAGAATGGTATAAAAACCCTATCCTAAAATGTGTCTTTATTTTATCTATCTTTGCAATACTTTTAGGACAGACAGGTCTTCATTCCTAATGGGAATTAAGGGATGGTGTGGGCTTAAGACCTAGCTAGTAAGGCCACACAAACACAATGGTACTTCACAGTGCCCTGGGAAGTTGGGCCTGTTTTCTCTGTTGTAGTCAACTGGACAGATAGCAGTAGACATAAATACCAGAAAGAGGTTCCTGGACAGTCTTCTTGAAAGAACTCACCTACATGGTGACAGTCAACACATGTTGTGGAATTGGATGTGGAATCTTATTTCAATTTTATGGTAAATTTAAGTGCTGAGGGAAACATGCTTCTTTCTAATAGAGGTAGTTAACCCAAACTCCTTAAAAGAATAGTAATTACTGACATATACAGACAGCTATAAAAAGATAGAGGGTTAGTATTGCCCAGGTCTACTTTAGAGACCAATGGTCCTAGTTTATTAAGCAGTTACAGCTCTTTGGGAATTCATATTTTCATCAAATTTTTAGGCAGGGGTCTATATGCTGTAATTTTCTAATTTTCTGAGATCCTTATAAGTCTTTGTACCCCCATGTAAGAAAGAGTTGCTAGATACTCAGTATAGATTTTTTTTCTAGGCCTTTCCTTTATGCTTAGGAATCTTGATCCAGAATGGTATATTTTTCTCATTTGTAACACATTAATTTAACTGAATCATGAATAATTCATGTCAATAATGTTTTTTGAGGATGAGAATATTGTTTTATTGTAAGACCCATAAGTATTTCAAAAGAGTCAATTCAATAGTTTATTATTTGACCTAGTTCCAATGAATGGTTTGCTTTTTAAACTATGTCCAAACATATATGCTATATCCCACTATTTTAAAAATCGTTTGCATTTTGCATGGATTTTTGCATCTTATGTCAATTTAAAAATAATATTTTGAGGTAGCTTTTCTCTTTTTGATGAATTCCACAAAATGATACATATATTATAACAATATATAGCTTACCTGGATGCATTTTTTTTTTCTTTTTTGTGTGAAGTCCATTTCTCACCCTTTTGGGCTAACACATTTGATTAAAGTGCAAATGATTTGTTTTTGATAAATGAGAATGTAAAACACATTGGTGCCAAAGTAAATGGTACCATTTAAGTGTGGACTAGATAGATGTTTTCTAAATTTCTTAGAATTGCTTTGGATTCTATCCAGTGGATTAAAACAAGCGGATTTTCATTCACAACCTATTTTCTACCACTAACCGCTGAACTGAAGTTTTACAATTTTGAGGTATAGTCTGATGATTTTCACAGCATCATGTCTCATGAAGAATATATGTATGCCTCGTTTGATACAATGTAGTGTTGGGAAGAATATCTCAGATTCTTGGAAGTAGAATTAATTATTGAAAACATTGGAAGAGGCACATTATCTACAGAAAATATTCAGACTTAAAACCTACACATAATTCTTTCTTTATCATGGGGCTATAGTCCTTTTAACAAAGATTCTTTTTGCCAAAAAGGAATTTTTTTTCAATTAATTTTTCTGTTTTGCATACAGCATGTAATTGTTATCTTCTCTTAATCATGCAAAGAGAAATGAAACTTGGGTGATTTTCCCATCAGTTTTATGTCATTTCTTTTTTATATGAATCATTCTATAACATATCAAAGGATGATTTCCTTCCAGTTGTGAGTGGGAAGAGCCATGCTGATGAGCTGTTTATGTTTCACTTACATAAAAAGAGTATATTGATATATATTACAGCAGAAATAAAGTTGAGCATAGGTAGGAACACTTTGGATGTTACTATTATTAAATTCTAGCATTAAAAGAAATAAGTTATGTTTTTTAAAAAAGGAGTAAGACTGAGAATATTCTGTTTGTTTAAAAAAAAAAAAAAAGAGGGGCCAGCCGAGTGGCTCAGTTGGTTAAGAGTTGGCTTGAGAGCATGAGCTCTGAGCAACAGGGCTGACGGTTCGATTCCCACATGGGCCAGTGGTGCTGGGTCCAAGCTGAGCTGTCGCTGGGCTGCCAACGGGTGGTGGGATGGCTCAGCTGGTGTAACAACAGGATTGCCTGTTCAATGGTGGGGTACGCCCACCCACAGCTAGGGCTGAACTCGGCACCTTGAGCTGAGCTGCCGCCAGGATGGCTCAGTGGGTAGAGCATGCACTCTTACCAACAGGGCTGCTGGATCAACTCCCGCATGGGATGGTGGCTGCGCCCACCCGCAACTAGGACTGAGCATGGCACCTTGAGCTTGAAGGCCACGAGCTGCCGACGGGCAGCCGAATGGCAGCTGGTGCCCTCCACAACGAAGTCTGAAGAACAACAACTTGGCTGGTCCCCTTCCCCAATTCCCCAACACTGTACCCCTCCCTCAATTCCCCAATAAAATCTTTAAAAAAAAGATGCCTGTAATAGTCCAAAATAATACAATGTTATTATTAAACTAAAACCAGTGTAATATTAGGTTTGATTTAAACTATAATTTTTCAAAATGAAGACTGTTGGAATTTAGTTAATTGCACATTGGGAAAAAATATAACAATAATGATACTTAGTTATCTAGAACTATATTCAGTTGGTCAATTTTTCTAATGCTTGTTATATGTGCTTCTAGTTTTCCATTTGAAGCTAAATTGTCTATTGGTTAACAGATGAGATTATTTATAGTTTGTAACAAATTTAGGCATGGTAGGGAGAGTAATCTTTTAGCATTTATATTAGGCTCTCAAAATTGAATTCTAAGATTTCGGAGATCAGTGCTTCAGACAATGGTAAAGAAGAGTTAGAATTAGAAGCATATATATTGGGTTGTTGGAAAAGTCATGATGCATGTTTGCAACAGATGGCACTAGTTCATTTTTGGAAGTATTAGAGGCATTCGCATCTATGTTATTGCTATGTTATTTGACAGCTGACAGTTCTAGCTTCATTCTAAAAAAGAATGAGCGATTTGGTTGAATTTTGGAGATTTTACAACAAGTTGAAGACGGAAGACCAAGCTGTGCTTTTTTGCCATATTTTACTGTTTTATTTCCATAAAGGAAAGAACACACATCAAGCTTGTGAAAAGTTGCGTAAAGTTTACGGTGACAATGCTCTACAAGAATGTCAGTGCGAACGATGGTTCCCGAAATTCCGTGCTGGTGATTTTGATCTCAACAACACTCTTCGGTCAGGGAGGCCCACCGAGGTTGATGATGACAAAATAAAGTCATTGATCGAGTCAAACCCACGTTACATGACACGAGAGATTGCAGAAACATTGAACACCCATCATTCAAGCGTTCACAACCACCTGAAGAAACTGGGATACGTAAGCAAGCTCAATATTTGGGTTCCGCATGAACTCAAAGAAGTTCATTTGATGGTGCATGTAAACATCTGCAGTATGCTCATTAAACATGAGGAAAACGATCCTTTTTTAAAGCGACTGATAACTAGTGATGAGAAGTGGATTGTTTACAACAATGTGGTGTGCAAATGGTCTTGGTCCCGATGTGATGATTCACTTCAAATGACATTGAAAGCAGACATTCATCAGAGGAAGGTTATGCTCTCAGTGTGGTGGGATTTTAAAGGTGTCATGTTTTTCTAGCTCCTACCAAGGAACCAAACAATCAATTCGAATGTGTACTGTCGGCAATTGGACAGTTGGAACGAATCCATCATCCAGAAATGTCTAGAGCTTGTTAATTGCAAAGGAGTTTGTTCCATCACGACAACGCGAGACCACACACAAGTTTGATCACCCGTCAGAAATTATTGGAGCTTGGATGGGATGTGTTGCCACACCCACCATACTTGCCTGACCTTGCGCCATCAGACTTCCACTTGTTTCGCTCTCTTCAAAACTCCTTGTGTGGTATAACATTCAATTCAGATAAGGCTGCAAATCAGCACCTTGTTCAGTTTTTCGCAAATAAAGACAGGTCCTTCTATGAACGCGGAATTATGAAGCTCACTGAAAGATGGCAAAAGGTTATTGAACAAAACGGGCAATAGATCATTGATTGATCTTTGTTTTTTATATAAATAAATGACCTTTGGAAAACATAGACAAAATACATCATGACTGCTCCGAAGACCCAATACTTTATGGAGCCACCACCTCAAATTTGCTTCTTCCTGTATGATGGAGGGCTCCTCCTGCTTTGATAAGCAAATTCAGAGCAAACAGAAACATTATAGCTAATAGCACTATTTTGACTTTTAAACAAGTCTACACAAAGCTAATAGTGAAGAAAGCTAAAATAATATTCTAAAATATTCTAATCAACCACAGGTTATCAACATTTATTCAGTCAGCAAATTTATATTGAAGCCTATCATGCTTCACTGTACAAAGGTAGTGTACACAAAGATAAATAGGCCAAATCCCTGATTCAAAATTTGCTTAGGAGAAATGAAACATAAACAAATAGCTGTTATATAAATAATAATAATAACAACAACCATTTATTAAGTGCTTACATGGCTTCAATGAACAACTTTGCACACCATTTTATAGCTGAAGAAACAGAAGTTAATGGACATTAAGTAGTATGTCCAAGGTTGCCCAACTAAAAAGCAACAAATCAGTATTTGAACCTAGGTCTCTTTGGTTCCAAAGTTCCTATTTAATCCATTAAACCTTACACTCATTTATGTAGGGGAGAATGTGAAAAATCCCACAAGAGAGGAAAAACCCTATAGAATGATTAAATTTCACTTTTAGTCATGAAAGAATAATGTAACAAACTTGCTCTTTTTCTGTAAACTGCTAGGAAACTGGACAAAATATATGAAGCAACTGTTTGAGACATTAGACAACAGAAGTACAGAATTATGGTCTCTGAGAGAAAACGAACAAGATGAGCCTTAAAATTGCCCCGACTTTTTGTCAGGAGGTACTTTCTGGACCACTGGTGCAGGGAAGGGGGACCCAAGCAGAACATGGCAGTCTTGCTGGAGTGTAGAAACAGATTGGAATTTGAGGAACTTGAGGCAGTCGGGGATAGAGCATCAGAAAGGAGGGGCCTGTAGATAGAAAGAGCTCCAGAAATCAACATAGGGGATCCCCTGAATCTTTGGTTGAATACTCATCCAAGAAGGTGTGGGTTGAAATTCTATGAAGTTGGACAAAGAAAATTGTTGGGGAACTACAAGCTAAACAATTCCTAGATCTCTTGGGAGACAGGGATGTGTTCCCATAATGACCAGTTACATGGACAGATCTTGTTGAACAGCCGGAACTATATTAGTATAACTATAGTTATCTAGAACTATAATAGTAGAGACTCCAGAAGGGTTACACCTTAGCATTAGCACCAAGTCAACCCTTTAGTGAAGTCCTCCACACTTTCTAATAGCTTAAGAACAAGCTTCAAAGAATCAAGCTTATTTGTCTGCCAAAAGAAAATTAAACATTTTTGTAGAGAAAGATAACAAAGTGCAAACACTCAACTATGTAAAATTCTTATTATCCAGGATCTAATAAAAATTTATTGACATGAAAACTAGGAGGAAAGTTGACCCATAACTAAGGAAAATCAGTCAGTAGAAGCAGATCCAGAAATGTCAGCAATGAAAAAAATTAGTCGATAGGGACTTTAAATTTTACTTATTTTTATTTATTTATTTTACTTTATTTTTTTAATTGGGCAATTGGGGGATGGGAACAGTGTTGGGGAACTGGGGAAGGGGACCAGCCAAGTTGTTGCTCTTCAATCTTAGTGGTGGAGGGTGCCAGTCACCATCTGGCTGCCCTTCCGCAGCTAATGGCCTCTAAGCTCAAGGTGCTGTGTTACAAATCTTAGTTGCCATCAAATAGGCAGTTTTGTTGTTAGGAGCATGTGCTCTTAACCAGCAGAGCCATCCTGCCACCTGTTGGCAGTTCAGTGGCAACTCAGATGGGGCACAGCGTTACTGGCCCATGTGGGAATCTAAAGGCGGCCCTGTTGCTCAGAGCTCATGCTCTTAAGCTACCATATTTCCCCATGTGTAAGACTCTCCCATATATAAGACGCAACTTAATTTTGGGGCCCGAAATTTGAAAAAAAATGTATTACATAAAGTTATTGAACTCAAGTTTTATTCATCATAAAATTCATACAACTCATCACTGTCAAAACTCCCAACCATTAGCTTGTCCTCATCTGTGTCTGATGACAAATCACTGTCTTCATATATT
>NW_017731425.1:1805922-1809644 GCF_001890085.2 Hipposideros armiger | reverse complement strand
TCGCCGGCGACTCATGGCAGCCCAGCTCCAGGTTGAGCTGTTGTTCAGCATCTTAGCTGTAGAGGACAGTGTCACTGGCCCTCATATGTGGGATCCCAACCAGGGCCCTCTGGCATCCCAAGCCAGTTCTTAACCATCACGCCACTCTGCCGGCCCCTTAAATCACTTTTTTATTCTAGCCATCCTAGTGGGTATAAAGTAAGTGGTATCTTGTGGTTTTGATTTGCTTTTGTCTAATCACTGTTGATGTTAAACATGTTTTCATGTGCTTATTGTCCATTTATATATCTGCCATGGAGAAATGTTTATTCAGATCTTTTGCCCTTAAAGTTAGGTTGTCTGTTTTTTTATTTGTGAAGTGTAAGAATTCTTTATATTTTTCTAAGTATAGTCTCTAATCAAATATATGATTTGTAAATATTTTCTCCCATTCTAGAGGTTGTTTTTTCACTCTCTTGATGGTGTCCTTTGAAACACAAATGGTTTTTAATTTTGATCAAATCCAAATTACCCATTTTCACTTATAATTTTTTTTTCGGTGTCATATCTAAAAATCCTTTTCCAAATCCGACACCATGATTTACCCTTTGATTTTATCTAAGAATTTTATAATTTTAGCTCTTACATTTAGGGCTTTGATCCATTTTGAGTTAATTTTTGCATATGGTGTGAGGTAAGGATCTGACATCATTCTTTTGCCTGTGGATATCCAGTTGTCCCAACACCATTTGCTCAAAAGACTATTCTTTCTTCTTGAAATGTTCCTAATGGACTTGTTGAAAATCAGTTGGCCATAGACAAATAGCTTTATTTCTGGACTCTCAATTTTATTCCATTAGTCTATATGCCTATCATTATGCCGATACCATACTGCCTTGAATACCATTATTTTGTAGTAAGTTTGAATCAAGTATGAGTCTTCCTACTTTGTTTTTCTTTTTCAAGATCATTTTGGCTATTCTGAGTCCTTTGTAATTTCATATGAATTTTAGAATCAGCTTGTCAATTTCTACAAAGAAATCAGCTGAGAATCATATAGGGGTTGAATTGAATCTCTAGATGAATTTGGGGGTTATTGACAATGATATTAAACTTTTTGATCCATGAACATGGATTTTTTTCTATTTATTTAAATTTCTTTATTTTCTTTCAGCAATGTTTGTAGTTTTGAGTATAAGTTTTACACTTTTTGATACATTTATTTCTAAGTACTTTATTCATTTGATGCTATTGTGAATGGAATTAATTTCTTTTTTCCATTTCATTTTTGGATTGTTCATTGCAAGTATATAGAAATGAAATTGAGGGCCGGCCGAGTGGCACATTGGTTAAGAACTGGCTTGGGACGCCAGAGGGCCCCAGTTGGGATCCCACATAAGAGGGCCAGTTACACTGCCCTCTACAGCTAAGATGCTGAACAACGGCTCGACCTGGAGCTGGGCTGCCGTGAGTCGCCGGCGATGGCATAGGCTGTAGCCTCTGCTGCAGTGGGTTGCCATGGGCTACAGTGTGTGGCCAGCAGCCAGTGTGAGCGGCCAGCAGCTGCTGTGAGCAGCCGTCCAGAAGCTGGCAACAGATCTGCCTCACCCGGGAAGAGCGCAATGATAGTGCCAACTTGGGCCAGTGAAGCAAGGTCCTCCACAACTAGACTGAAGAACAAAAAAAGGACAGCAACTTGTCTGTTCCCCTTCCCCCAATTCACCAATTGAAAAAAAAAAGAAATGAAATTGAATTTTGTATATTGATTTGGTGTCCTGCAAGATTGCTGTGGTGGTTAATTTTATGTGCCAAAGGTGTTTGGAAGGTGTTCTTTTGATGACATTAACATTTAAATAGGTGAACTTTGGTTACAACAGATTGCCCTCCATAATGTGAGCCAGCCTCATCCAATCAGTTGAAGACCTGAATAGAACAAAAAAACCCACCCTCCCTAAGCAAGCAGGAATTTTCCAGCAGATTGCCTTCAGACTTCATCTGTGCTATAGGCTCTCTTGGGTCTACAGGCTGCTGGCCTTCAGACTGAAACTGCTTCATCAGCTCTCCTAGATTTCAAGATTGCCAGCCCACAAGGCAGATTTTAGACTTGCCAGACTCCATAGTCATGTGAGCCAATTCTTTATAATAAATCATACGCGCACGCGTGTGCGCGCGCGCACACACACATACACACACACACACACACACACACACACACACACANTGATTTCCATTCACTTTTGCAAACTGGATCACTTTTAACTTGAATTCAGCACTGTACGAAAATCTTTTCTGAGCCATTTCTGGGCAGAACGTGGCAAAACGTAACCTACTGTAATATACTGGTAACAAGTGCGAAACAATGAGCACAAAGACAACAAGCATGAAAAAGCGGGAAATGCAAGTAAAAAAAATCTATAACCACCATATAAACTGGGTACAACCACGCACCCAGGTTTTAGATCCCAAATTTTTCGAAAAAGGGTGCGTCTTATACATGGAGAAATACGGTAACTCTTAACCAACTGAGCCACTCAGTTGGCCAGGACTTTAAATTTTAAAGCAGCTATTATATCAAGTGCAATGATTACCTATGTTTATACAAAAACATGAATACAAATGTTTATAGTGGCTTTATTTGTAATCCACCCAACTGAAAACAACCCAAATGTTCCTTAATGGGGGGGAATGGATAAACTTAAAAATAAATAAACTACTGATGCGTGCAACAACATGGATTAATTGCAAATGCATTATGCTAAGTGAAAGAAACCAGAATACTGCATATTGTGTGATTCTATTTATACATTTTTTCTTTCTTTAACAGCTATGTTGAGATATAATTCATATACCATACAATTCACTCATTTAAGTGTACAATTCAGTGGTCTTTAGTATATTTACAGAATTGTGTAACCATCACCAGTCAATCTTAGAGCATTTTCATCATCTTAAAAAGAAATCTGTTTAGCTATCACTTTCCTATTTCCCCATTCTTCCTCTCCCCAAAAGCCCTATGCAACCATTAATCTATTTTCTGTCTTTATAGATTTGCCTGTTCTAGATATTTCATATAAATGGAGTCATACAATACGTTGTCTTTTGTGACTGGCTTCTTTTACTTAGCATTATGTTTTCAAGGCTCATCCATGTTATGGCATTTATCAGTACTTCGTCACTTTTTATAGCTGAATAATATTTCATTGTATGGATACACCACATGTTTATCCATTCATCAGTGATAGACATGGATTATTCCTATCTTTTGGCTATTATGAATAACGCTACTATAAACATTTGTGTACAAGTTCTCTGTGAACACCTATTTTCAATCTCTTGGGTATATATACCTAGGAGTGACATTGCTGGGTCATATGGTATCATATGGTAACTATGTTTAATCATTTGAAGAACTCCAGAAGTGTCTTCTAAATTGGCTTCTAAAATTTTATATTCCCACCAGCAGTATATGAGAGTTCCAATTTTTTCCACCAACATTTAACTCACTTTTTTTTTTTTTTAAGATTTTTATTGGGGATTTGGGGGGATGGGAATAGTGCTGGGGAATTGGGGGAAGGGGAACAGACAAGTTGCTGTCTTTTGTTCTTCAGTCTAGTTGTGGAGGACCTTGCTTCACTGGCCCAAGTTGGCACCGTCATTGCGCTCTTCCCGGGCAAGGCAGATCAGTCGCCGGCTTCTGGACGGCTGCTCACTGCGGCTGCTGGCCGCTCACACTGGCTGCTGGC
>NW_017731425.1:1800071-1802487 GCF_001890085.2 Hipposideros armiger | reverse complement strand
TTTTTTTATCATGTAAGTCTGCTGGATTTTGTCAAATGCTTTTTCTGCATCTATGAGATGATCATATGGTTTTTGATTTTTATTCTTTTGATATGATATGTTACATTAATTGATTTTCAGTTATTAAACAAATCTTGCATTTCTGGGATAAATCCCACTTGGTCACTGTGTGTGTGTGAGTGTGTGTGAGTGTGTGTGTGTGTGTGTGTGTGTATAATGCTGTTGGATTTGGTTTGCTATATTTTTTTGAGGATTTTTACATTCACATGAATGAGAGATACTAATCTGTAGTTTTCTTTTCTTGTGATGTCTTTGTCTGGGTTTGGTATCAGGGTAACACTGGCCTCATAAAAGGGGCTGGGAAGTGTTCACCACTCTTCTACTTTTTTGGAAGAGTATGTGAAGACTTGGCATTAATTCTTTAAATGTTTGGTAGAAATCAGTGGTGAAACTATCTGTAGCTGCATTTTTCTTTGTGGGCACTTTTTATTATTATTAGTTAATCTCTTGTGATAGTTCTATTGAGATTTTCTATTTCTCCTTGAGTCAGTTTTGGTAGTTTGTGTCTTTCTAGGAATTTTCCATTTCATATATGTTATTTAAACTATTGACATATCTGTTCATAGTATTCCTTTAAAATACGTTTTATATTTTCATAAAGACAGTAGTAATGTTTCCTCTTTTATTCTGATTCTAGTAATTTTAGTCTTCTCTCTTGTTTTCTTAGTCTGGCTTTATAAATTTTGTTGATCTTTCACAGAACCAGCTTATGGATTCTTCAGTTTTTTTCTGTTGTTTTTATATTCTCTATTTCATAAATTTCCAATATAATCTTTATTATTTCCTTTCTTCTGCTTGTTGTAATTTAGTTTGTACTTTTTCCACTGTCTTAAGATAGAAGTTTAAAATATTTGAGATCTTTTTTCTTTCTTAATATAGGCATTTACACCTATAAATTTCCCTCTAAGCACTTCTTTAAGCAGTGTTATGTTTTCTTATGTTGTATCTTCATTTTATTTATCTCAAGCTATTTTCTGATTTCTCTTTTGATTTCTTATTTGACCCACTGGTTATTTAGGAGTGTGTTAAATTCTATCTATTTTTGAGTTTCATCAATTTTATTCTGTTCTTGATTTATAATTTTATTGCATTGTGGTCAGAAAACATACTTTTTATTATTTTTATCCTTTTAAATTTATTGAGTTTTTGTTTAATGCTCTAACATATGAGATCTGACAATTAAGTTCGCGAACTCATCCTAGAAAAAGTGCTACATATCTCATTGCTCAATATCACTACGGTCACCATCAAAGTACTCCCCTTGGGAAGCTATGCACTGACACCAGAGCCTAGTCCACCCTTCAAAGCAATTTTGGAACTCTTTTTCTGGAATAGCCATCAGAGCTGTCGTCGTATTCCCCTTGATGTCCTGAATGTCATCAGCATGTCTTCCTTTCAATATTTCCTTTACCTTTGGGTAATGAAAGAAGTCATTGGGGGCCAGATAAGGTGAATAGGGAGGGTATTCCAACAGTTATTTGTTTACTGGCTAAAAACTCCCTCACATGTGAGCTGGTGCATTGTCGTGATGCAAGAGCTCTTTCAGGACCATTTTTGCACACACCTTTCTCATGCCAAGATTTTCAGTTAAGATTTTCCTGTTTCTCTGTCAATGTTTATTTGGTCTGCTATGCTTCTCACAGTTAGCTGACGATTTTGACACACAATTCGATGAATTTTTGCAGTGTGTTCATCTTCTCGTTACTGGCCTCCCTGACCTCTCCTCATCTGTGATGCGTTCTCTCCCCTCAGAAAAACATTTAATCCATTTGTACACTGCCATTTTCTTCATGGCATTGTCCCCATAAACTTGGAATAACACTTCCCTGATTTAACTTCCACTCTTGCCAAGTTTACCAAGAAATTTAATGTTTGTTTGTTGCTCTAATTCAAGCTCAGACATTCTCGCGACAGCACACAAAAACACAATAATGAACGCCACTCAGCAAGACACCACCACATGTCGACACAAACACAGCTGTGAGACACCAAGGTTATGAAACCTTACCAAGCTGTTTGTATAGGGCTGCCAATGTAAGCACACAGTGGCAAGTTTGCGAACTTAATTGTTAGACCTTGTACATTCAATGCTATCCCAGTCAAAACTCCACAGGCCTCTTTTGTAGAATTAATAAGCTGATTCTAAAATTTAAATGGAAATGTAAAGAACATAGACAAGCCATAAAACTTTTTTTTTTTAAGATTTTATTGGGGAATTGGGGGAGGGGAATAACGCTGGGGAATCAGGGGAAGGGGAATAGAAAGTTGCTGTTGCTTTGTTCTTCAGTCTAGTTGTGGAGGACGTTGCTTCACTGGCCCATGTTGGTATTATCATTGTGCTCTTCCTGGGTGGGCA
>NW_017731425.1:1795650-1798581 GCF_001890085.2 Hipposideros armiger | reverse complement strand
CCCGGTTCGGATCCCACATATGAGGGCCAGTGACACTGCCCTCCACAGCTAAGATGCTGAACAACAGCTCAACCTGGAGCTGGGCTGCCATGAGTTGCTGGTGACAGCATAGGCTGCAGCCCCTGTGGCAGTGGGTTGCCATGGGCTACCGTATGTAGCCAGCAGCCAGCGTGAGCGGCCGGCAGCTGCAGTGAGCGGCCGTCTAGAAGCCGGCAACACCCGGGAGGAGCGCAATGATGGTGCCAACTTGGGCCAGTGAGGCGACGTCCTCCACAGCTAGACTGAAGAACAAAAGGAGAGCAAGTTGTCTGTTCCCCTTCTCCCAATTCCCCAGCGCTGTTCCCATCCCCCCAATTCCCCAATTAAAACAACAACAAACAAACAAACAACCAATACATGCAAACTTGCGAATGAAGTTTTAAAAGTCAGATGAGAGTATATATTATATGATTTCATTTACATTAAATTCTAGAAGCAAAATTAATCTAAAATGATAGGAAACAAATTGGTGTTTACCTAGGGGTGGGGATTGGATGAGGATTTAGTGTAAAGAGACATAAGGAAACGTTAGGGTGAGAAATGTTCCCTGTCTTGGTTGTGGTGGTTACAAGGATATATACATTTATCACAGCTCATATAAATGTACACAAAATAGATACAGCAATATGTACAATAGTATGTAAATTTTGTCTCATTACAGTTAAATTTTAAAAAGCAGTGATCCGCAGTGTTAACCATTAAAGCCCTATTTATAATTGCCCTAAATTGGAAACAATCTAAATGTTCCTCAATGAAGTACTGACTGGTTCAATAAATTTGGGTAGACCAATAAAATGAAGTACTACGTAGCCATTAAGAACATATTAGAGAAATAAAATTATTGACCTGGAAAAAATACCTCTACTTTTTTTGGTAAATGAAGGTAAAATAAAACAAGCCACCTAATAGCCTCCCAATATGTAATATAATTTGGGTTATGTCAATAACTTATGCTCATATTTTTATAATTCTATAATTCTACAGAGTTGAGTTATGTGGTAAGCTAAGCCATGATTGCTTTTCCTTTCTTATGTAAGCTTTTGTTTTCCCTGCAGTTAATTGTTTTAATTTGCTTAATTTTCTTCATACTTATTCCTAATTCAATCTCAAACTTTCTGCTGATTATCTAAGCTTGAACTGTCCAAGATGGTACCCACTAACCACACTGTGGCTATTAAAATTTAAATTAATTTTAATTAGATAAAATGATGAGTTTAGTTCCTCAATCACACTAGCCACATTTCAATTGCTGACTAGTGAGTACTGTATTGGACATTTCCATCATTACAGAAAGATTTAATGGACAGTGCTGGTCTAAATCTTATCCTCTTAGATAGTCAAAAGCAATAATTTCGTCCTTACTGAGAAATTTCTCCTGGAGCTTTTTTTTTTTATTAAATTATTTTTTATTATGAAATACACATTTTTTAGAATTAGTTTCAGCTGTACAACACAGTGCAATAGTTATACTTTTTACCCCTCGAAGNCAGTCTACACCATCACTGGAGACTCACGGCAGCCCAGCTCCAGGTCGAGCTGTTGTTCACCATCTTAGCTGCAGAGGGCAGTGTCATTGGCCCCCATGTGAGATCCGAACCGGGGCCCTGCTGCTCAGAGCTGGCATCCCAAGCCAGTTCTCAATCAATGCGCCACTTGGCTAGCCCGCATAAAACTTTTGAAAAAGAACGAAGTTGGAGAACTTACTTGATCAAATATCAAGACATAAAGATACAGGAAACAAGATAGGGTGACATTGTGGTAACGATAGACATATGAGCCAATGGAACAGAATACAGCATTCAGAAATATACCCACACATGTATAATCAATTGATTTTTACAAAAGTACCAAGTTAAAAGGAATTCTTTTTGACAAATGGTCCTGGAACAACTGGATATCCATATAAGAAAAATGAAACTTAATCCTTACCTCATACCACATACAAGGTTATCTCAAAATAGATTAAGGACCTAAATGTAAGAGCTAAAACTATAAAACTTCTAGAAGGAAACAAAATTTTTAGCAAAAATTTCTTAGGGAGTTCTCTTAAAGCACCAACCATATAAGAAATAATATTGGTAAGTTGGATTTTATCAAAATTTAAAGCTTCTCTGCTAAAGACATTGTTAAGAAAATGAAAAGGCAAGCCAAAGTCTGGCAGAAAATGTTCTTAATACATGCATCTGACAATTCAGAATATATAATTTTATGTATACATATTATACAAATTATTTTCAATTCAATAATAAGACAATCTCTTTTTTTTAATGTCCAAGAATTTGAAGAGGCACCTCACAAAAAATATGTGGCAAGTGCCAAATAAGCATGTGAAAAGATGCTTACTGTCATTACTCAATAGGAAATGCAAATTAAAACCAAGATGAGATACTAATGCACATTCACTAGAATGACTAAAATTAAAATTGACAATACCAAGTGTGGTAAAGGATGTAAAGCTTTTGGAATTTTCATACATTGCTGGCTGGTATGTAAAATGGTACAACCACTTTGGAGAACATTTTTTTAATTTCTATAAAATTAAACATACACTGACTATATGATGCAGCAATTTCACTCCTAGTTATTTACCCAAGAGAAATGAAAAAATATAATCACAAAAAGAAATGTACACAAAGGTTCATAACATCTTTATTCATAATAGTTCCAAACTGGAAACAACCCAAATGCCCATCAGCAAGTGAAGGGATCAGTAAATTGTGGTATCTTTGTACAATGAATTATTGTCAGCAATAAAAAAGAACAAACGGGGCCGGCCAAGTGGTGTGATGGTTGAGAACTGGCTTGGGATGCCAGAGGGCCCCGGTTCGGATCCCACATATGAGGGCCAGTGACACTGCCCTCCACAGCTAAGATGCTGAACAACAGCTCAAC
>NW_017731425.1:1697056-1790595 GCF_001890085.2 Hipposideros armiger | reverse complement strand
TTCTTATCATCAGTGTTCTAAACTCTGCCTCTGAAAGGTTGGATACCTCTGTTTCATTTAGTTGCATTTCTTGAGGTTTCTTCTGATCTTTTACTTGGGACATGTTTCTTTGTTTCTTCATTCTGGCTGTCGCTCTGATTGCTTCAATGTATTAGATCACCAGCCGAGCAATTTGGTTTGCCAGCTCCACTGTTTCTACAGACACCTCCAGCCTCACCGAGCCGAGCTAAGAGAGTCCTCACTATTTTCTCCTTCCAGCTATTGTAGAACTCCTCTTCCCGGCAATGTAACTCTGGGGTGGTGAGCGCGGTGTGGGGCCGGAGGGTCTTGCCCCCAATCAGAGAAGCCTCCCCACCACTGAGGTGACCCTCACGGGGTTCGCCCTCTCTCGTCTCTGCCCCTCCTGCCGGACTCGATGTGGCCTCCTCTTTAAGTCCTTCGTTTAGAGGTTCTGTTCATCTAGGGTCCAGGGAACTCCCGAGGTTGAATATCTTATAAATTATTTGTAATTTTGTTGTGATCCTGGGAGGTAGTTGGCACAGCGGCTGTCTATTCCGCCATCTTACCGGAAGTCCCTCTCCTGGAGCTTTTCACCTTTGACCAAATCTGGATGATGGCTATCTCTGCCTGGTGACTGGCTCTCATTCTGGAATCTCCCTTCACCAATTTCCAGGGAAGTCTTTGCCTTTCCCTTGATAGATCTCCTTTTCCTATTCTTGGTTTGCTCCCTCATTTCCATTGAGCTTATTCTCTGGTAACTTCCTTAGAGAGGGGTGATGGGAAATAAGTTTTTGAGGTCTTACATGCCTTAAAAATATCATTATTCTATATTTGATTGAGAGTTTGGCTGGAAATAAAAATCTAGGAGGACAGTTATCTTTCATAAAATTTTGAGGCATTGTTTTTTTGCCTTCTAGCTTTCAATGTTGCTCTTAAGAACTTCCAAGCCATTCTGATACTGTGTTTTTGTATATTATCCCTTTTTCTTCTTGTCTGGAAGCTTTTTCCTCAGGTTTCTGAGATTTCATAATATTGTGCCTTGATGTAGGTCTATTTTCATTCAGTATTTGTGCTTGTCACTCAGTGGCCCATTTGAATCTGGTAACTTGTGTATTCCTTAAGTTTTGGGAAATTTTCTTGAATTGTCTCCTTGTTGAAAATTATGTCCCTCCAAATTTCTCTGTTCTTTTTTTCTGGATCTCCTAATATTTAGTGAGTGGACCTCCTGAACAGTACTCTTATTTTAAAAAATATTTTCTTTCCAATTTTCCATATCTTTGTGCTTTTGTTCTGCTCTCGTGGATAACTCCTCAACATAATCCTACTCTTCTATTGAGTTTTCACTTGTCTTTTCGTTCTCAAGAGCCTTTTCTTGTTCTCTGAATAATCTTCTTTATGGCATTCTGTCTTCATGCTTACAGAATTGTCTGTTATCTCAGAGGATATTATCTCTAGATAGATTTCTTCTCTCTGTATGTTTGTGTCTGTTTCTTCTCTTTCTTTGCTATTTCCTCCTCTACCCCCTTCCACCTCCCCTACCTCTCTCTCCTCAGAAGTCAAAAGATGGCCGGTAGTCCTTGGTTGTCTGCTCATATTTAAGAGTGGAGCAACTAGAAAGCTCTGAGCTTGTGGATGACTGTGATTGTGGATTTCATTGTAGAATCATCTGGTCAGGCCCTTGGGAGAATCCTCAATATCTGTATATAAAAATTTTACCCCTTGATCAGTTTCCTCAGAATCTGTGTTGGCCACCAGTGTTTTGGGAGCCAAATAGACGGCTGAGAGTCTCCAGTCAGTATGCATACTTTCACTTAATTCCCTGTCTCCAGTACCATAACCCTGCCTCAATTGTGCTTTGTATCCCAATATTTGAAGACCTTTATCACCCTCTCCAGAGAATAAACATTTGATTTTATGCCCAGGTGGGCAAGGGACAACTGTTTGGCTCTGCAAAGTTGAGGAAGGGATCTGAGGATTCCAAATGCTTCATAAATGTCTTTTAGTTGGTCTTATTTTAGCTCCTCTACCCACCCTCTTTATCTCCTCTTCCAAAAGTACCTGATATTGGAAATCCCTTAGACTAATGTACATTTGGATGGTCCTTGGTTTGCTCTACTGCTGTTTTAAATTACCAACTATGTTAGTTACCTCTCATCCATCTGCTTTCCAGCTTCCAAAATTTAATTGCTGTTGTCTTCTCTTATTCTTTCTGTCCTTTGGGGTTTCTGCTTTTTAAATAAATCTCTTTACTGTCATTCTAGTTGAGTTTGGAGAGAAAACTAAATAAATGTGTGTGTCAATCTACCATCTTTACCCAGAAGTCAGTAAATATGTTTCTTAAAAAAATAAATGTCAAGAATTAGCTTATAGGACAAGCAATGCATTTTTTTCTCTAGGCATTTTGGTCTGAAGAATAAAAATAATATTACTTGCTTTATTCAGGATTTCTGAGAATTGGTAAAGCATTGCTTAACAATTATAATGTAAAAAACACTTTATAATACTATAAAAATTACTATAAAATTATATTTAAAGGATTTAAGTCTAAATGGTCTCAAGAAGAGAATATTAGCTCATATCCTTCCACTTAGAAATGAACACCTCTGCTGAATAGAAGGCCACTGCATATAATAATGATATTATCTGAAAATATTTGCATGTTTTTAATTTCTGATTAATACTGTATCTTTTCAGAGCTTCCAGAACACCTGTAGTCTTAATTTAGGAAAAAATACTGGTAGAAGATAGTTCAAAAGTCCACAAAGATACTTCCCTGTTAATTTATAAGAACACACAGAGAGATCAATTTCCTCCACTTGGTTTCGGATGCTTGGTGTCAGAATTCTGACTTTGTTCAAAAGCAAAACTGAAATTCTCAGAGAAAGAGAGGAGGAAAATTTGAATGCAGTTGGTCCAACCATTAGGTAGAAAAGCCTTCACCTGATCCTGATTGCCCTTCTAGTTACTGTTTCCTTCCTTTCTTTACCAATGTTTTTACAAGATGCTTTCCATCTATTGCACCCCTTCTCACCTGCTCTTCAACTAAGAAAGCTGGCTTCTTCACCTCACTTTCCTAACTACTCTCTTCAAAATAAACAATGACTTTTAAATGACTAGATCTCGTGGTTTTTACTCCTTTTTTTTCATTATTTTTTACCTGTTTTGTGATGTTGACTATACATTCTCTTTTAAATGTTCCTTCTTATTTCTATATTATACAGTTCTCATTCTCTTTCCAGCTGTCTGACCTGTCATTTGTTTCTCTCATCACTTTTGTTCCTCCTCCCACCACTAATTGCAGGCGAACCCTGATGTCTCCAAGGTCTCTGACCACATGCTATTCAATCTCTATGTACTTCCCTTTGGAGGACTCATCCATTCTCAGGACTTCAAGCATTACATTTATGCTGTTGATGCCCAAATGTCTTACTTACCTTGAGCCCTGACCATGTCCCAGAACTCCAGTCCTATCTTTTAACCTTCTGTTGGACATTTCCATTTTGATGTCCCTCTTATCATATCAAATCTAATATGCTCATCTTTTTATTCACCACTGCCCTCCTCCGTTCACACCCAGAACAAGTTTCCCTGCCTCTCAGCATCACCTCTATCCTCTCAATGTCTTAATTTTTAAATCCTGAAATCATTCTCCTTATTTAGTCATGTATCAAAATTCCCCCAAGCCTTCCCTTTCCAGCCTGTTCTTTCTGCCCAAACTTGAGTCCAGGCCTTCATCCTCTTGCATTTGAATTGCTGCCACAGCCTCCAGGCTCTCCCACAGCCTCCTGCTCTGTCCCCCATACCACTGCCAGTCTAATCTTCTTTAAATATAACTTTCATCATATTACTTCCCTAATTAAAGTAGCTCATGACTCCTACTTTTTACTACATCAAGTCTAAACACCTCTCATGATCTGGCTCCCTGTTACCTGTCATATTTCCCACTATTACCCAACATGTTCTCCTTCCTTGTTAGGTCAGGTTTTTTTTACTGTCACAAGAACAAGCCAAGTTCATTTCTGCCTCCATATCTTAATAAATATACTGTCTCTTGCCTGGAATGCCTTTCTTCTTTCCATTGACCCCAAATCATATCCATCTTACAAGAGACTTGTCTATGCTTTCTGTGTCCACTTCCCTGCTTTCTATGCTTTTTAACCTACTTTAATCAGGTATTCATCCCCACCACTCCATTGTCCAATACAGTTCTCATTATTTTCCCATCATTAGTCACTTCCTTAGTGTTTCCCATTTCAGTAAATGACACCATCATTTACCCAGTTGCTCTGACTAAAACCTTAGGAGCCGTCCTTTCTTCTTCTCCTTCATAACCCACATCCAGTCCACCAGCAACTCCAGTGAGCTCTCCTTTCAAACTATGTTTCAAATCTGACCACTTCTCACTATCTCAGTGCTACCACTTTAGCTCAAGTATACAGTACCCTGTAGTGCTCTCCCTATTTTCATTTTTGCTCATACACAGTTTATTTGACATAAAGCATCCAGGGTCATCTTTTAAAGTAATGAATCTGTTCATGCCACTTCACTTTCTTTTTTTTTTCTTTTTCATTTTTCTTAATTGGGGAGTTGGGGGAGGGGAGCAGTGTTGGGGAATTGGGGAAGTGGACCAGCCAAGTTGTTGTTCTTCAGTCTTTGTTGTGGAGGATGCCAGTTGCCATCTGGTTTCACGTCGGCAGCTCGTGGCTTCTAAGCTCAAGGTGCTGTGTTCAATCTTAGTTGCTGGTGGGCATAGCCATCATCCCATGTGGGAGTTGAACCAGCAGACTTGTTGTTAAGAGCGCACACTCTATCCACTGAATCATCCGGGCGGCAGCTTAACTCAAGGTGCCAAGTTCAGTTTTAGTTGTGGGCGGGCATAGCCCACCATCAAACAGACAGTCTTGTTGTTAGGAGCACGTGCTCTCACCAGCTGAGCCATCCTGTCACCTATTGGCAGCTCAGCTCGGGCGCAGCGTCACTGGCTCATGTGGGAATTGAACCGGCGGCCCAGTTGCTCAGAGCTCTGGCTCTTAAGCCAACTCTTAACCAACTGAGCCTCTCAGCTGGCCCGCCACTTCACTTTCAGTGGCCTTCAGGGCCATACCTGATTGGCTCTAGGCCTTAGTTCCTTCCATCTTCTCCTTGCTCCTTCTCCAGCTTCTCTGGCCTTTTTTCTTTTTCTAGAATGAGCCAAGCTTATGGAAACCTCAGTAACATGGACACATTTCAAAATAATCACTAGATATATTTGAACAGAATAAGTGTCTTTAGTTTCCACAATATTTGTCTGTAAAATATGTATTATATTAATGGGGAAAAAACAGGAAAATGTACAATCTTTCTAACATTAATATTTTTGTATAAATTTATTTTTATTTTGAAACAATCTTTAACTTACAGAAAAGCTGCAGGTACCACACAAATAATGTTTTTCTGAACCAGTTGCTTCATCACTCCTGAATACTGCAGTATGCAATTCCTAGAAGCATGGACATTGTCCTACATAATCCTAGTACAGCCATGAAAATCAGGAAATTAAGTTTGATACATTACTAACATCTAACTCTCAGACTCCATTCAGGTTTTTCCAATTGGCTCAATTATGTCCATTATAGCAAAAGGATCCAGGTTAGATCACATGTTGCATTTAGTTGTTAAATTTCTTTAGCCTCCTCTAGTTTGGAACAGTTCTTCTGTCTTTCCTCGATTTTTATCACCTTGACATGTTTTTATAGAATGGGCCAACTATTTTGTAGAGGATCTTTAAATTTGGGTTTGTCTGATGTTTCCTCATGATTAGATTCAGAGTATGTATCTTTCTCAAGAGTACCATAAAAGTGGTGCTGAGTACTCATACTCATTGCTTCCTGTCAAGTGACACATAATTTTGATCTGCCCATTACTGATGATGTTTATTTTTTGGTCACTTGATTAACCTGGTTTCTGCATGGCTTCTTTTATTTTTTTTAAGATTTTTTTTTTATTGGGGAATTGGGGGAATGGGAACAATGCTGGGGAATTGGGGGAAGGGGAACAGACAGGTTGCTGTCCTTTTGTTCTTCAGTCTAGTTGTGGAGGACGTTGCTTCACTGGCCCAAGTTGGCACCATCATTGCGCTCTTCCCGGGCGAGGCACATCAGTCGCCGGCTTCTGGACAGCCGCTCACTGCGGCTGCTGGCCGTTCACGCTGGCTGCTGGCTACATACGGTAGTCCATGGCAACCCACTGCCACAGGGGCTGCAGCCTACGCCGCCACCGGCGACTCATGGCAGCCCAGCTCCAGGTTGAGCTGTTGTTCAGCATCTTAGCTGTGGAGGGCAGTGTCACTGGCCCTCATATGTGGGATCCGAACCGGGGCCCTCTGGCGTCCCGAGCCAGTTCTTAACCATTGTGCCACTCAGCCGGCCCTGCATGGCTTCTTTACTGTCAAATTTCTCTTCTTCCCCTTTGTAATGAATAAGTAGTTTGTAGGGAAGTACTTTGAAACTATGTAAATTATCCTGTTCCTTATTAAACTTCCATTTATTCATTATTTATTTATATCGGTATAGGCTCTGGGTACCTGGTTTGTCCATTACTATCATTATTTATTTTGATACTCTCACTGTCTCAGATTTTTCCAGTGGGAGCCCCTTCAAGCTATGTGTTTTGACATGTCCCATTTTCTTACATTCTGGTACAATAAGCTATTCCAGGCTCATCTTGTACCTTCTCTGTCTCAATCCTGGAGTCAGCCATTTCTCCCAGGACCCCTGAGAGAAATGTGTTTCCTTTTAGTAGCAAAGATGTGGGCTCTCAGTGGACAGAGCTAGAGAATATATGTATGAACACATGCACACAAACACACACACACTATATTTATGTCTCTATATACAATCCACAAGTTCACATCTATACTGACCAGTATTCTGATATAGAAATTATTCAAGTTTTTCACTAACCATATTTGTAATCTCTTTCTCCATCAGTGAGAAATCTGACTCCCATTTTACTTGAACATATTGAACTATTTTATCAGTCCCCTCAAATGTAACCAAACCCACATCCTTACCCCCTTCCCCCCACACACATAGATACCCATCCCACCCCACCAGGGCTCAGATTCTCCTGCCCTCAAACTGTTCCCCATGTTGATGCAATGTCCTCCTCACCCTGCCTGGGCTCTGACACCCACCGTGCGTCAATACTTGTGAGGCCCTCCTCGCTTCATTTGGCCTCTGACTCCTCATGCGGCCTGCCGTCCACATGGATGCCCTCCTCACACTGCCCAGGCTGACACCCCACCAGGGAGAAGCCTATCTTGCTCTGCCACACATAACGCTGGCTTTAGGACTAAGCTGTTCACCAAGGGATGGAAAGAGGAAAAATAACTAAGGTGGATATTTTATTTAGAAAAAGCTTCTTAGTTAGTGTAGATTTGACTACAAGTCGAGCAGGTTATAACATTTCTGTTCCCTTTCCCCTAAAAAAGCATATATGTATTATTAATATCAATCAGTCTGCAATACCATAGTAATCAGTAGACAAGAAGTCAAATCATTTCTGAAAGAACACTCAACCTAGGTCAATGTAGAAACAAAACATCCAGATTAAAAAAAACAAAAAGATTCCTTCATATTTTTTCCATCCTTTGTTCAAATATTTTGTATTATAGTCTCAAAATCACTATTAAGTGCTAATGATTATGATATGTTTGTGAACCATACACTCTGAAGATGGTGGTTTCTGATGCCTGAGACCCTTGGATCAAAATTAATTTTATCTTTTAAAACTGAGATGCAAATATTTTGTCACAATAACACTACTGTCATTCAGTTATACCACAAGACTTTGCAAGGCAATGTCTACATTGAATTAATTGTCCTTTGAAACTTTAGAACTAAAACCTCTGCAAGATTGCCCTTGATAACCATTTCACAGATATGAAGCACTGATGAGGAGTCAGACTATTGCCATCAAAGGGACTACAACCCCTGGAGACATGTCTCATTCCTATGCTTACTTCAAATTTTCTTTGTCTGACAAAGGTAAATTTAGCCTTTCTTCTAAATCAAGAAATGATACGACTGGACTTTTGTTTAATTCTAAGCCAAAACATTCCCAAACCCCCACTGCATTCCGGGAAGCCCTAAATTCTATTGAAGTGCTCTCTTGGCCATGCACTCCTCATCGGCACCCTCTTGGTGACCGTGAAAAGGGAACACATCCTCCATGACTGCTCAGACCAGGTGGGTCAGATTAGCTTTACAGTACACTTTCAAGGAAGCTAACAAGGCTCCTCTGTGGGTGTTTGAGCACACTTTACAAAACTGCTGATGACCTCATGAGCCAAAGAAAGCAGGTCTCACATTGTGGACTAAGCCTAAATATTAATACTACTTTTTATTTATGTAGTGTCTTTTTTCCAAGGAGCTCCAACCTCTTTACAGACATTATGTCATTAATCCTCAAAGCATCGCTGTTTGGTACACGGCAAATATTATCGCCCTCCCTTTTTTTTACTATGATGGAAACTTGCAAGTCAATGATGGAACCCAGCCCCCTGGTCCTCAGTCTTTGCACTATACCATGAAAAAGACCAGATGAATAATTTTTCAAGTTTATTCATTGCTTCTTGGGTGGGATTTGAGAGGATGTCTCAGTTCGTATACATTTCAATTTTCAGTGTCTCTAGGTTCCATGCTCCTCTTTTTCTTCTTCATTTCAAGGTAAACATTTTGAGCATATGTAGTTCGTCTGCCACTGTTGCATTTACAGGAACACTAGAAATTTATAGCTAAAATTTGAAGTGAAATACTTGTTATTGAACATGTAATGTCACTTATCACTCTGAGATCCCTTATACTTCTCATACCCCAAGATTAGATTTTTTTTTTTAAATCCCCATGCCAGCTCAGGGCACATTTCATTTACAGCAGCCACATATTTAATTTGTATTGAGTGATTAACATGTACCACATATTGTGCCAAACATTTTCAAATACATGATCTTATTTTACATATGTAATATTCCATGAGAACTTGTTAGATTAAGTCTCATGTGTGAAAACACTCTCTTAGAGTAGGGCAAGAAAAAAAAGGCACTAATAGATATATGGCCTCAGCTGCTATCATCCAAAAAAAAAAAAAAACTCAATTAACTCTAATTCCTTTCGTGGAAATCCCCAGTGTAAATATTTCCACAAAAAGGGAAAATGTGGGTAAATTCTAAAAACCACCAGGAATTAGCTCAATACCCACAAAGTAAAAAAAAAACAAAAACAAAAACCACAAAACACTTAAAAGATTGGTTCCCGCAGACTCAACAATTAATGAAAAGTGCAGAGAAGAGAACAAAACACAGCCATATCTAATTATGGCAAATATTTCTTGATTTCACTGGTTAGACACTTCCTAATAATAGAACCAGGAATTACGAACTCAGTAGCATAATTTTAAACACTCACAAAAATCAGTTTCACATCTCATTTTTTTATTCTTTTATATGACCAACTGTGTTGCTGTTTTCCTAACTGGTGATGTCTGTACATTGCTGAATTAGATAATGGCAGTGAAAAGAAAGATACTGGGGGAAAATTAGAAAAACTCTTCTAAGACAGGGAGAAGCTTTCAACTTTTAATCATTAAATTCTGAAAGCCTCAGAGTAAAACATGCCAGATGCCCTGCAATAATAATACTATTTTATTCTGCTCTCTGGCCCAGCCTGATTTGAAATAGCCCTGCATTTCTAAATAAATAGTGTTTAATTTGAAACTGAGCAGCCCTACCCCATCATGGAAAATCTTTATAGGTTGGAAAATATGTACAGTATGTCATACTTTAGGTATATAATTTAGCCAAATTCTGTAGCATAGCTACACTGCAGTTTATACTCAACAACCTTAGGTTTTTAAGAAAATACATTCATAACATTTTAAATGTTTGTTTTTTCTTGTCATAGGCAATATTAGCCAAAAAGAATACCCTGTTTCCCAAGTAAAAATTTAATGATGGGGAAACTTAGAAAGTGGTAGTCCAAAAACTGGTGTTTACTCCAGGGTTTCCATGCAGTATTGACTGTACACTGCACAATTCCAGGGATACCTGAAACATAGACAACAATGTGAATGGCGCCCCCTGGAGGTGAGCAATGCTTGGCAGCCCTGATTATAACTAGCAAAGCTTTTGAAAATGCTCATATTTTTTTCTCTGATTCACAACCAAAGACTAGTTGTGACTGCAGTAGGACTTTTATTATTATTCCTTATGTATTTTTGTGTGTATGTGTGCAAAGTTCTTAGTTTTTCCTCTCTATATTTGTTTCAAAAGACTTCCTTACTGACAATTTTAGCACACTGATCTGGCATTCTCCCAGCTATAGGTTTTCCTGAGTCAGGGAAAACGTGTGTAATTTGAGAAAAAGCTCGCCAAACGTGCTCAACCAGCCCTGGGCTTATTTATGAAGTCCCTCCCCCCATTCTCTTTCTCTACATTCCTGCAGCATACTGCTTGTACCTTTATTTAGCCCTTACTTCATCTTACCTGTGTTAGATGTTGGGTAGAGTTTGTCATTCAACATGTGTTCCTTACTACCTTGAAACATTCTGCTGCTGTGCCATCCTGCTGTTCCCATCACCACCAAAGCACAGTACCTTGAATCTCTGCTTTCCTGACCCTCCTCTTTTACCTTTCCACTCTTTGATTCTCTTTTATTTCCCATAGTCCTGACGAAAAAGTGTGGTCTCCAGATGGGGATGATAACTGGTGGCACTGGGAAGAAAGCCCACCTCCATAGATGAGACCAGGAGTGACCCTGCAGATTGGTCTGTTACTTGGTCACAGCCCTCTACCTCCTTTTTACTCTTACTGTGGCTAGGCCTGCTCCAGCTTTAGTAAAACAATTTGAGGAGAATGATGTGAATTTTATGGCAGTTGATTTCAATATGAAAATAGAACAGACAGTTTCTGGAGGAATGTTTAAGAGGCTGGTAACAGTGGTTGCTTTCTAAGGGGGACATTGAGTGGCTCCGGAATGGTGGGGAGAGTCTCACTGTACCTTTATTTTACCTTTTGAATTTAATACTATGTAACTGTATTAATTATTGAAATAGATAAATAAAACCAAAACAATGGGAGCAGGCAATTAAATAACTAGACATGAACTAAATTAATGCCATAGAAAATTCAGTTAATAATAGGAATTCAAGTAAATTAAAAGTAGATCAGAAAAGAGGCAAGATCATTTTCATTTTGTTTTAGAAACTTTGTAAATGTTTTACCGTTTGCTGAAAAAGTAAAATAAAAATTAAGTTTAAGTGTCTGCCCCTCATATACAACTTATCCTCACTCTGCACATCCACTATTTCTCTTTAGGGTTTTTTGGGGGTTTTTTTCCTTGTCTTTTTCTCTTCAAGTGAACTTAGGGTGAATTTAAAGTGAAAATTTGACTTCTTAATGAAAGTATCTTTGCCACTCTGCCTCCACCTTGTATGGAAGAACTATTCAGGGGATGCCAGAATTCCTAAGTGTCATCTATTCTCCCTCTCCTTCCTGCCAGTGAGAGTAGGCAGTTACAACCCAAGTTTTGGATATCACACCAATAGAGATCTTCCATCTCAGACAAAAGACACCAGAGTGGTCTTTTTCTTTATGTCTTGTGGGACCTATCTCTATAGTCATTTCTGTACTTACAGTTGTACTGTGTTTCTCTCAACACCTGCTAAAGTACTTCATAGAGACTAAGATTCAAGCAAATGACCTACATAGCAAGTCTATGAGAAGCAGGGTATCACATTTCCAATTCTGTATCTATTATCTGTTCATCTCTTTTTTGAAGAATCAGCAAACCTATGTCAAGTTTAGTACCTCTAATAACACTATCATGTCATTGCCTGTAGGTTTCCTCCAACATGGCACAGACCAAGAAACATTTTCATTTTTATAATTACTTCAAGTATGTGCTTGAGTGTGTTTTTATGTTTTATATGTTTGTCTTTTGCTACCACAGAATTACTAGTTAATTATTCTTGAAACTAGGAAAGTCACTGACATTTTTCTATTGAAAAGTATCTAATAATATTTTAGAATATTTTATAATTGTGCAAGTTTAAGCCAAATAAACTTTAAGATATTTTTATGTTCTTTTATTACCTTTTCAGCTTACAAATCAAAATAGTTTCATAATAAAGCTTTTATCACATCGAAATAAAGGAAAACAAAGAAATGAAGTAGTAAGCATGTTGATTATAAACAAATCAAGTAATAAAACATAATTTTAACGGAATTAATAAGCAAATTAATGTGGAACTTCATATTTTTAATTTTAACTTTAATTTAGAAGTTATATGTGGGTATATTCTAAAAGATAATCGAAAACTACCAATAAGGATATTTCATACCTTTGACTTGGTATGTAAAACACACACACACACACACACACACACATACACACACACACACACACACACACACACACACACACACACACACACACACACAATGTGCTGTCCAATGTGGTAGCCACTAGCTACACAACAGCTATTGGAACTTGAAATATGGCTAATTTGAGCTGGGATTGCTATATGTGTAAAACTATACACTGGATTGTGAAGACATGGTATGAAAAAAGAGAATGTAGTTGGTACGAAGGCTGTGGGTTATTGCTAAGCTGAAAAAAGAGAATGTAAACTATCAAAAAATTTTTATTGGTTACATATTGAAATGATAACATTTTAGATATATTGGATTAAATAAAATAATTAAAATTTAATTTCATCTGTTTCACTTTTTAAAATATATCTATAAGAAAATTTAAAATTATATATGTGGCTTATAATTGTGTCTTACATTCTCTTTCTAGTCTACAGCACTATGTATATATGCATATATATAATGTATATATACATACATATATGCATATATTTGATTTGTGGACTTTTTAAAAGCATATATATGATAATGCTTTTTTCTGAAACTTGATTTTTTAACTTAACATATATCTTGGAAATTTTTCCTTGTCAGCATATTTATATTAACCTCATTCTTTTTAACTACTGCATAGTATTCCTTAGTAGTAAAGTGCTCTGGTTTATTTCAATTTTCTGCTATTATTGGAACATTTAAGTTGTTTTTGCTTTTCCTTAGGAACATTACTTCAGGGAATGTCCTTGAACATGACTCTGTGTGTGCATATGGGAGTATTTCTCTAGAGTAGATGTCTAGGGGTCAGAAAATATATGCATTTGAAGTTTTGTAGATTGTCCAGATTGTCCTGTTCAAAGACTGTACCACCACAGGAAATACTCGTTGTTTTCCTTTACAGTTTCATATTTTTTATTGTGTGCTACTTTTATTTTTACCTTTTTTATTGTGGTAAAATATACATAACATAAAATTAATCATTTTAGCTATTTTTAAGTGTGCAATTTAGTGGCATTAAGTAAATTCACATTGTTGTGCAACCGTCACCACCATCCATCTCCAGAACTGCTTTCATCTTCCCAAACTGAAACTCCATACCCATTAAACACCAGCTTCTCATCTCTCTCCCTAGCCCCTGGCAACTACCATTCTACCTTATGTCTCAATGAATTTAACTACTCCAGGTACTTCATATAAGTGAAATCATACAATAGCAGTCCCTTTGTGCTTGGCTTATTTCACTTAGCATAATGTCCTCAAGGTTCATCCATGTTGTAACATGTGTCAGAATTCCCTTCCTTTTTAAGACTAAGTAATATTCCATTGTATGTATAGACTACGTTTTGTTTATCCATTCATCTATCAATGGACATTTGGGTTGCTTCTACCTTTTGGCTATTGTGAATTGTGCTGCTGTTAACATGGGTGTACAAATACCTGTTCAAGTTTCTGCTTTCAGTTCTTTGGGGTATATACCTAGAAGTGGGATTGCTGGATCGTATGATAATTATATTTTTAATTTTATGAGGAACTGCCGTACTGTTTTCCATAGCAGCTGCACTATCTTACATTCCTACCAGCAATGCACAAGGGTTCTAGTTTCTCCACATCATCCTCAATACTTCTTTTCTTTTCTTTTAAATAATAGCCATCCTCATAGATGCGAAGTGATATCTGACTGTGGTTTTGATTTGCATTTCCCTAATGATTAGTGATGTTGAGAATCTTTTCATTTACTTTGTGGCCATTTGTATATCTTCTTTGGAGAATTGTCTATTCAAGTCCTTTTCCCAGTTTTTAATCAGGTTGTTTTTTGTTTTTAAATTATAGGAGTTATTTATATATTATGGACATTAATCCATTGACATATGATTTGCAAATATTTTCTCTTATTCCCTGGATTGTCTATTCACTCTCTTGGTAGTGTCTTTTGATGCACAAAAGTTTTTAATTTTGATGAAGTCCAGTTGATGTATTTTTTTCTTTTGTTGCCTGTGTTTTCAGTGTCATATTCATGAAATCTTTGCCAAATCCAATATCATGAAGCTTCTGCCTATGTTTTCTTCTATGAGTTTTATAGTTTTAGCTTCTATGTTTTGGTCTTTGATCCATTTTGAGTTAACTTTTGTTTGTAGTGTAAGGGTCCAACTTCATTCTTTTGCATGTGGATATCCAGTTTTCCTAACACCATTTGTTGAAAAGACTTTCCTTTTCCCATTGAATGCTCTTGAAACACTTATTGAAATCATTTGACCATATAAGTGAGGGTTTATTTCTGGGCTCTCTATTCTATTCCTTTGTCTATACGTCTCTGTCTTTATGCCAGTACCACATGTTTTGATTACTATAACTTTGTAGTAAGTTTTGAAATTAGGAAGCGTGAGGCCTCCTACTTTGTTCTTTTCAAAATTGTTTTGGAATTTCAGGGTCCCTTGAAATTCTATATGAATGTTAAAATGGGTTTTTCTATTTCTGAAAAAAAAAAAAGGTCATGAGCATTTTGACAGGGATTGAATTAAATCTGTAGATTGCTTTGGGTAGTATTGACATCTTAATATTAAGTCTTCCAATTTAGAAACATGAGATGTCTTTCCATGGTTTTATCATTTTATATCTTGCTTAAGAAGGTCTTCCCAATGCTGAAGTTATAAATAAATTTTTCTGTACTTTCTTCTAATAAGTTTAAACTTTTTCTTTTTACATTTGGCTCCTTAAGCTAGTTGGGATATTTTTTTTCCAGTGTGAAGACATTTTCCCATTGAGTTGATATCACTTGAGTTGTCTGCCCTTTCCCTGCTAATTTGGATGCCACTTTTATCATAAATTGAAAACCCATAGGGCCAGCCAAGTGGCTCAGTTGGTTAAGAGCGTGAGCTCTGAGCAACAGGGTCACCGGTTCAATTCCCACATGGGCCAGTGAGCTGTGCCTGAGCTCAGCTGCTGCTGAGCTGCCAACAGGTGGCAGGATGGCTCAGCTGGTGAGAGCACGTGCTACTAACAACAAGGTTGCTAGTTCGACACCCACATGGGATGGTGGGCTACGCCCACCCGCAACTAAGATTGAATACGGCACCTTGAGCTGAGCTGCCGGATGGCGACTGGACTTGGAGCTGAGCTAGCTGTGCCCTCCACAACTAAGATTGTAGGACAACAACTTGGCAGTTCCCCTTCCCCGATTCCCCAACGCTGTTCCCCTTCCCCAAGTCCCCAGTAAAGTATTTTTTAAAAATAAATAAATAAGTAAATAAATAAATAAAAACCCATGGATACATAGGTTTAGTTTTAGATTGCTATTCTATTTCACTGATCCATTTGTCTACTTGTATCTGACTGCGATTGTGCTTTAATTACTCTAGCTATGTATTATGATTTGCTATCTGAAAGAGCAACTCTTTATCCCTCATAGTTCTTTTTTTTTTCAGTATGTTAAAGATTTTCCCATACATTTCTCTTCTAGATGACTGTTAGAATCAGCTTAATAAGTTCCAACAGACACATTATTGGAATTTTGATTGGGATTGCATTGACTTGATAAAATAAACTTGGGAAAATTGATATTTTTACAATAATAAGTCTTTGCATTTTGAGAAAGAAAGTATTTCTAGTTTCTGTATTCCTATTATCACCATGGTCCCTTTGAGACTTTCTGTTTACTTGGATTAAACCCAGATTGCCTCTATAAAGCAGTTCTGTCCTGTGATGATGAAAATGTTCTACAGCTGTGATGTCTAACATGTGGCTTTTGAACACTTGAAATGTGGCGAATGCAACTGAGGCACCGAATTTTAAATTTTATTTAATTTTTATTAATTTATTAGTCACATGTGGCTAATGGCTCCCATAATAGTGCAGCTTTAGGGTATATGAATAGCTGTGTAATTGAACACTTTTGTAGATAGTAGAGGGAGGTGGCAAAAGAATTTTGCTGTGTGAAAGACACTGCATGAGACAATCTGCACTCTATTGTAGAGAGTCTGAAGACCATAATATTAAACACAAATGAATTCCTAAAGAACTTAAAACCCAGTCCCAGGTAAAGGACAAATTGTTTAAAAATATTCTGTCAGAAAAACACAATTACAAAAATGTGCTGTGGGGATTTGCTCAAGAAAGAAAGCTTATATCTGATTAAAGGAGCAGGAAAGCCTTTGTGGATAAAATACTTTTAGAGATTGACCTTGAAGGAATGATTTAAAATTTAAAATGAGTAAGTAACAGAAGATTTTTGTTTTCTGAATCATGAAGGAAATAGAGAAGAGGGAAAAGAGTGAGGTGTGTTTGGGGAATGTAACTATATTAGTTTCCTAGGGCTGCTGTATCAAGTTACCACAAATTTGGTGGCTTAAAACACCAGAAATGTATTCTCTCACTAGATGCCAGATATCCAAAATCAATGTCCCTGGGCCAAAATCAAGGTGTAGGCAGAGCCATACTCCCTCTGGAGGCTCTAGGGGAGATTGTTCTTGGCCTCTTCTATCTACAGGTGGCTGCTGGCATTCCATGGCTTATGGCCACATCACCCCAGTCTCTGCCCCGTTTTTCAGCCTACCACACCAATCCAGTTTGGCTGAAGGAGGGGATATCTGAGGCAGTAGGTAGGATTGATAACAGCTATCAGGCTGAATGACTTGCACCTGTGTGATATTGTACTAGGCACTCTATCTGTACTATTCCATTTACTCATTACAAGAATTCTGTGTGGGCATTAGGGGATGAGAGAGGACTCTAAAGTGACTATGTTTTTTACTTTGATGACTGGGAAATGGTGATTAACACAAATTGAAAAGTCATGAGGAAAAATTGGTTACAAAGGGAAAACAATGAACTCGGCTTTTGCTGTGTTTAGTTTCAGGTCCCAGTAGGCTGTGCCCCAAAAGGATCAACCCCAGATAGATGCCTATGAACCCTACATAGAGTTCTGATGGCCTTGCCTGCCGTTTCCTACCTTTGTTTTCCCCTTTGGGTTGAAGAGGCAAATTATAAGAAGCACTAAATTTGAAATCAGGAGACCTGGGCTCAAGGCTTCCACTTACTAAAATGTGTGAATTAGAAAAGGCTTTTCACTTCTCTGAGCTTCAGTTTCCACATCTATAAAAAGAGGAATAAAACCCCCTCCCTGCCTTCACACAGTTATTATGAGGAATAAATGCTATAATATTTGTGATGTTCTTAGCACAATATAAGAAAGTCAAACAATTAAGTTTGCAAATTTTCCACCATGTAAGCACACAGTGAAAAGTTTGCGAACTTAATTGTCCAACCTTTCATGTGGTCTATTGTAAGCATTCAAATGTTTGTAAAAAGAAGAGAAAATTTTTTAGTATGTCAAACTTAAATATTTTAATTTGAAGGTGATGGATCTTAAAGCTATCTGGTTCCTCAGCAACAGTAACATTAATTTTGAAAGACTATTATTAACTCCCTTTCCCATTGTCCACACTTTCACCACGTAAGTGCCACCCAAGACCAGTTCCCTCCCTTTCTAAGCAAATAAACTAAACTCTACTTCATAGAATTAATTAAGGTCATCAAGTATGAGTCATTCAACTTTGTGTCCCCATATTTAAAGATGTACCTATATTTATTCCACTTTTACCTCCTTCCTTCTAGACCTCAAGTATAATAATATCACATCTTTTGTCCAAAGTGAGTACACTTTCTATATGTACTCTCGATGCAGTTTCCTCCGTCAAGAGCTCCAGGACACATAGCTAATGCCCTGCGAACATCTTCATTTGGATATCTCACCTCCAATTCAAAACCTTAAAACAGCATCAATTATTCCTCCATCTATCCTCCCTACCATATTCCCATCACCCACCTCCTTAGCTTCTTTTGTTTCTCATCTTGGTCAATGGCATTACCAAAAACATGGGTGATTTTTGTCTTTTTTTTTTTTTTTACTCCTTTCTTTTCTTTGCTGTCCCTGTGTTCATTCCAATTAATGATCAAGTCATGTTAGGATTTGGGTTCAAGCATTCATTCTATCTCTCCTCAGCCCTCTCCCCTATTAGTCCTCTCCTCTCTAACCTCCCTTCTGCTCATGTTCTTGCTCAGATCAGTTCTCTTCTGAAGCAGCCTCATTGTTTCTTTTCTAACTCCTCTCTAGTCCGCCCTTCACACTGTTGCCATAGGGACCTTTCTAAAACAAATTTGCTCTTAGAGCCCTTCGTGGCACTCCGTTACAGTACAAAGTCCAAACTTCAGGGAATGACAATGGCTTAGCCTACCACCCTGTGCCCTGCCTGTTAGTCCCACTAAGTTTTCCCCCATTCTCCAGAGGTATTCTGCTTTATATCCCTGTGCCTGTGCTCCTTTTGTCTAGAATGTTCTCTCTGAAACCTCAGTTCCTAATGTCATTTGCCTGGTGAATGTCTGCTCATCTTGAACTACTTAGTTCAAGCTTCACCACCCTTTTGAAGCCTTGCCAGGCCTCCCCAGGAAAAGCTGATAACCTCTTTTTGGAGTCTCTGCTGTACCCTATACATGACTATCATTTCATCTGTAACCAGTTTGTTTCCCCCACCAGGCCACTTTTGAGGACACGAATGTGTCTTGACCAGTTTAGTATCTTTAGTGCTTATTAGCACAATGTCTGCCACAGAGAAGGTTCTCAAAAACATTTGTTGAATAACTGAATTAATTATAGAACTTTTAAAGCCATATGATGCCTTAGAAAATGTGGAGGAAGGGAGAATTGATATAACTTTTGAAATTTAATGGAAGTATGTGGCTATGACTCTAAGGAGAATACATATTTACTTCCTAAATAGAGATAGCCATGGTCCAGAACCCTGATAATACACTACAGAAAATCAAGAATGTAAATGAATGGGCAAATTTCATAAATCCCAGTAAAACATGAGGCACTTCCCAACAGAATCAGAGAGCTCACAGCTCCACTGGAGTGGAAGTAAGTGTTCTCTTTAAGCACTTCTTATGGCTCATTCATCACAATGTTAATATGAGCTACATTTATGCTAATAGCATTTATTTTATAATTGCGGTTGATCTATCTTTTGTGCAAAAAAGGTAAATATCAAGGGAAAGGAATCAAAACTAACATCACTGCTGTAACACCTTATAAGGGCACAGACCCTCTCTGAACCATACAATTCCTCTACCTGGGAACTTCCAAATCCAAAGATTCCATACTTGATTATAAATCTATACTGGTAAGGAAGTGGTTTTCTAAAGAGAAAACATTTTGCCACATCTGTCCTGACAAATAATTTTGAAGTAAGCGAAATTCACTGCACTCTCACCCCAGGCACATAAAGTACTCATGATATTTCCTGGTTGCCTGGGGCAGCCCCCAGTCCCCGCCTTGGTTCCCCACGTCTCTTAATGCAAAGTAAGTACTGTGCCCTGAACTGCTCCCTCTATATCAAAACTTATCTGTCTTCTTTCCAGAGCCTGTGAGGCCCTGCTTTCAGCAGGCTGCCACTTGGAGACCATTTGATAAGTTAACTTACACTAACATCGTATTGAATAATAGTTCCAGGGGAATTCACATTTTTAACAGAAGTGTGTGTTAGATACATAACACTTCACCCTAAGAGCCAATCAAATAAAGGGACATTTCTTGCTGTCCCATAAACCTTCCATGTCTTTTCATGATTTATATCTTTTTTTTCCTTTTAATTTCATGATTTATATCTTTAAACATGCTGAACCTTCCAACTAGAATGCCCTCTCCCACCACCTCCCTCCTACCATCTCCAGTCTGATGAACTCCTACGTATTCTTTAAGACCCAAGTCAATGTCCCTTTCTGCTAAGAAGCCCTCTCTAAATTCCCCAGGCTGAGTGGTCATTCCCTCTTGACTTTTCTAAAACTTCGTATACTAGCTGTGTCAATTTCTTTTATTTACAAAACTTTGTATACTTGCTGTCTCAATTTTTAAATATTTTTATGCACTCTTCAACTGACTTCAAGGGGACTTCTGCCCCCACCAATCCATTGCATCTAGTAACCTCCATGTGGCTAAATCAAGTGGACATAGTCAGTCTTCATCTTCCTCACACCTGAAACTATTCACTACCATCACCCCTTTTATTTTCTCTACTCCCTCTTCTTAAAACTCTCTTCCCTTGGCTTTCTTCATATGACAATCTGCTAGTCTTCTTTTATTTCTCTTTCTCAATCTTTTTTGTTGGCTCATCTACCACATAATCTCTAAATGTTGGAGTTCCTTAGGCTATGTCCTGGCTTCTTTCCCTTCTCACGCTCTGATCCCTCAATAAACAAACTCTTCCACACCCATGGTATTAATTAGCCTCCATATGATGACGACACCCAAATTTACATCTCCAGCCAATCCTCTCTCTCCTGAGCTCCAGACTTGCATTCAGAGCTGCCTATTCAATATGTTCACTTGGGGCTTCGCAGGTACTCCAAACTCAGCAGATTCAAAACTCCAATTGTTTTCTACTTGAGAGAACAGTACCTCTATCTATGAAATTAGCTAAACCAGAAACTGGCACTCATTATTGACCTACCTACCTTTGCTTTACCATCGCATGTAATTGGCCATTCTTCTGACTCTACCTTTTAAATATTTCTCACTGGTGACTTCTCTCCATCTGCACTGCCGCCCAAGTTGTCACCTGACTACGACAACGACATGACTCATCACCCTGCATCCACTCCCTTTCTACAGTGCAGGCAGAGTGCTCTTTGAAGTTTCCTTCATTCATTGAAAAATATTTATTGAGCCCCTACTAATGTGCAATTTGCGACTGAGACAGGCAGGTCCCTGATTTCCTGGAAGTCTATTTAAGAGGATATAATTGTGGGACCTAACTTAATTGTAATGGGGATAGGGAAAGTTTCCTTGAGAAAATAATGTTTCACCTGAGATCAGAAAAATGTGTAAAAAATTAGCTAGAGAAGGGAAAGAGCATTTTAGGCAGAAGGAACATCATGTACAAAGGTCCGGAATCAGGAAGAAGCATGATATGAGAAAACTGAGAGGGCAGAGAGTAAGAAAGTAAGAAGTAGAGTGGAGGAGATGAGGCTGGTACTGCTGGGCACAGCCAGGTCCGTGGCATAGTGACTCAAATTGGGAGGTATTCAAGGGGTCTCGGAACCCCCTCAAATGGCCTGCTATAGTGGATGAGTGTGTAAGTGAAGGTGTGAGCGTTTTTCTGAGGAAAGAGTACACAGCTTTCATCAGGATCTTACAGTCACCCTGTGACCCCATCTCCCACTTCAGAAATATAAAGAACCACTAATGGTGTATGAAAACCCAAAGTATGGACTTTAGACTTTATCCTAAAAGCAGTGAGATGCCATTGGAAATTATTAAGCCAAAAATGGCCAGATTGTAAAATCTATAGGACAGGGATTTTTATCTCTTTTGTCACCGATATGTCCCAAGCACCTACAACAGTATCGTGCACAGAACTGACACTCAGTAAAAAATTGCTGAATGAATAAATGTCTATTATGGCTATTGAGTGCATGTGTATTGTATTGTATTGCATTATGTTATATCACGTGCTTAATGCCTCTCCCTTATAAGACTCAATTCTTGAAAATGACTGTGTCTTATTCATCTTTATATTACTAGAGATACAGTAATAGTGCCCAGCACAGTGCTTGGCTTAATGTCAATATCCAAATGCAGTAATTTATTCAGCCAATAATGTAATAGCACCTAGCAGATGCCAGGAACTGGATACAAAGATGACTAATACAGTGTCACTAATCTCAAGGAGTTTACACTCTGGATAAGGACACTGGTAAGTAAGCCAGATAATGTAGTAAATGTTACAGAAGGGGTTAAGAACAGAACACAGTTCCAAGGGTTTCAGAGAAGGCCAGTAGGCAGGATAAACTCCAGGGCTGCCCCCAGGCCTGGTGATGAAGGGAGAGCAGCGCATGGGAGTGGGCATCAAAAGCAAAATCTAGAGGGGAGAGAATAGGGCCCATCTGGAGAATTGCAACTGGCCAAATAAGTCTGGGGCAAGATGAGGCTGCAGAGGTCGCCAGGGCCATGAAGAGTGGACTTTATTCTGAGGACAATGGAAAGTCACTAATGGGTGGATGATGAATCAATCAGAAGAGCCATGTGGTCAGATTTAATATAAGACAACTTAGGCCCGGGAGTGAAGAGTAGATTGGAGAAGCAGTAATAGTGGGAGTTCCGGTTCCAGTAATTGGGAGAGATGACGTTGCCCTGGGCTATAGTAGAGGCAGGGGAGATAGAGGAAAATAGATGGATTTGAGAGATATTAAGGGGATAGGATCAACGGGAATCAGTGACTAGTTAGATGTTAGGGTGAGACTGATGGGCAGGCCGTGTATGATGACTCCCAGGTTTTTAACTTGGACACCTCCAGGGGGATCACAGAGTGAGAACAGAGATTGGGAGCCGGCTTGAAGAGGCAGTTTGGACACATTGCATGTGAGTTTTCTTTGGAGCATCCACCTGGAGACTTTTAGTAAGCAGTTGATTACGCACATGGATCTGGAGTTGAAAAGGAAGATTATTTATATATGTGAATATATAAATGTGGTGGTCTTTGCTTATAAATGGGAACTGATTCCTAGGAGTCACACCCAGAGAGAATGTAGAGAATAAGGAAAAAAGATAGCCAAAGACAGTCACAAATATTCAAATATCAAACTTTTTTTTAAGTAAATGAATAAATAAATGACAAATGGAGTCATTTAGGAGAAGGGATCCTTCCAGTGATGTTCACATACTGCTACCAAGTCAGCTGGCTGTCCCATCTGTGTGAAAGGCAAAACCTGCTCTTTGGCTTCCCAAACGGAGAATGTTACCAAACCAAAAATGGGAAGAAAGTAGGGAAATATCATATAGCAGAAAGCATATCGCTAAGGCTTTGTTCAGACATGTATGTACATACTCTATTCCTGAGGCTCTTTCTATTGGTAAGTGAATCATAGTGGCCTCTCGTTAGTCTGTATACAAGAAACACTTTAAAAGCTATCTGTTTAAAATATAATATGATATACATTAGAAATCATTTGATGACCATCCGACGTTGCTCAAATCATCCGGATAATCTGTCTAGCCTGCCGAATGGCTGGCCCTTCGCTTGCCTGGTTGGCTTTGACAAATATGCAAACTCAGCCAGTTGGAATACACCTGAAAAATGTTTCTTTGTATAGATAAATTTGTTGGTTTATATAGATTATTCAAGTATGTTAGGAAGTGTCCCCTGACTGATCACATACTTGCTTTTGAACCCACTAGTTTTCTGTAAACCATTGAGAGTTCCTAGGCCTCACTGGCTTTGTTGAGATTGTATACATTATTTAAAAATATTTTGATTAACTCACTGCAGTAAAATTATATTATGAAACTTATAATAAAACTGGTTTACTTTTGAGCAAAGAACAAAAAGAGAACAAAACTATTAAACTGTCAGGTCAACTTGTCATTTGAGGATTTGTACATCCATCTTCCTTTCTTCCCAGTGTATCCAGACTTGATAGAAGTGAGGATAATTTCATTTGAATGAAAAGAATGCCCAGGCAACATTTCTAGAAAAGCTGAATTTTACCAAGTACTTTTTCTAACAGCTACACTGTAACAAATTCATCTCCTAGATAAAGAAGTTGGTTTTTGTACTTTGGGTTTTTATGTTACTATTTCCTTCTTTTAGAACAGACCCTGTCAAACTTTTTAATTAAGCAAACCAGTTATTTGATAAGCAGCTCTATTTATTTTCTCAGAGTTTTTTTTTTGTTCTATACGGTTGATGTCTTAGTTTAAGCTGAAGGGAATTTGTGATATCTGAGATCAGAGTTTCAAATGCTTTCTAAAACTAAAAGTTAGTGATTAAATTAGCCATCTGAGCCAGTCTTTGATTCTAAATGGTACTTAAATGCTTTATTGACATTCCCACTATTTTGTTGTAATAACATATCAATAATAATAATAATAATAATAACAACAGCAACCTGCATCTATAACGAAAGAAAAAAGGATAATGTTGGAACCTCTACAGATATTCTGATAAGTCTTGCCTAAAGAACAGGGGACATGGAAAAACCTTTCCTCCCATCTAGTGGCTAGAAAATATAAAAATGTCCTCTATGTTTTTCCTGGAATTTCAGGCATTAGAGATTGTCTGACAGATTATGATACATCTAGTCGTTCACTCAGTTAAGCAAAAATAAGTCCTAAAATCTTTACCAAAGCTGAGCCCCAACGGAGAATTATATATCTATGATGACTCACTAATCAACTTCCCTTTAATCAGTAACATACACTTTGTCTTCAAGCAGAACGAAAGGGCCATGGTCCCTCCCAATTCATTAATCTGAACCTATGATAGAAAAGATAAGGCTGTATGTTTCTGCCAACTGAAATTGGGACTTAAATTATATTTGCCGCTAAAGTAATCAGTGCCCTAGATCTCTCCTGACCCTTAATTGCTCCTTGTTGGCCCCACACCTTGACAACTCTTCCCTCAAGAGTTGGATGTGCTGAATTCACTAAAGAGAGCCAAGAAACTGTCCCTGTGAAACTGGCTGCCTCCAGGGGACCTCAGCTCCTGAAACTTGGAATACCAGACTCTGATACTGGCAGCAGGGCCTCTGGTGCAGGGCCAAACCAGCCCACAGGAAAGCAGGTTTGGATCCGTTATGCAGCTAGGCGGATTAATACTTGGTCTACCTGTCTTGGATGTGCCTTGTTGCAGACGTCAAAATCTCTGCTGAATTGTGCCTCTCTCTCGTGATTCTCACAGATTCAAAGAATGAATTTAGCATGCAGTCAGCAAAGTTCTGAGAGCTCCAGGAAGAAGAGGAAGGTCGACAAACCAGTAAAAGTCTTCACCCCGACAGAAAATGAAAGTTAAATGCCTTTGCTACAGTTATTCTAAAAGAATTCTGTTTTGCAGTAAACATTCATGAAGTGTCTTAGAAGGAAAGTTAAGTTCCTATCTTTTTTTAAATTTGTTGCTCAACTTTTTTTAGATGGTTAACTAAGTGCTAAATTATTGGGTAGTACACGGGTTCACTTTGCCACAAGGAAACAAGGTCACCAGGGCTGCCTTGGGATAGCATTACTTCAGGGCTAAGTTAGAGAGGAGACACCCTTCGTATTTATCAAAGAACCACAGGAGCTATTTTGAAAAGAAGTAAGCTGTTGTTCTCAAAGGAAAGAGGGTTTTCTTTGCATAATTAAACTCCCCAGGTATTTAGACTACTGTGAAATGTTTTAACTTGTTGTAACCTGTGTATTGGAATCACTCTATAGCTTTATTAGAATTCCCACAGAATTGCAAAGGATGTGTGTGGTGGTGCTTATCCAGGTATGATTTTTGTGTTAACTTCAATCACGAGCAAGATCAGCTAAGTGTTGGACCAAAATGTACTCTCCATGTCAAGTTCCTCATATCTGGCCCTGGCCCTGTTCTTCTGGACGACCCAACGCGGGGAAATAGGCTGCAATGCAGGAGCCTGGCTCCCTTCTTAGAGCCCATTTTGAATGCATCCCAACAGGCACTTCAGTTTGCACCTCAGTCTGTTACTTGCATATGATGTTACTAGTTCCCTTCTTATTCTGGAAGACTTTTGATAGACTTAATGATTAGTATTGAATGCATTATAAATAACTTAAATTGTTATTTTCATTATTTGTATAACATGAAATTTAATAATTTAAATGAATACAACCGATAAATTAAATGTTAAGCTTTCTGGTTAAATAAACCAAAATGCAAGGTATTTTTTGCTCGTCTTTTCTTCTTTACTTAGATCAATGTTTCTCCAAGTATAGTAAGGACATTAACACCTGGAGTGCTTGTTAAAATACGGGTTACTGGGCCTGCTTCATTTCTACTATATCAAAATCAAAGGGGGTGGGGCCCTATGAAAAACTCCCTGGATTCTAATGTACACAAAAGATCAAGAACTCGAGACCTCCGACCTTGACTAATAGGAGAATCTCTGGGGCCAGACATGCACTTTAGCCAGCAGAAGGCTGTGGTTACTGTAAGAGAGACAATAATTGAGGGAGCCTGCCTGCTCAGCACCTAGACGCTCACCCATTTCTGACTGCCCATAGGCAGCCTACAAACTGGGGTCTTGAATTGGACTGTACACCAGGGCCTGCTGGGAGGAACATTTGCTCTTCTCCCAGCATATTAAGTATATCACATAAGTTTACTCCGTCACTAAAAGGAAAAGGAGAGGAAAGGTCTTGGGCTTATTATATTCTTGATAGAATTGTAGCCTGAGTCATCACAATATTTTTTTTTTGAGAATATTATAGAGATTAGCTGTCTTCTAGAGGGATTAGGTTTATTTTGTGTCTCTCCGGAGGGTAGATCTAAGACCAAATTGTTGAAAGCTATAGGAGGTCAATTTGGCTCAGTATAAGGAATACACTTTTTAACTCCACAGGTTGTCAAAATTTTGAAATGGGCTGCCTTATGAGGTAGCGAGTGTATCTCCACTATAAGTGTTTGAACACGAAGACGTTTTCCAAAGACTCTAGGAAAGCAAGTGAGTTATACAAAGTAATTAGTCAGTCTGGATTTCAGAAGGAACCCTTTTATTTATAAGGGGAATTTAGCTCTCGATCTATATTTACAATTTCATAAACTTAGCCTAAGGTTGATTCTAGACTTTGACTTAATTCGTCTGGAAATGTTCTATAGTGATTTTATTGTTTCTATTAAACACGTCCCTACCCCAACAAACAGTCTATTATTGATGCCAGTAGGTGGCAAGTGTATGTCTGATGCAATGTGTGTTTGAGGCGGCAGAGAGAAATTGCTGGGCCTGTATCCTTGGCTGGGCACACAGGGAAGATCTGTAATCAGGAGGATCTGAGAACCATGAAAATGTGAACTAGCTGATTTTACACAGCAGAGCTCATATATGCAACCAGTTATCAAGATTGGAGGGTATTCAACTCTATTTAATGAATGATTTATTAAGAGGGGGAGAAATTGTTTCCCTAATATATTCATTTCTGTCCTTAATAGTAATGGAATGAGTAAATACAGATTCATCAAGAAGCTGGAACTTCAGTGAAAAGGATGAAAACTTAGACCCCACGTTGGGTAGCCTGAGCTGTCCTACCCTAGTCATTCCCTCACCCTGACTGTGCATGGTTCATCAGTGTGATTATAAAGATTAAATGATGATAACTTGGAAACTGGGACATTGATAAATTAAAAATTATGCAGGGGAAATTTGACTTTGGCTGTTTGGGGTTTTTTTTGTCTTTACAGAAAGTTGATCTAGCTGGAAAGAGATGGGCTAGGCTCTTGATTGCCTCCAGCCTTTGAAGCCAAGCACCAAAATGAAACCACACCTTCATTTCCCCTCTAGCAGGTCCCTCTGGTGTCTGGGTTCTTTCATTCTCCAGCTCACCTCTGCCAGGAAGAGGCTGGAAATAAGGCTGAACGTTTCGTCTCTATCAGAGTTGTCCTCACACAAGTTCAAAGTCGTGTATGTCGTTTTAAAATAACATTAACCATTACAGCCAGTTTTCATTGTGTCTTAAAATGGTCAACTTACAGTTTCAAACCCAACAGTACTGAATCCTTAGAGATTTACACAGATTCTTATAGTAAAAATAACTCTCAGTTATAATCATCATCATTAAGAAGGAGGCCCCAGATGATTAAAGGAGACTTAGCACATTCTGCTTGTAAGAGCTAAGCCAAGACCTTCCACATTGTATGATTCCAGATTCTATACAAATGAGCAAATGCCTTTGTTGACCCCAAATGTATCCTCTTTAGAAATAATGAGTTTTCATTTAAAAAAAGTACCGTATTTGCCAGCGTATAAGACGATTTTTTGGCCCTGAAAAATATGCCTCCAAGTGGGGGGTCGTCTTATACGCCAGGTACACTTCAGATAGACTGCCCATAGTGCTCGCCCCGTGCCATAGTGGCCTCCCGATGCCCGCCCACTTCATTCCACATACCGTTCAGGCATCAGCAGCTCTGCTGGGTGTATGCTCGGCTGTTATGCGATTTTGCTGTTATGCGATTTTACCACACTCGCAAAATCGCACACAGCCGACCATACACCCAGTATGATAGCGCAAAATCGCGAATCGCGATTTATGTATATGTTTGATTACATACAGCCTTGTGACAGTTTTCCTGCATGTCATAAGCATTTGAATATAAATATAAATGTTGAAATCAAGTCTGATATTGTTTTACCTTTTATTTGGTGTGTGGAAGGTGTGCGGAAGAGAGGGTAGTCTTATACGGCGAGTATATAACAAACTCTGTATTTTGAGTGGAAATGTTAGGGAGTCGTCTTATACGCCGGCAAATACGGTAATAAGTGTGATTTTGTGTTTGTGTAATGAGCCCCTGACTGAGACTTGCTATGCAGTTTTGAGTTTCTGTAGAGAATGAGGGCACCACTGAGGACCTTAATGGGCCCTTCGGTTATGCAATGGTAAAGCCAAGGTCCCATCCAGAAATGGCGAGACTTGAGGTACTCATCTGCTCATATAACTTCCCCTTGGGTGTACTATATCTCTGCAAATTGGGTTTTACCTTCTGGAAATGTCAAGGTTGTTGAGATTGACTCTTGTAGGGTGGGGTGGACTCACAAGTACTGCTAGCTGACTGGGGTGGGGCGCTGTAAGGAGACTGATGCCTGCAACTTGACTGGAAGTTGCATGTGTGATTTGCTCAGTAGGGGACCCTGGGAAAAAGTCTTATTAAACATTTTAGTCTGGTCTTAACTGTGACATGAGGTTCGGCTGTACAAGGGTTTCCCCATGGCAGGAGTGGAGAGGGAGACTAACTGAGATAGCTCGAAACACCTAAGACAGATGGGTGGAACACAGAACATCCCTTGGGGACTCAAATACTTAGGGACAGAAACCTGGAATAAGAGTGGACATTTTTGGGGGGAGGGGTGTGTGGGGAAGGGCGCTGTTATTTGGTATTGCAGGACTCCTGAAGGCTGGAGAAGGCTGGGGCATCTAGGTTCCATTTGGATAATTATTCATCAGCTCTAGGGTCAGCAGGCAAAGTTAGGTTTCCATCTTCCTTTTAGCGAGGTAAATAAAAGACCTAGTCTGCTGGCTTCAAAACCAGACTGCTGTTTTGTAGACAAGTTAGAAATTCTGTAGCCCTCAGTTTACTGCATCTGTAACAGGATAATAGTGGTATCTACCTGGTAACTCTGTCGTGAGGATTAAACAAGGCGATTCCAACAAACTGCCCAGCACGCTTGGCCTGTCTTCTCCCTTAGTCTCAGGAGCGCAGGGTCCTCCTGCTGCTTTTTGCCTCCTCACAGCTCCTGCAGCAGCATCCTCTCCGTGCCCAGGCTAGCACTTGAACCACACTCTGATCCTCTGTCCTGAGCACTCTCCCCACTCCTTTCCCCAAATTGAAACTCCCTTTCCCTCAAGACAGTTCAATGGAAGGGAAGCATCAAATTAAGCTTCATGTGCTGCCCCCTCCCACATTTGCATTTTTAAAAGAAGGTTGTTAATAAGAAAAATGAATCTCACTTAGGGAATGCAATATAAGAAGAGACTGAATAAACAGGGAAGAAGAAAGTCTAAGGAGAACTTTGTAGATGTCTTCAAATACATATGGGACTATCATGAAATGCAGGGAACTACAGACACAGCCTGTGTTGTTCCAAAAAAGCTGAACACAGACCCAGAGTAAAGAAGTTGAGGGTGGCAGATACGGGCTCAACATACTGAAAAACTTCTCCCTTGAGCACTAGCAAAGTGCGTGTCCCGTGGAAGGTGATCAACATTTTCATGGTTTTGTTAGAAATTTGAGCTATCAGCTGGTGACTGCTTCTAGTTGTAATGAGTTGCCTGTTACTAGAGGCATTCAAACCAAGTTGTCCAGGACGTTGTCCCTTTAAATAATAAGTGAATCAAATGCATAACGGAGGTGTCTTCCAGCTGTAAAATTCTGGGACACTTACTAATGGTAGAATTTCAACAGAGATATTTTGGAGCAAAAGAATATTTTACAAATCTTTTCCCAAAAGGCCGTAAAGTGGTTAAAACTGAGGATTCTGGAGTTAGACATTGTCTGGGTTCAAACCCTGGTCATCCTGCTTACTAGCTGTGTGACTCTGGATGGGTTAGTCACTCCCTCTGTACTTCAATTTCCTCATCCATGAAATGGGGGCCATAATTGTGTCTTCTTTACAGAGATGATGTGAGAACTAAATGAGTTAATGTAAGGAAAGCACTTAGAAGACTGCCTGGCATATAGAAAGTTAATGTTAGTTTTGAGGTATTATCTGATACCCTTGCCTTTCTACAGCTTTTTATGTCTTTTTAGTATGTGGAAGAAGGTCCTTTGTAGCATAATTGACCCTGACCTTGTTTTTTTTCCTAAATCATATGCCAGCCATGGCCTTTGTAATTAGCCAGGACACTTTCTGTCTCCTGTAAGCAAGGCTTAAAGCTAAACAAGCAGACAGGGCCAGTGATGCACAGTTCATGAAGGATCCACTAATGAAACACAATGATGGCTGCAGACACGCTAACCCTCTGCTGTATGCCTGGCAAGTGGTCGATGCCCAGTAAATATTTGTTGAATTGAATAGATGAATTTAGCAGGGTTCTTATTATCTCCTACATTTTATTTATTTTTGATCAGGTAATACATTCACATGATTTAAAATTCAAAAGGAACAAAAGGCTGTAGTGAAAAACATCTCTCCTACCCTGTCCCCAGCCACCCAGTTCCCCTCCCTGTAGGTAACTAACTCAGCCACTTTCTCATATATCTTTCCAGAGCTATTTTAGGCATAAATAAGTAAACATACAGCAGGTCCTCAAATAACGTCGTTTCATTCAGTGTCGTTTCATCATAACGTTGATGAGATGCTGTAGAAGCTTAACCCTTGCTTATATCAATTAGCCTATGGTAAAACTGGTTTCCTTACACATCAGTTCACTGCAGTTCCAAAAACCTATCAATGACCTTAAGTGAGGATTTAATTGACTAGCATATGCACATTTGTTTCTTTCCCTTCTTTTATTTATTTATTTATTCATTTATTTATTTTTAAGATTTTATTGGGGAATTGGGGGAAGGGGAACAGTCAAGTTGTTGTCGTTCAATCTTAGTTGCGGATGGGCGTAGTCCACCATCCCATGCAGGAGTTGAACTGGCAACTTTGTTGTTAGGAGCACGTGCTCTCACCAGCTGAGCCATCCACCCACCTGTTGGCAGCTCAGCAGCCGCTCAGCTTGGGCGCAGCTCACTGGCCCATGTGGGAGTCGAACTGGTGACCCTGTTGCTCAGAGCTCATGCTCTTAACCAACTGAGCCACTCAGCTGGCCCTCTTTCCCTCCTTTTAAAACCAATGGCAACGTACACTGTACTCGGCATGTTTGTTGAAGTGGCCCCAGAAGTGGGGCTGAGTAGAAGCATACAAAGGAGGAATTAGAGAAGAAAGCTCAGTGACAGAAAATCAACCAGGAGACTTTTGTATTAACCCAGATATAAAGTGATTAGGGCCTGGGCTAGTACATTAAAGGGGTTAATCAGGGAAATAATTGTTTGAATGGGTTTTTTTTTTTTAAACTTACACCAGGGTAACTGCCACCACAATCAAGATATAGAGCATTTCTGCCACCCCCAGAAGTTCCCTCGTGTGCCTTTGTAGCCAGTCTTCCTCCCCAGGCCCACACATCCACTCCTCTGCTTCGTCAGTTTTTCAGCTTTTGTGTTTTAGACACACATGGCACAGTGGGACCTCCACTCAGCAGAGCTAATCATAGTTTCAGTCAACACCAAAGGTGCTTACTCTGTCTGGGCCAGCCACCTACATGTGCTCCTTCGTTTGATCCTCTCCACAACCAAATGAGGCAGGAACTGTTGTCATCTCAATCAGATGAGATATCTGAGATACAGAGAAGTTCAATTACTTGCCCAGGTTTACACAGCTAGTAAATAGCAGAGCCAGAATTTTGAACCCAGATTCATTTGCTTCCAGAGACCATATGTGCAAATAGTCAAGAAAATATTCCAACTCCAACAGAAAAACTTTATTACTATTTAACAAGATGAAGGGAGGAAAAGATAACCCTTAGTCGGTTAACATAGAATGGATTTGTCCAGCGGCCTCCAGTGCTTTACATGGCTGGTAGCCTTTCTTCACTCACAGTTGTTAACGGGCAGAGTTTCATTCTCTTGCCTTCAATGTGCACACCAGCCACGCCGCTTTCTTCTAAGAAATTATAACATTCAGAACTATCACTTTATGTTAAGGAATTGGTGTGGTCAGGGCATTACTGAGAATGACAACTATCTCTGCCTATCTGTGGGTCCCAGAATATGCATGTCATTCTGAAACCACAAGGAATGTGGTTAAGCCCCTTGGTCACATTTCTCAACAAAGATTTATCTGTTTTGCTGTGCCTCCAAAGAGCTTTTCTCCTGGACTAAGATGTTAATTCACAGTGATGTCTACTAATGGGCCCTCCCTAAAGAGGAGCCTATTAAAGAAATTAATTACAATGCAGGTTCAGAAACTTCCCAGCGTAATGAAATGGCTCCCCAGCTGTAATAGTATGAGAAAGAAACCACTGAACTAAATCATAAGGGAGACAAGTTTCTATAAAGTGAGAGGCAAGTTTGTTAAGATAACTGGTGACCCTCAGAGAAACAGGGTAGTGAAAATGTTAATAATGAAACCAATTTTCACTCACTGATGGAGTTTTATTAAATGTAAATCATATTTTCCCAAACATTGCAAGTTCTTTATTACCAATTCTTATTTGAGGCCCATGTTTGCCACTTATTAATATTGCCAATTAACTTTATAATACAATTTTAATGTGTTTTTAATAAGAAGTTATCACCAGTCAACATAGAATTAAAGAAAATGAACTTAGGATACATTAGGTGACATTCAAATTTGAGAGAAGGTAGTAGAATTATCTTTTCTTTTTTTTTCTTTTTTTTTTTTTTAAGATTTTTATTGGGGAACTGGGGGATGGGAACAGTGCTGGGGAATTGGGGGAAGGGGAACAGACAAGTTGCTGTCGTTTTGTTCTTCAATCTAGTTGTGGAGGATGTTGCTTCACTGGCCCAAGTTGGCACCATCATTGTGCTCTTCTCTGGCGAGGCAGATCAGTCGCCGGCTTCTGGACGGCCGCTCACTGCGGCTGCTGGCCGCTCACGCTGGCTGCTGGCCACACATGGTAGCCCATGGCAACCCACTGCAGCAGGGGCTGCAGCCTACGCCGTCACCAGCGACTCAGGGCAGCCCAGCTCCAGGTTGAGCTGTTGTTCAGCATCTTAGCTGTGGAGGGCAGTGTCACTGGCCCTCATATGTGGGATCCGAACCGGGGCCCTCTGGCATCCCAAGCGAGTTCTTAACCATCGCGCCACTCGGCCGGCCCAGAATTATCTTTTCTTGAAGTCTAGATTGGTTTCCATGCAATACTGCCTAAAGCCTGAGGAATAGATTCGATGACTTCCTGGTCTCTTACTCCTCTGTATGGCCCATCTTCACACTGTCCAAATTTCCAGAAATGACAATAGCAGAAGAAAAAGATAATGATAGAAGATTAACTAGAGTGCTAGGGATTGTACTAGTTACTGGTAAACCACCAATTCATTGGTGTCTAGGTAGATTGGGGAGGGTGGTGCAGGGTAGTATAATGTGGAGAATTGACTAGAGATTTGTCTGTTGGAGTCTGGATTTTAACCTTAATCTTGGTTCTTTATTTCTGGACGGGTTGTTTATCTCCTTTCTTCCTCTGTTTCATTAGCTGCAAAATGTGGATGGTGACTCACCTAGGGTTTTTAACAACCAGGAGGTAGAAGCAGTGGGTGGTGGCTGCCCTAAATCTGGCATGGTGCTTGGAATTCCTCTGCCTGGGCTCTGGAATAGCTTGGAGAAGGGATGGAGAGCTCCCTTGAAGGGCCAGCTCTTTTATCAGTGGCTCTAGAGAGAGCCTAAAACCTAGGAGCCAGGAGAGACCAGTCAGTTCTCTCTGGCCCCTCCTCCAGACACTGACATTATTGTTGAGCAAAAGCAAGATTCATCTAAACCTGGACTAAGATGTTAAATGGTTAACTGATCCATGGGCTTCAGTCAGAATGAACTGAGTCTTAAGGATGGAGCTCAGGAAAAGGTGTTTTTTTGTTTTTTGTTTTTATTAATGAAACTCATTTACGATTGCAGTATACATAAAAGAGTCATTTGCATGTCATAAATTCTTAAGAGATTATGGTGATAACACACTATGTAAAGTGACTGAAAAGTTACAGAGGTTGTTGCAAGATGATGCAACACCTTTCACTATTTTGCTATTGCTTAGATTTTGTGTTTCTCAGAATGGACACGCTACATAAAATCTAACCTAGTTCTAGCTAAAAGTCTAACAGTTCTAATGGAAACTGTTAAAGCAGTTCTGTAACCAAAAAGATGAATAGCTTAAAACTGCCAGGTATCAGTATTATTGTAATATTCCCTTTATCAAAAACCTATAACTGAAATTTATAAGTAAGAATTTACAGTAAGCAACACTACTTGGAAACTTGTCAGTTAAGGTTTCCCATTATAGAAGAACTTCTGCTGTAAGCTTTTTAATTCTTTAAAGTCAGAAAATTGAAAAAAAACAAACTTTCACAATTAGTTTCTAAGGAAATTATATAAAGGTCATGATACTAAGAGAAAAGCTTTAGCTTGTCATTGCCAATAGGACATAGACTCCTAAAGTAAAAACAACCTGGTTTTTTGTGTGGGTTTTTTTTGGGTGGGGGGAGGTATATATAAATAACAATCAAAATCTATTTTCTTGATATATTTCTTTAAAAGATAGCTAAATCACTTTAAAGTAACATTATTTCCCGCTGTTCCCCCAACCTCCTCATAATTGAGAATATAACAAATATTTGCATAGGTTTATTATTCACATTTAATCATGAATAATTCACTTTGTACAGACAGCTGGGTAAACAAGAGATTTGGAGTTTCCTTTTTCTAGAATATTTTTTCCCTTGGCTGAAAGGAAACAGCAGTGCTGTGGTTTTATATGATTTACAGTGCCATCTTGTCCTCCCTCCTCCAGGCAAGAGACACCCCACCTTTTGGACTTTTTTCTTTTCAATTTATTTCCTTCTGTCAGTTCTTGGGCTACACCTCACCAACACATTTTTATTACAAAATTACTTAACCATTCAATTCTTTAGTCTGCAACACCAGATAAAGTATGTTTATGGATTTGCTTTTGTACAGATACTCTCTTACTGTTGGGAAAAGATCTTTCTGAACTCATTCTGCCTCGTCATTATATCCTTCATCTTCTATCAGTCATTAACAATTTCACAATTATTTGACTATCTACCACAAAGCCAGTTCTCATTTCCCTCTGCTCCTCCCAGGCCTACGTGAGGAAGTGAAGAACATATCACCGAACACAGGTTTACTCAGGGCATTTCAACCTGGGCAAGGGGGCATAATTTACCAAAGGTCAAGGATCCTTCCAGTTCTGTGCACGTCATGAATCAAATTGTGATAATATAGCCTGTGGTTTAGGAGAGAATTCAGCTATGACCAAATGCGATGGGGGTGGGGGTGAGAGGGAAGTCATAGTATACGCTTGGGAAAATTCCTGCTCTTTGTCATGAACTGGCAAATAACTTCAAGAATTTTAGCCACCCATCAAATGGCATGCGTCCACCCTAACTATGTTAGTTGAGGGCAAACATAGGCATAGGGATATATGTATTCTCTCTTCAGCAACACATATCATAAAATATGAGTGTAATAGAAATACGGCCAATAGCATTCCAGAGAAAATTAACCACAGTTTGACTAAATTAAAAATTATTGTTGTCATCATTTAACAAACACTTACATAGTGCTTACTACATACTAGACATTTTCTGAGCACTTTATACATATTAGCTCTTTAATTCATTTAACAACCCTATGAGATAGGTGTAATCCTTATCCCTATTTTACAGATGAAGAAAATGAGACACAGAAAAATTAAGTAATTTGCTGAATGTCACCACAGAAAGTGGTAGAGCCACGATTTGAACCAGGAGGCCTGGCTCCAAAGTCTGTGTTTTAACCACCATGCTCTTCTATAATACCTGCTTATGGTACAAAATTTGGAAAAATAAGAAAAGCATAAAGAAGAAAAAAATTTACCCATCGTCCCACCACCCATTTTGGTGTATTTCCTGTGTGTGTGTGTGTGTGTGTGTGTGTGTGTGTGTGTGTGTGTGTACAAAAGCATTTAACTTAGTGGAATCTCTCTCTCTCCCTCCTCTCTCTCTCTCTTTCTCTCTCTTTGTTTGCTATATCTTGGGAACATTCTCCAATAGAAATTAATTTGATTGAACATTCATACAATTTTCTTAGTCTACTTTGTAAATACCGGCCCCGCCACATTTGGAAGCACTTATGATTGGTGGGGTGGGTGGGAGTTGCTGATTTAATAGATGCCTTATTTCCCCAAAGCTCAAAGAGCTTCCCTGAAAACGGACTCAGCTTGATTTCTTTTAAGTGACCTGAAAACAGTGCTGTAGCCTAAAAACATAGCGTGACATTTTTCCCTTCAAAGCATTTCATGTTATGTCCACTTCATATTGTTCAGTTTTCATAGGGGCGGGGCTAGCGGGTGAGTCTTGGTGCAAAGAAAAATGTAGGCTAGTCAACAGGAAACCCGGCGCCCTTAATACAGCACAGTGGCCTCTAATCATGCCCTGGCATGGCTGCTTTCTCTTTCTTTGATAAGTGTTGTAAAAATTATAATAAATGTTTGGAGAAAAAAACAACAACATTTACCTGGTAAACAAAATGGTTATTATATGCCAAGATATTGAAGAGCAGCCTCTGAAGCCAAGACAGCAATGATCAGCGATAGCTTTTGGCCAAGTGACATGCCACCCTGTCAACAGTCAGAGAGGTAAACAGCACAGCTATATGCTGACCTAACCTCAAAACCTTTTGGGAGCACAAGGAAATTAGCTTGAAATGATGTTTTCTTTTTTCCTCCTTGTTAACTGAATTTCTAATTCTAATTATAGAGGCAGAAACAGAAAAAAATACATATTCAAAAGGGAAAGTCAAAGAATGACCCCTATCTCTGAAAAAAATGAGTTGAGTCATTAGAAACACACCAGCATCAATCTTCACTCTTTCCTTGAGCTGTTGCACCCATTTGCAGGTGAAGAAGTTGGAGAGGAGGGCTGAGAGCCAACCTTTCCAAAGGACATTCTCTGGGAATTACTTTCATATGCACATAAATTTCCACGGTAAGTACCTTGTGGAGTTTGCATGCAGCTAAGTTGTTCTTTCGAACTTCCTGTCCAATGTTCTAACTTGAGTTGTGCTACCAGAAAATCAGGTGTATCTCAATTGCTAAGTCAAACTTGGCCTTTTTTTTTTTTTTAATTTGGAAACCAGAACTCACATCAGCCCCTGAGTCCATCCCCTGCCCCCTTTTTCTTCCCCTTTTAAAATTACTTTTACCTGAAGCCCCTGGTTCTAGGTTCCCTTGGAGCTGTTGCAGGCAGGAGCTGTTTGAAATTGAAATTGAAAATATAATACCAGGCAGCCAAATGGATAGAATGAACTTTTTCTTTGACCCTAAAACTAAGGTCAGATTTGTTTTCTCTTTCTTTCTGTTGCAAATGTTTTGAAAACTAGTTCTACTTCTTTCTGTCTGAGTCTTCTAGTCCTGGGGGAATGACAAGGTTGGGACAGGGAACTAACTAATCAGCTCTTCCATGCAATAGTCTGTTAGCTTTTCAGGGTCACCACTTCTCTCAGATTCCGCAGAGACTCCTTGAAGGGAGGGATTGAAGATCTGAGGAGGAGTGAGTGGCGAGGACTAACAACCTGTCTCCTGAGTCCTCTTGAGTAGATAATAATTATGACTGAGGACAATATAGAATTCACCTTTACGATTGACAAAGGAGTTTCAATGTATATCATTTCATTGATGTTTTCGTAAGTCTTGGGAGGTGGGTAGTGACCATTGTCCACAACCCAGAGAGGTGGTGCCCCAGATCACATGGTTTACATAGGACCTGGGTCTGAGTGCTGTGACGTGTGCATGGTGGCCTTGTTCTTCCTTCACCCTTAATCTCCGTCATCCGTACCTTGTCCAGCTCTAATGTAGCATCATATACTGCAGTCAAAGGCTCTCTTTCTCCAGGGCATACTGATCAGTTAAATGATTCTGTTAAATAGTCAACATTTGGTTGTGGTGTCCCTCCCTCCACCTCGTCCTGAAGGTTCTTCTAAGATCCCTGTTGCCTGCTGTCCGCATACCTCCCATTCTCCCAGGACTTTCTAAGGCAACACCGCACCCAGGCCTGCTTCCCTGGATAACCACTCATGCTTTGAACCTAGACCCTTTCTCCTACAATTAAACTCACTCTGGGCTTCATCTCTCCAAGTCCTATCAGGGGGCCGATTTGTACTAAGAGACTAAGAGCTGGCAATGACATAATATTCTAATACACCAAACCCCTCAGGACCACTTACTGGCTGTGTGAGCTTGGGTACCCCCTGAGCTTCACCTGTAAAATGGAGATAATAATTCTTTACATGTGAGGATTACATTCAGAATGTTATATACAGAGGGTGACAAAAAATGTATACACATTTTAAGAAAGGAAAACTGTATTAGAATTGTAATACTCAATATACACCGATAACAAAAGATAACTACAAGTCACGTTTGACTTCTGCAGTTACAAGAGGTGCTCAAAGGGGTTACCATCAGCGTCCAGACACTTCTGATTATGGCAAACTCCCGCTTGAGCAACGTGGACCAAAGTGTCCACTTGGATACATTTTTTTGTCACCCCTGGTATGTTAACTGAATTCATTCTCTCCCCCTAAACCCGTCTTTCTCTCCTAAAGCAAATTTCAGGGCACTACCCTTTCCCTCCCAGATGCTGCAGTGGCCTCTGCCTCCAGACCTAGTCCCCATCACACATTCTCCACCCTGATCAAAGGCATCTTTCCAGAGTACAAGTGTGACTAGATTGATCCCACCTAAAACCCCCCAGCAGCTCCCCAGGGCCTCAGTGTCAGGTACAGACTCCCTGGCATGACCCATGAGCCCTGCATACTCTGTCTTTGCTCACCTCACCACTGTCCCCATGCTCAACGCCTGGGGTGTGTTCCACCATCCCCTTTACCTCTAGGGCAGTGAGCAGGCTGTCCTCTCTTCTACAATACTCTCTCTCCATTTACTCTTTTCATTCTGTTAATTCTTTTCATTCCATTCATTCTTTTACAAAATTTCCATCAGAAAATCTCCCTGAGCTGGGCCAAATGCCTTCCTCTGTGGCCCTCACCCATCCTTCTTCCTGTCCTCACACCTAGAACACCCTGTAACTACCTGGCTGCCCACACTTTGCTTGCCTGTAGCTCTCTGGGGGCCTGAACCACATTGGTCCCCAGCCCCAGTCCTAAGCAAAAAAGGGGTGAATGAATATTCCTGTTACCTTTCCTGAAACACATAAAGTGTTCAATTTCTTTTTTCTTTTTTTTAAAGATTTTATTGGGGGGTTGGGGGAGGAGAACAATGCTGGGGAATTGGGGGAAGGGGAACAGACAAGCTGCTGTCCTTTTGTTCTTCAGTATAGTTGTGGAGGACGTCGTTTTACTGGCCCATGTTGGTATTATCATTGCGCTCTTTCTGGGTGAGGCAATCGGTCGCCAGCTGCTCCCGGCGGCTCATGGCAGCCCACTGCAGCCCCGCTGCAGCCTACGCTGTGGCCGGTGACTCACGGCAGCCCAGCTCCAGGTTGAGCTGTTGTTCACCATCTTAGCTCTAGAGGGCGCAGCGTCACTGGTCCTCATGTGGGATCTGAACTGTGGCCCTGCTGCTCAGAGCTGGCGTTCCCAAGCCAACTTGTAACCAACACACCACACAGCTGGCCCTATTTTTCTAAATATGTTACTCTTGAAAATATTTGCATTTCAAAACCTCCACCCTTTTCTTTGCCTCTCAAAATCCCCTCAGCTTTCAATGCCTTATTCCAAATAAAAGAATAACTTTGGAATATTACGTCTAGCCAATGAATACAGTTTTTGTTTTTGTTTTTGTTTTTGTTTAAGCTGAGCCATCCTACTACCTGTTGGGAGTTCAGCGGCTGCTCAGCTCGGGCCGGGACTCGAACCGCTGTTGCTCAGAGCTCAAACCCTTAAGCGAGCTCTTAACCAACTGAGCCACTCGGCTGGCCCTTGAATATAGTATTTTTTAATCCAAAGGAGAAAGGGGGACACTCAGACAAGTAATAATAATAATAATAATACCATAAAATAAATTAGCATTAATATTTCTATGGCATATTCATACCAATATCTCAATTTATTCTTATAATACTCCTATAAACTAGATTGGACTCACATTTTACAGAGTATATTAGTTATAACTCAACAATTGCAAGTGACAGAAACTATCCTGAGTTAGCTTAAGCAAAGAGAAAGAGAGAGAGAGAGAGAGAGAGAGAGAGAGAGAGAGAGAGAGAGAATTTGTTATAACTGCAAGGATATCTCTTGGAACCCAAAGCATGCAGTCAGTTGTTGGAAAAGGACTGGAGCTAGAAACTGCAAAGCCTTTAGAAACCCAGGGGTTTTGTTTCTGCTTCTTTCCACATGTCCCACATTCTTCTCTCTCTTTGTAATGGCTCTTTCTGCTATGCAGTTGATTGGCCAAAGATGGCTGCCCCTGACACCAAGGTCAACAAGTCACAGGCCGAGCCACATGAGGAGGCTGACAGGCTGCCCCTTGGACCCAGGCACAGGTGCTCAGGGGGGACAGTCTGATGACTCAGCTGAGTCAGGTAGGGGGGTGACTGCAGTGACTGCGCAGGGGTGGGAATCACACTGAACAGACCCATTTTTGTGACCCTGTGGAGATAAGGAGAGGGGCTGGGAAGGTAGCAAAGTTCCCAGAGAAAGGGGTCTCCTACGGAGAGGGTAAGGGACTTGTCTGAGAGCAAATGAGGCCCAGGTGGAGTCAAGATGGGAGAAGTAGGAGTCAGACACTAGCTTTGCCCAAAGGTCTATAATCACATTTTATACTCAAGAATTCGAATTATTGAGATTAGGCAGAATTATGACATATGGACCAAAATATGCATTCTGCAGTGCCCATGTAGTACTAAATGTCCATTTACAGAAATGGCCTGTTGGCAGTTTGGCAAGAACATCCAAAGCTCTACAGAAACCTTTTGCCAGAGCTTAAAATTAAATTAAAACAACCTTATGTTAAATCCCAAACAAGAGAATTCAAAACCGATGAAGTTTATAAAACAACATGTTTAAAACTCAAATAATTTCAAAAATACATTTAGTAATTTTGAAAGTCTTTTAATTTCAGTAGAAATGGTTTTTAATGTGATCCTACTGGTTTAAAATTTGCTTTTAAGAATTCCGTAGACTCTCAGAGGCAAAAGAGATAAAGAAAGTAGGGGCAGGGACCCAAGTCCTACCACTGAATTGCCCCTTTGTCTGGGCCTTGCACTCATCTACCTGGGAGTCCCCATTGTACCTCAGTGAAACCCTGTCATTCTTCTGAGTAACAGTGCAGCCCCATTCAAAAATATCTCTGGTATAGCCCAAATGGAAGGCCGGGAGCGGTGGTTCTCAAACTTGTAGATACGGAAACACCTGGGGAGATTTTTAGAAATACAGATTCTCAGGCTCCACTCCCAGGGACAGCTCTGAAGAGTCTGTGGTCCTCCCAGGTAGACCGGCTGGTTCTGATTCAGGTGCTGCTCCAACCCACTTTTGCAGGAGCCATCAGACCAAGGTCACCTGCTGAAGAGCCGGACCTAACATCCTAACATCCAGTTCACTGCTCTTCCCACCCTATTTCACGGACTCTTCAACTCCCCAATTGTTAAAATATAAACTTTACTATTTTAAAAAACCAAAATCAGTCAACAATGAATGAATAAACATTGGTCCATTTTCTGTCCCCAAATGCTCCTCCATCCTCACACCTCTTGGCAGTCGCTCCTCTGTTCCTTCTGGTAGGAAATGCTCTCCCTACCTGACTCTGAGTATCTGAACCCTGACCTCCCCTCAAGTTCTAGCTTGAAAGTCACCCCCTCTATGAAGCTGTCCCTCACCATTCCAGGCCTCTCTATGCTTTGAGTCCCTATGGATTTGATAACCTATCCCTCCTCAGGGTTTGTCACTGCTGCCTGGGCAGACTTTTTGAATGACACAGGCCTTCCTTTTGTGGTGCCCAGCCTGTGCTTTGCACAGAACCCTCACGCAGCAAGGTGTGTGGATGGAGTTAACCAGTGAAAATCAGCATCCATTTATGCCCAGGGAATACTAGCTCTTCGTTCAAACTTCAGCCTAAGTTGGTTCAAGGGCCAGATGATATGGTCTTCCAGTGTGTTTGGAAATTTACAAATATGTATCATAATACAAAGCCGGACAATTAAGTTCGCGAATTCATCCTAGAAAAAGTGCTACACACCTCATTGCTGAATATCACTATGGTCACCTTCAAAGTACCGTATTTGCCGGCGTATAAGACGACTCGGCGTATAAGACGACCCCCTAACATTTCCACTCAAAATACAGAGTTTGTTATATGGTCGGCTGTGTGCGATTTTGCGAGTGTGGTAAAATCGCATAACAGCAAAATCGCATAACAGCCGAGCATACACCCAGCAGCGCTGCTGATGCCTGAACGGTATGTGGAATGAAGTGGGCGGGCATCGGGAGGCCACTATGGCACGGGGCAAGCACTATGGGCAGTCTATCTGAAGTGTACCTGGCGTATAAGACGACCCCCCACTTGAAGGCATATTTTTCAGGGCCAAAAAACGTCTTATACGCCGGCAAATACGGTACTCCCCTTGCTATGCACCGACGCCAGTGCCTAGTTCACCCTTCAAAGCAATTTTGGAACTCTTTCTGGAATGACCATCAGAGCTGTTGTCGTATTACCCTTGATGTCCTGAATGTCATCAAAATGTCTTCCTTCCAATATTTCCTTCATCTTCGGGTAAAGAAAGAAGTCATTGGGGGCCAGATCAAGTGAGTAGGGAGGGGTTCCAATGCAGTTATTTGTTTACTGGCTAAAAACTCCCTCACAGACAGTGCCATGTGAGCTGGTGCATTGTCGTGATGCAAGAGCCATGAATTGTTGGGGAAAAGTTCAGGTCGTCCAACTTTTTCATGCAGCCTTTTCAGCACTTCCAAATGGTAAACTTGGTGAACTGTTTGTCAGTTGGTACAAATTCATAATGAATGATCCCCCGATATAAAAAAAAGTTAACAACATTGTTGCAGCAAGTTTATGAACTTAATTGTCTGACCTTCGTGTGTGTATGTGAGTGTGGTGTGTGTATGTGAGTGTGGTGTGTGTGTGTGTGTGTGTGTGTGTTGGTAAAAGAAACATTTGGTGAAGTATTATAAAATCCCAAGGAAGCTGTAGAATTATTGGATTTTTCACACTAAAGGAAACCAGTCTGTTTGATATAACATTCTGGGAAACTAAGATGGGTAGTGACAGATGATTAATCTAAACTACAACATTACGGCATCCTAAAGGTTCCAGCAGCAAAGAAGACAAATCAAAATTCAGAGCTATGAGCAAAATATTTTCAAAAATGTTTACTCACTTTTTAGAAGTTTAGATCGACAAAAGATTTCAGGTAGGGCTGCTTTAACTACCTTTGTAGATTTAAAACAATTTCATTACCATCTAACTCTGGAAGAAGCCAGTGTTATAAATTCAGTCCACCTGCATTTAACTTCCCACAAGTAGCATCAGAATCTGGCAGAAATGCCGATGCCACATCATTACCATCTTGAGAGGAAAAAGTTAGCTCTATTAGATCATCCAGTCCAAGTCCTCTCAACTGCAATAGAAACCTTTGTACCCTGCTGGGGAGGGGGCTCAGAAAGGGATGATTCTGCCACTGGGGGGTCTCCTGGACCTGCCCCAGCACTCACAAAAGGAGTCCCCTCCTCTCCCCAGCCTCCTGGGGCCTGCCACCTCCTTCAGACCAGAAAGAAACTTTCCTTTTTATCCAAATGCCAATGACTCTTATTATAAAAACGTCTCATTATAAAAACCCTCTCTGCTGCTTGCTTTCTGAGTTTTAATAAATCCCGGATTAGTATGAAAACCACCCAGGCACTGACTCTCCACATTTCCCAACGAGCTGTCTGGAGCTGGCTTTTTCCTCATGTGTAACTTCCCCCAATGCTGGGAAAACTGCCCAATGGCGTGAACTTACGACCAGCAGATAAACTTAGAGCATCGTCACCCTTGCAAGTTAGCACTGACCTCTCTCTCTCTCTCTCTCTCTCTCTCTCTCTCTCTCTCTCTCTCTCTCTCTCTCGTTTCTTTTTCACTCTTTCCTCTCTTTCCTTTCTTGCTCACGGCAATCTGTGCCCCTTTTTTTGACGAAGAATGGAATTTGGGTTCCCAGCTCTGATCAAGAATGTGCAGCACATGGATTTTCGGCCAGCTCATAGATTTGCTCTTTCTTCTAAGTTCTCTGCGATGGGACATTCTGAGATCAGGAGGAAGCTATTCTCCAGTAATTTCCATTCAGGACAGACTATCGTTAAATGTGTCCATACTTCTAGGAACTTGCAGTACCACAGCTGTTCTAGAAAAAGGGCCGCATTAAAGTTTCCAGTCTTAACATTCTCACTGGCTCTCACTTCATATGAGCTCAGGGACACTTTCACTGTTTCCAGTTTCTTTCCAGCCTCCTCTTTTCCTTCCTTATTCCCTTCTGTTCTTCCTACCATCTGGGGTGAGCCTCCATGACATGAGCACCTCAAACCTTATGCTAGAGCATATATCGGAGTTTTGGATAATATGAAACTTGAAGGGGAAAATACATGTAAGCATTGATATGTCAAAAAAGTTCTTTTAGGGCTAGAATGATGGACAAGAACAAGCAGCTGAAATACCGTAAGTGTAAATGTGAAATATTGTATTGTATTTAGGGTCAAAAAATCAATTTCTCAAGAAGCAGATAGAGAAGTAAAGTACATCTCAACACCCGTTGATGTGAAAAGAGACCTGAGGCTTTTAGCTTACCACAGATGACCTGACTGTGATGTGCTTGGCAGAAAAGACTGTTTTCAGTAAGCATATAATATCCATATATTCTTTTTTTTTTTTTAAGGTTTTATTGGACAATTGGGGAAGGGAGCAGTGTTGAGGAATTGGGGAAGGGGAACATTGTATTTTTCCAGGACCCATCAGCTCCAAGTCAAGTTGTTGTCCTTCAGTCTTAGTTATGGAGGGCTCAAGCTCAACTCTAAGTCCAGTTGCTGCTTTCAATCTAGTTGTGGGGGGCAGATGGGGGGTGGGGGGGCATAGTCCACCATCCCATGCGGGAGTTGAACCAGCAACCTTGTTGTTAGGAGCACACACTCTCACCAGCTGAGCCATCCTGCCACCTGTAAAGCAGTTCAGCTCGGGTGCAGCTCACTGGCCCATGTGGGAATCGAACCGGAGACCCTGTTGCTCAGAGCTCACGCTCTTAACCAACTGAGCCACTTGGCCAGCCCAGTATCCATATATTCTTTAATACAACAAATCCTTATTTAGCCACCTAGTGTCAGGCACTGGGTTGGGCAGTGAACACCCTGGAGACAAGGCCAGCAGTGTCCCTGTCCTCAAGCAGCCTGTAGTTTACTAGGGAAAAGAAACAAAACCAAAATGTCACTAAAACTTGTGACAAGGGCTTGGAGGGATACAGGCGAGGGCTGGAAGAAGAGTGGTGGGCCCATTTTTCCTGGGGTGGTCAGAACAGGCCTCTCTGAGCATTCAACCCAAAGGAAGGACAGGCAGGGAGGCAGAACATTTCAGGCAGGACAGGAAGTGATTAGCGCTGAGTACAGAAGGAGCTTGATGTGTACCTGAAACTGAAAGACTAATGTTTGTGCCCACCAACACCCATTCTCCCGTTCTTCCATGGTGATGGAGTACTACATTTCCCAGCCTCCTTTGCAGTTGAATATGGCCATGGGACTGAGTTCTCACTAGTGGGATGCTAAAAAATGGTCTGTGTTGGAGCTGGGGCGCTTATAAGGCAGGCACACCCCCTCTTTACACTCCTTTTTTTGCTGGCTGTATCTAGGACTTGGCAGCAACCCAGCTTGGATGCAAACACCCTATGGAATATCGGATCCCCAGTTAGAAGAGGCCTGGGTCCTGAATGAGTGCAGAGAGCAGGGGCCACTTGCTAACCTGGACTACTCACCTTGGATAGTTATACTTGAGAGAGAAAAAAATCCTATATTCGTTAGGCCACTGGAAGATTGTCATATCTCTTACCTCATCTAACTATTATAGAAGCAAAGGAGATACTAGCTCTACCAACAGGTTCACATATAGAACATTGCATCTAGTTCAAAGGGTCACTTTAAAAAAAAAAGGCATTGACCATTTAAAGCATGTCCAGGGAAAGATAAGGACAACGACATTTAGCAATCTGAAAACCAAGTCAATGAAAATCTGTTAAAGAATTGCAATATAGTCTGAAACAGAGATTTCTCAGGGGTGGCATGATGGCTGTCTTCAAACATTGAGGAAGCGAATGAAGCTGAATTGGAGTGGCTCCTATAGGACCTATGGGTGGTTGGGATTTATGATGAGGCAGATTCTGACTCAACACACAGGAGAAGTTTCTAACAATTAGGGATGATTCAAAAAAGGCTAGATTGCTTTGAGTATTAGAGGCTCCTTCCCGCCACTGTGTCCAGACACTTGCTGTCCACTTGTAAGGTGACATTTACGGGGCGATGGTGGCATCACTATGGAAGTTCTAGTGAATTCTAGCAAATTCTAGGACTTTAGGTAGATGGGGTAGATAATGCAGGTTGAAGCCAGGTCATCACAGGAATTGAATGTCAGTTTGGATTGAATCCTGAAGGCAGGGGGAGTCTTGAAGGTTTCTGAACAGAGTAACAACATGATAAAAGCAAGAAACATTGCTTTGACCAACACAGGAAGGAGAAACCCTGATTTTCACAGTCCATGTTGGTCATCTGGTATTGCTTTCTCTGAACCAGTAGCAATGTAAGGAAAGCCAAGAGTAAAAAATATTGATCTTCATTACTTTATTCTTGTATAATCAAAAAAGTATATTTTGGGGCTAGCATTATTTTTTAAACTTATCTTCCAAGATAAATAATCCTTTTAGTCCAAGGTACTCAAAGTACTTTACAACCTAGTCTCATTCAGACTTGTCACATATCTAAGCTGCTATGTCAGGGGCAAGACTGTCGAACCTCCTCTCTCAGATAAGGAGAAGAACTCACAAAGAGGGCCAGTGAGTTGTTCAAGGTCATGGTGAGTCAGTCAGGGCAGGCTCCTTGATGGAGGTCTCCCACACTGCCCCCAGCCCATGCTAAGGGATGTCTCAAGTAGGAATGTCTCCCACATACCGGAAAAACCAGCCTGAACCAACAGTCTTTCCAGAGTTGGAAATTACCCATGACCTTTCAGGTTCAACCAACTTCGTTTTGCAAAATGAGGAGAGTGAGGCTTAGTAAGGTCACACAGGCAAAGGCCTAGCTATGACTTGAACCCAGTTCCCAGGATGCCTTGCACTAAATCTTAACACCTCCTCTACCTGAACAATGGTAGGCCTAGGAACACCTCACACATAATCACCTGGAATCAACTGGGCCATCGCCATGAGTGCCACTGTCTGGAGATATAAAGACTCATATTGGCTTTGGCCACCAAAGAAAGGAAATATTCTGCAATCCTTGAAAACGCACAGCTGAGGGGGTTGGGGAGAATTGTTTGAGCCTCGTACTACAAAGTCAAAAAGGGAAAACATGTGTTTCACATTTGTCTTGGGATGGGAAAGAAAAACTTTTCCTTTCACTTAATCTCAGTTTAAACAAACAGAGAGACTGCCCTTTTTGTAAACTCACTGAACGTCAAATATTGTTCACCAGCATGGCATCGGTTTACTAAGCCACAACAGACCCACTTTCCTCACGTAATGCCCTCCATTAGAAGGCACTTCAGCCTGAAGAGGGGCGACTAAAAAAATACACATTTCCCCTGATGAATTGGACTAGAGTCAGCCCATGGAGTCAGATTTCCAAATCTATAACCTCTGGTTTCAGCCAGAGACCTGAGGCAATACAGCTTCAGCCATGACTCAGGATTTTGGGAGTGAAAGCAAGCACATCAAGTGATGTAAGAAAAATTCCCCCATTCCCCCATCCCACTGGCTCCTCCTCCCTCGGGAATTCAGTCTGAGAGTAATCGGGGGAGGGGTTGCCTCGTCACTTGGTGCCCAGTTGCCCGGCACACCTCCCAGCACCACTGCAGTGTCCAGCGTCAGTGCTTGACAAAGGAAGTACTCACTTACAATTACTTTCCTGTTGGCTTGCGTGCACAGATAATTGCTCAGTGATGTGTGTGAGAACCTCATAAAGTAAACCAAGAAACTGAAAGGCCAGGTCTGGGCTAAAGGGAAGTGTCCAGTGGGGAAGGCTAGTGATGCAAGCCTACCTTTGAAGTCACTTTGTTTGTGAAGAGTCTGCTCTGCTCTCTCTGAAGGAAACTCCACTGGAATGAGGTTTCTGTGCATGTGGGGTTTAGGGCTATTGTTTTTGGCTCTGGTGTTCACCTCAAGCCCTAGCTAGGACATGTATAAATCCCATAACAACAGCCTGACATGAAATTGCTCACCCTCTCATTGCATCAGGGGACTTTTACTCAGGCGGATTTTGAATGCCTCATTGTTTAATAGGACAGGAAGTTTACTCTCATGTAAATGAGGAATCTTTAATTTTTTTCCTCCTTACCTCTTTGGAAGATTTTCACAGAGGCCTGCCTTGTCATTTCTAGTCTAGCAGCGAGAGCAGCTGCAGCAGCAGGGCTGCTCAGGTTCCTTCTCAGAGTAGGGGTTTTCTTAGGACCAGAGTTTTAGGCAGGCTTTTCCCTGGAGGTGACGCTGGCTGATGGACTAAGGGCCACCCAGGGACAGGGAAGGGCTGGATCTTCTGAAAAGGGTTGGAATTTTTTCTTTTCAGTTTCTTCAATTCTGATCTGGACCTAGGTTTGTTTCTTACATGTACACATCCCCAAACCTTAGGATGCTTTTTTTTTCCCCCTTGGGATACATCACATAGTGACCAGCTCACCCTGGGAACATCGGGCTAGGACTCTGAAGTCAGAACGTGTCCGACTAACCGTCCTTAGCAAGCAGATGCCTAAGTCAGAACCATGACCCTACCCTCCATGGGAGCAAATCCCTGAGAAAGGATGGAAACATCTAGAAACAGCTTTGCGGACTCCCCCATCTCATGACATACTCCGTAGGCCAACTCTTTAAAGGGCCCAAAAAGAACCCTCTGAACCTTGTGCTGATGCCCCCAGCCAAGAGACTAGCTGCGAGAGACCCTCAAGGACGGAAAGGGTTCACAGATACAACTACTTTTAGTCAGAGGAAACCAGATAAGGATGTTGAAGAGGTAAATGACAGGGACACTAACCTTGTAGGATGAGTAAGCCCTCGTCTGCTTGGTTATCTATCTCCAGCACTTTTTTTCTGCATACTCACAAAGACATCAATAATGGGTTAAAAAGAAAAAGTCATGCACTGTGCATAAGTCCTAGAGATTAAAGTTGAAATTGTCTTCTGCACAAGGCTTCATCAACATGTCCCCAAGAGTCATGATGATACATGACAACATACGAAGGTTGGACAATTAAGTTCGCAAACTTTTCACCATGTAAGTGCACGTATATGCTAAAGATTTCCTTTTGTTTAAAATTGCAATATTGACTGGCGTTTTTACAAGCGTGTGAGTGTGTGTGTGTGTTTTCATTTGCACCAGGTCAAGTACAATTAAGCCAGAAGTAGCAACCTCACTCCTGGCCTCAGCTCTGTTCTCAGAACTGCTTTCACATTAGAACCACCTGCAGAGCTTTAGCCATAACACACTGAGTTTCTATCCTGGACATTCTGATTTAATTGGGCTGCACTGGGATCTGGGCACAGATTTTTTGTTTTTAAAGCTCCCCAGGTCATTATAATGTGCATCCAGGGCCACCATCCACTTACTCCGTCAGCGCCTAATGCAGCCTCCCTCCACTGGCCACAGCCGCCAGCTCCTTGCACCACATCCCTCTGCTCTGGCGCTCGTCTCCTGTCCCTGGTCCTAACCCTGGCCTCACTCCAGCTTCAGCATCTGGGACCTGGCCTCCCCTGTGACTATCACCGTGACAAAAACAGTTCTGAAAATGCCCTCGGGTCTAGAGTGACGCCTTCACACGCGATAACAATGTCTATTTGTAACACATCCAGCCACTCTTATGTAATGAGGTGAGAAACACCACGCTGTGTTCATTGGTACCTGGCTGGAGCCTTCCTCCGTGAGTCTGCGCCCCTGCTTCCCCAGGGGCCAGAGCAAATCCATCCTGTGCAGGCCACAAATAACGACACGTTGTGAACCTTCAGGGCCCCGGGCCTGGCACAGAGCTTGGCACATCATAGATGCTCAGCAAACTTCTGATGAAACTGAGACTATTAAGTCTGCAAATTCAGGGTGCTTCCCCAACTTAATTGGTTTCGGAAATTCAAACAACTGGATTGAGAAAAAGATGTCCTGATGATTACAAAACCCCCTCTCAGAGAACACAGTGAGTAGCAGAACTAGCCAAGGAAATGCAACAGCTATCAGCAGATATGCATATGCACCTAACCCTCCCTGCCTCTGCCACCTGGAAGCTCATCCTGGGGAACAGCATTTCATGTCATTGCAGAAATAAGACAGCTCAGGGGCTTCCTTTCCATGGAGAAAGCAATTTATAAACCAGGACCCGTCTGGGTGGGGATGACATTCCACAAAGTAGATTGTAAATGGGGATTTTCTTAAATCTGTGTCTGTGTCCAAATGCCCCCAAATTCTCAACTTTGCCATTTTGTTGTCTTTGGGCCCTGTCTTGCCTATCGCACCTCATGTTGAGCTCATTTCCGGAAAGGGATAATAAACATTAAACCAGCATCTATTGGTTTGTGGTACTATTTTGTATTATACACTTGAGTGTTTTTAATTAATTAATGTTCTAATGTCTGGTTGGACAAGCCTCTCCCAACTCCACTTCATCCATCTTTTTCCAGAATTGTCTTTGCCATTTTCTCTCCTTCATTAAATATGGATTTGTTTATTTTAAAAAAAAATTAAATGAATCCTCTAGGGTTTTGACTGGAATCGTAATGATCGTAAATTGATCTGGGGCTAAAGAAATTTTCTAAATGGAATTTTTTCTTTTAGCAACACCTATTTTATTCAAATCTCTTACATTTAAAATTGTGCGATGTTCTCTATCAGGATCCCACCTCAGGTTTAAGGGACTTGGTTTATGGCTTCAGGTAATACTGTGAATGGGATGTCATGATTAGGGTTCTCACCTTACCAGTATACAAGAATGCCTTGACCTTGGTGTGTTTGTTTCATGTCCAGTCATTTTTCTAACTATTTCTATTATTAATTCCAGTAATTTTTAGCTGGTCCCTTTACATTTTTTAAGGGTGAAACCACAGGGTTACAAAGAGTGATGTTTTGTGCTGATATACAAGGCAAGGGGAATGGTGGCCCAGTGTACAAGAACAGACAATTAAGTTCGCGAACTTGTTGTAACGCTGTTGCTAATCTTTTTTGATATCAGAGGGATTATTCATTATGAATTTGTGCCAACTGGACAAACAGTTAACCAAGTTTACTATTTGAAAGTGTTGAAAAGGCACTTCTACTACATGAAAAAGTTAGACGACCTGAACTTTTCCCCAACAATTCATGGCTCTTGCGTCACGACAATGCACCAGCTCACACGGCACTGCCTGTGAGGGAGTTTTTAGCCAGTAAACAAATAACTGCATTGGAACACCCTCCCTACTCACCTGATCTGGCCCCCAATGAGTTTTTTCTTTACCTGAAGATAAAGGAAATATTGGAAGGAAGACATTTTGATAACATTCAGGACATCGAGGGTAATACAACGACAGCTCTGATGGCCATTCCAGAAAGAGTTCCAAAATTTCTTTGAAGGGTGGACTAGGCACTGGCATCGGTGCATAGCTTCCCAAAGGGCGTACTTCAAAGGCGACCATAGTGATCTTCAGCAATGAGGCATGTAGCACTTTTTATAGGAGAGTTCGTGAACTTAATTATTAGAGTCCTGGGCCTGCTGTAACAAAGTACCAGAAACTAAACATCTAGACTACAGACTACATCTAGAATGTGGGGTCCAGCTCATGAACCATATTTCAAGATGTCCATTGAAGAAATTGTTCATATCTGTGCAGTATGAGGAATGGTTATGATAACTATATTCCACTTGGACCCAGGAGGCACTTAGAGGATTATAATGTCTGCCTTCACTTAGTTACAGGGATTTCTTGGTAGAATGATGTAATCTGTGTTGTTCCAAAGGGTGGCATTCTGAGAGAAGCAGGCTTGGGCTACAATTTGACTCAAAAAGCCAAGGAATCTTTGGATAAGGCCCTCTGCCCAAAGCCGTCTACCTGCAGCAGTAGCAAGTTGCCTCATCCTCCCTGCACCTGACAAATTTGTACTGAGGCCTATAATGTGCCAGGCAATGGGCACCAGACCAGATGCTGGGACAGTGACAGGCTCCAGAGAGATACAGGCCTTGCCCTCAGGAGGCTTCAGCCTAATGGCCCCGAAAGGGTCCAGGCAGACGAGGTGGGCATGATGTCGGCATTATGGAGAAGATTCCGTATGGACCACTGTGTCCCCTCAGAGCTAAGGCACTATGGACCTTATGATCCCTGAGAGGTGAAATGTAAAGTCAAGTGGGGGATTGGGGGTGGAATGAATTAAAGAAAAAATAAAAACAGGTAGGAACGAACGCAGAGGTGCTTTTCCCCGCAAGACACATGCCGAAAGCTGGCTCCCTCACGCTATCTTGCATGGCCACTCGCAGAGGAGAACTTCTACATGCAAGCCTGAGGTCTCACTCTCCTGCTTCCCATTACAGAGTTCTCAGCCTTTCCCCACCCACCCACCCTGAGGAACAGACTCTCAACAAACAAACAGCGCAGACCCACTGTGGCTGCTGGGGCTGGAGCCACTTCAGTGGGGAAACCAAATCCCTCTTCCCAATCTCAGCAGACAAAACAGCCTGGGCCCTAGGTGTTTCCCCTTCTGCCTGGGACACCCAGCCAGGGAAAGCAAAGTGACAAGCTCTAAATCAAGTGTTTTCAGCAGAACCAAGCCCGGGGGTGGAAGGGAGAGGCCTCTGGGCTCAGTGGCTGCTCCTCATTAACGAGCCAAAACAAAGCCAGTGCCAGGGAACTGAATCTACACTGAGATAGGGGGAGCCACGCCCTGAAGTGGAGAGAGAGCATGGGCCCAGGGCACTGTGGGGCCCGGGAAGCTGGGCCTGCAGAGTCCGCCGAGGGGCCAAGGTCAACTTTCAACCTTGATGCCTAGCGGGGAGCAGGTCCAGTCCTCCAGGAAAGGAAACCCCCTCTTTGCCTGAATGCTGCCCTTTGACCCCATGAGAAGATAAATACGCTTTTTAAAAAGAATTTGTCTTCAGTGCTGGAAACGCCTGGTACTCGACACTGAGGAGGTACCTCTAAACACAGAATCCATCTGGTGGTGATCACAGTGTTCCCACCCCCTTCATCCATCCGCTCCCTGCTTTCCAACTCACGAGCACACATCCTCACACATGTATGCATGTATGCACACATGGGCACACACACCAGTGTGCATGCATTCACCCTATGTTTCACCCTTCTCTACATACATCCCCACACATGCCCTCACACAGGTATCACACATACACGAGTGTGCACACATCCACGCTCACGACACACATGTGCACCTTCGTGTACAAACGTGTGCACAGAGCACACATATTCTCACACACATGCACACACATTCTCACACACATGCACATATTCTCACACACTTGCACACATGTCCTCACACACATGCACGCATGTCCTCACACATGCACACATCTCCTCACACACATGTGCATCCTCACACAAACACTCTGTGCACACACATCCAAACACAAACACAGACTCTCAGTCCTCATGCATGTAGGCATGCACGTGTGGGCAAGTGAGAAGATATATACACTTTTTAAAAAGATCTGTTAGAGGCGGCTGGGTGGCTCAGTTGGTTAGAGCGCGAGCTCTGAGCAAGCCGGTTCGATTCCCACATGGGCAAGTGAGCTGCGCCCTCAGCAACTAGATTGAAGTCAACGACTTGAGGTGAGCTGCTGGTGGGCAGCCAGATGGCTCATTTGGTTAGAGTACGTGCTCTTAACAACAAGGTTGCCGGTTCAATTCCCGCATGAGATGGGTGCCACACACCCCCACACACTCCCTACCCCACCCCCCGCAACTAGATTGAAAACAGCGCCTGGACTTGGAGCTGAGCTGGGCCCTCTACAACTAAGATTGAAGGACAACAACTTGACTTGGAGCTGATGGGTCCTGGAAAAAACACATTCCCTAATAAAGTTTAAAAACATTTTAAAAAGGATCTCTTATAGGTGCTGGGAAACGCCTGGTACTTAATTGACACCAAGGTCTCTCTAAACAAAGAACTCACATGCACAAGTACACACATCCTTACATGTAAGTTTACCCTCCCTCATAAACACACATGCGAGTATATATTCTCAAACCACAACTTATCCTCACACACGTGCACATGTAGGTTTACATGCTTACATGAATCCTCAAACACAAACACACACATCCTTACATAAACATGCACCCTCACACCCTCACACATGGATACACATTACACACACACACACACACACACACACACACACACACACACACACACACCTTTTGTGCTGATGCTTCTCCGGGAGTTATTTGACTCTCTCCTCCCTGATGATGCAAGGCCAGTGACTTCCTTATTGAGCCAGGTTTCAGCTTGAAGCTTATGGCCTGGGCCCCAGGTTGATAGATGGCTGGTAGCAAAGGCCTAGAGCCCAGGCCATGCACAGGCCGCACAGGCATGCTTCCAACATCCATCTGTCATGGAAAGAGCCAAGCCTTTGGAGCTGGACCAACTTGGGCCAAAATGGTCGTCTTTTTGGTAGTTTGGTGACCTTGGACAAGTTACATGGCCCCTCTGAGTCTTAGTTTCTCATCCCTCCAAAAAAGGGAGGCTAATATCACCTACTTCCTGGGGTTGGGAAGATCAAGATGACACAGGTGAAGCGGCCACACAGAATAGGTGTTCAGGAGAGAGCTCAGTGCATTTTGCTGCACTGAGTCACCAGAACCCCCCAGGCCACCATTTCCCAGGGCCTCAGGACGGGACTAACGAAATCTGAGTGTGAAATACTAAAGGCAGTTTATGCTGTTACTGATAAAAGGAGCATTTTATATGGTATCCAGTTGTTCTGACCCTGCTTTGTGACTGACTGGCCAAAACATTTCCAGGGATCTTCTGAGAAAAGGACTGTGGTCAGGGGATTTCAAAGGTGATGAGAAAGATTGGTTTGGTTTGGTTTGGTTTGGTTTGGTTTGGTTTGGTTTGGTTTGAAATAAAGCTATTTATTTGGGGAAAAGCAAAGGAAAGAGAAGCATCAGGAAAGGAGACCCAATGAAACAGAACCTGAGAGAACGCCACAGGCTGCTGCCTGAAACATCTGGACATGCAGCTAACGCTCACAAAAGAAGGAGCGTGGCGCCAAGCCATCTCTTGGCATGAGCTCTGAGAGCCGCCTGAGGGGGCTGGAGCAGACACTGTGGGACTTTCCCCCTGAGTTATTGCAGCTTCCTTCTGAAGCTGGCCTGGTGTGGCAGCTGAAACATGGAAACATGATGCGAATTCTCTTCCCACCAACCGCCACCAAGCCTCGGTTTCTCACTCGGTAAGGCCAGCAGCAGTTCAGTGAAGATGAGCAAGCCCATATTTCTGCAGAAAAAAATAGTGTGAGCGCCAGACACCATGCTGAGTTCTGCACATGCATCATCTTACTTTATCCTGACTACAACTCCACAGGTGGCGATTGGTGTGCCCATCTTACAGATAAGCACCAGAGAGACTGCTCAGAGAGGGTGTGAGACTTGCCTAAGTTCACAGAGCCGGCAAGGGGACAGGGTGAGGATTTGAACCCTGTTAGGATTCATCTCCTAACCCTTGTGCTCTGCTGCTGAAGAGGAACAAGTATTCAGCCGCCTGCCTCTCCCCTGCACTCAGGAGCCAGAACCTCCCCCCTCTCCCCAGGACAGAACTGCCGGAAATGGATGACCTCAGCCAGCCTCCTCCTTTCACAGACGCAGGGGAAAGTCAAGGTGGCCAGAGACTGGCTGGAGGTCACGTCGCGCCCTATGTCCCATCCTCATTCCCGGACTTCAGTCTCCCCTACAGCCCCCGGATAGAGCTGGGGAAAAACCTTCAGAGACATCCCGGGGGAAAACAGCTGGAAGGCAGGGCCGAGCCAGGGGCTCTAGTGATGCGGTGATGAGGTGATGACGACAGGACTGTATTTCCCCCTTTTGAGAAATGCTCTGGCATCAGATGAGTCTTGAGGGGAAGTAAGAGGAATTTGGCAGGGATGTGGTTACAAGCCATCTGGAAGCCAATGTGAGGACCAGAAAGCTGCTTGCTGCCTGTTAGGTGTGCTGTCGTTCCCCAAGTGCGGTCATGGGAGGCTCGGCTGTGATGGGGGGACATTCAGAGAGAGGGTGGCTCTATCCAGAATCCCAAAGCAGGGCAGGGACATTCCCGACATGCCATTTTGCAGCCTTTGTCCTGTGGGACCAAGTGACATACTCGTCTGCAAACCCGGAAGAGAGTCTCACATTATTGCCCCAAAGGATGACATTCTAGCACAAGTCACCATTGTTCAGCAACTCCTGTGTACCATGGGTTGTGCTCATATCTTACCCACACTCTCTTGCTTTATCCTCCCACTGGGCATGAAATTGGAACCATTATCTGCCCCATTTCCATTTGAGGACACTGAGGCCCAGAGAGGTTTGATGAGGTTGCAAAGGTGATAAGGATGGAGCCAGAACTCAAATCCAAGCATCTGAGGTCCCGGCCCAGGCTCCCACCCACGATACGGTGTGGCACCTATCACCACTTCCTGGCACCTCAAGTGACACCTGAGCATCACTCGTCAGAAACGGCAGGAATCCTGGCCATCACCCCCCCACTCTGCCCCACTTTCTCCTCTGAACTGGGGACCTGGACAGAGGCAAAGCTCCAAGAGATTCCACCCATCCCCTCGTCTTGGCCTTGCTCACCCACGGATGAGTCAGCTGGAATTTCTGGACATCCCGGGCTCACAGCCCTAGTACCAGGAGCTGTCAGGAGGCAGGAATGCATGGAATGCGGCTCCCTGGGCTTCTGCCTGCAACCACCCCCCCCCACCTCCTCTCCCGTCCCCCCAACCCCCGAGGCCAAATCCACAGAGAGGTTGGGAAGGCGAATGACACAATGTTTGTCAAGGGTTTGGGATGACAGGTGCACATGAAGATGAAGACAAAGACTGATTCTTTTCTTGGGGCTGCCGACACAGTTTCGCATCCCTCCCACGCACGTCCGCGTTCCAGGCCCGGATGCTCCCGGCCCTGGGCTCCCGTGAAGGGCAAGAAACCACTGATTAGGAAGCAAAAAGAAAAAAATGTCCCGGGCTCTTAAAAGACGGAATGTTCACCCTCTTTGCCCAACTCTGACTCGGACTTGCAACTCCACTATCCTGAAACACAACTTTGATTGTGTCCTCTCCTGCTCAAACGCCTTTGCACATGCCATGTGGACTTTTCCACCTTCTCTGCAGGGCTCTGTCCAGGCGCTGGGCAGAGAGTGGCGAATAGGCAGCAACAATCTTTCCCTCTTAGAGCTTTTCTTCTAGAGGGCGATTCTGATAATACACAAATTCCATCAACGTGATGATGGAGACAAACCAGGACTGGATGGAAATGGGTAGGTTTACTTTAAAATGAAATCCGACCCTCAGAGCTGTGTGCTGCCTACATCTGTCACCTGCCTAGCCACCTTAGCTCATGTCATTTCCCCATCCATCCCAGTTCCCTTTCCTCCCACCTTTCCAGGAGGCAGTGGGGGTGTGCCGCTCTGCCACCCTGAGCCCTTCCTCACCCACTTGCTGCTTTGCCCCCTGGATATTGGCTCACTTCATCTCCCTTCCTGGCTCAAAAACAAGAAACGTAGTTATGTCACACACCAGCACCTCGTGGTAATTGCCTCCAACATATGTGCCCCAGAATATTTTGTTTTGTCACCAGCCATTGGGGAGACACATACTAAATGCTCCTTTAGTGAATGGGCAACCCCAGACTCCGGTTGACTGTGGAAGGTTGGGAGGATGTGGGGATCTGAGCAAAGAAACCATATGTAGGAAACACTCGGTGTCGGGAGCCAGCCTCGAGCCCCAGGGATCATACACATGCAGTCAAGGAAGAGAAAAGGTTGAGGGTAAAAACTGTTTGATCGGCCCCTCTTCCGGAAGTTGGACCCAGAGATCTTGCCTTGATTACCTATCGAAATGAGCAAACACCAGAATTCACCCAAGGCCTTGCTGACGCAGGGCATTGGAGGGAGAGAAAACCACTGGGCTGATTATCTTGGCTTTATCGGCCACATCTGTTTTAGCTCAGCATCTCTGCTTTTCATCGTTAAAAGAGATGGCTGCAGCATTAGAGAATCTTAGAGCTGGAAAGGGCCTGAAGACCTCACATTTCACCTCCTCCCTTTGTAGATAAGGGCCATGTCGCCCGGGAGGCTGTGACTCACCCAGGGCCACACAGCTGGCAGGAGGCCCAGCTGGGACAGCACCGCAGCTCTTGCCTCCCAGGCAGGAGCTTTTCCCGGTTTTCCAAGCTGCCTCTCAGATCCTGCCAAGTCATTCCCACATTCGCCTCCGTTAGGCCTCATTAGCAAGAGAAGCTGGCCATGGCCCTTTCTCACTCCCTTCCCACCACCTCACAAGAAAGCAAAGCGGTTCCAGAACCAAATGGATATTTTTTCTCATCCTTGGATGTCTTGTACTGTCCATGCCAGGCTCCCCTCTAGGAGTGCAGGTCCCTGTCCTCATGTGGTGTCATAAAAGAATGTCATTCACCCTCCCATCAACTCTGAGAACAAGAGATCATTTCTCAGCTGGTGCATCAAGCCACATGAGTGCCAGGGCATCAGAGGGACTTAACTTGTCCTTCTCCTGGGCCGAGGCCTCTCCTTGGACAGTGGGTACTCCCCCAAGGCATCCCAACCTCACTTCTTGAGCCCCTCTGTTGGGACTTTCCCCTCCACTGAGGCTAAGTCGAGAGTTTCTCTGAAAGGGAAGGATTATTATTCCCACTCTCATCCCATTTTTTTTAAAACAGATGTACAAATTGAGACTCAGAGAGGTTAAGTTACCCGCCCGTGGTCACCCAGCTAGTAAGTGGCAGAGTCAGAATTTGAACTCTGGACTGACTCCAAAGCCCATCTCTTTCCACAACACCTCTCCAATGTGCCTTGAAGGAGTTGGGGACATCTCAAGACTCCCCTGCACACACGCTCAGAAATAGTTCCACTGCCCATGTGCCCAAGTGCCTGAAATTCCCCCGTTGGAGTCCCCATCTCCCAGAGATCCCAGCCTTGGGTGGCAGGACGAGGGTTTACAAGAAGCCCCTTAGCAAAGGTTTGATTATGGCAGGACCCACCTGAGGCTTGACCACAAGGCCCAGGGCTGAGGGCTTGGGAGGGCTCGGAATTGACAGGAGAAAAGGAGGAAGAAAGAGAAACTGGCCCTGAAGAGAGAGGGCTGACTAACAGGGCCCAGAGGTTGGCAAGGGCAGGGCATGAGGGCAGCACCAGGGGCAAGGGAGAGCCTCCCTCAAAACCCCACGGGGCCGGCTCTAGGAAAAGCACTGGTTTTGGGGTGGAAGGGCCCAGTATGACTGGGAGGCATTAGTCAGCAGCAGAGCTTTATGAAAGGAGGGATTGTGTGGAGCCTCCTTACTCACCGGGCCAATTGGGTCGTCCCCAAAGCCCGGGAGCAGGGCCGGTATCAGAAGGGGACCGGGAACTCCACACCACTCACTGCCCAGGTTGAATGGCCAGGGCATCAGGGGCTGAGCGTGGGGGCCCTGCCCGGTCTCATGGCTTGTGAGTCACAACCCTTGGCAGGCAGGCTGAGTGTCTCCATTGTCCACTTGGCTGTGGGACAGTTAGGCCAGAGCCTTAACGGGAGGCTTAACTCCCTCCTCTTATGATAGAAGAAGCCTGGGGCTGATTCACGGGGTTCCTGCCCCCAAGTTATCACCCTGCTGACCTACTGCCCCCCATCCGAAATTCACAGAGTTGGAGTCAGTCCTGGGAGGCCCCCAGCATTCACCCACCCATTCCTTCTTCAGTCATTCACACAGTCATTCTTTTTGTTGGCTTTTTTCTTTGGTCTGTATTTTTTTCCAATTGCAAAAGTAATCTATTCAATATTATTCGGCCTTAAAAAGGAATCAAATTCTGACACATGCTATAACACAAATGAACCTTGAAGACACTATGCTAAATGAAATAAGCCAGTCATGAAAGGACAGATGCTGTTTGAGTCCACTCACATGAGGTACATAGAAAAGCCAAAATCACAGGGACAGAGAATAGAATAGAGGTTGCCAGGGGCTGGGGGGAGGATGAATAGGGAGTTAGTGCTTTAATGGTACAGAGTTTGAATTAGGGAAGATGAACAACTTCTGTAGCTGATGGTGATGGTTGCATAATGATGTGAATGTCCTTAATGCCCCTGAACTGTACCCCTGAAAATGGTTAAAATGGGAAATTTCATGTTAGGTATATTTTATCACAATAAAGAAACACAAACCACAAAAAGGAATCTATTGTTCAAACAATACATACAAGTAAAAGATAAATGATAGATGTCCTCATCCCACCCTCTATAACAGTGGAATATTTCACACCTTTTTATGTTCCTATATAGTCGTGTATGTGCATGTAACAACAGTTGGCCCTGAGGTGGGAAGGGAACGTGGTCCCCAGGTGCCAGCCACGTTCCTGATCTCTCTCTCTCTCTCTCATAGAAGGACAATGACACATCTGCATCTCACTGACAAGCCCCAGGTGCCAGCTCAGGGACAGAAGACAAGATCATCACAAGGTCACAGCAGGTTCACGCCATTGACAATAACCACCATTCAATGAGAGATAGCCGTATCTGGCTCGGTGCTAAGCCCTCGCACACATGAACTCACTTTGTCCTTATACCACTGCGGGGAGGAAGGTATACCTTATGCCCACCTCAAAGCCTGTTTCATAGATGAAGACTCAGAGGCTTTGAGAGGGAAGGAGGTGCCCAGATCACATCAGTAGGCGGCAGGAAGGGAAGTACTTCTCCACTGAACCATTAGGTTGTACTTCAGACATACAGAGATGCCTCGGCCACCATGTGCTACCCTCCTCGAGCAGAATGACCATGTATAGGGCACTTGCTCACATTGTAGCAATCCCTTAATTTCTGGCTTCCCAGGGAGAGGGCTTCTGCGGTCTTGTTCACTGGTCCTCTTCAAGCCCTGAAACACACTCGTTGTTCAACAAATATTTGCAGAGAGGAGAGTTCTCATTCATGTCTCTGTTTGATCTTCCCCCACAACCCTGTGAGGTAGCAAATTAGGAAATACGATTGCGGCCAATGTTAGTCATCTGGCTAGTGGGTAAGATGGAGTGACTTCCCCCTGGTCACAGGACTGGGCCACTGAGCTGGGCTGGAGCCCTGGGCTTCTGGCTCTCTTCCCAGGCCTTTACAACTCTGTTGTCACAAGCTGGGCCCCTGCTGTTACAGGACAAAGATATTAATTGGGGGTAGGAATCCTCTGAGTCATTACCAGCAATAATAATAATTGCAGTCACAGTCATTGTAATCTTTAATTCACATAAGCCTTCTGTCAATAGCACCAATGAGGTGCTATTAGTATCTTTGTTCTATTGTTAGACCCAGAGAGGTTGAGCAACTTCCTCAACATTACATAGCTAAGAAGTGGCAGAGCTGGGATTCAGGCTCCAGTGGACTCCAGAGCCCATATGCCACATGCCTGTAACATTTCAGGATCAATTAGCATCCTTGGCTGAATCCAACAAGGCTCACAGGACAGCTGGGCTGAGCTTTGGTGAGGGATGAGGCTGAATAAAATGTCCACCATCCCCTCCTTCATTCATTCTGTCAGTCAGTGGGCTTTCACTGAGACCCATCTGTGTGCTCTGCCGCGTGTCTGGCCCTGGGACACAGCCGGAACAGGAGGGGGCCTCCCCCACAGAGCCTTGGGCCTGGCAAGGAGAAGCTGATGTCATAATTATGTGGTTAATCATTTCATTAGAGCGAAGCTGAGTGCCACCAAGGAGAGCTAGGGCTCTGCCAGCCTCTCACAGGCACAGACCAGGAGCTGGGGAAGGCTGCCTTATGGGGCGGACATCTCAGTGGAGTCAGGAAAGCGGAATGGGAGAACATTCCAAGCAGAGGGCATGACCTGGGCAGCAGCTTGGCTCTGACTAGGGTAGAAAGACAGTGTGGCTGGAGCTGGTGCAGGAGGAAGAAAGGAGTTGGGGGTGTGAGGTGCTGGGGGACTTGGGCCAGCACCAAGCTGCCCAGCATCTGAGTCCTCCCATAGGGAACTGGGGTTACTGTAATCATCTTTACTTTCACTGTTATCCTTAGAGAGCAAATGCGAAAGGGAACTTTAACAATCCCCATTCCTCCCAATTTAGCTGGGATTGGGTCGGCCCTCCAATAAGCATTTACTCCACCATGCTGGGGTTTGGGCAGCTGTCTGCACTTGACAATATGCTCGCTGTGCTGTTTGACACCCACAAACACCTGGAAGAAAGAAAGGCGAGCAGGTATAAGGCCCCTGTAAAGCAGAGGAAACTGAGTCCATCCTAATGCCGCGCCTCCGGTACAACCTGAGGTCCAGGCCTTACTTTCTCCGTGGGCTTTTCTTCTCTGCAAGATGCACTTAGTAGCACCTGAGTCTCTGGATTGCTCAGGAGTTACATGACATACCCAGGTAAATAGCTGAGCAGGTTAAGGCTCAAGGTCAGTGTTCAGGACACAGTGGCTGCCATCATTATCATCATAACCATCATCATTACTCTTAATGATTCCTACACTCGCTTCTCCTGAGCATCTGTGCGCTGGGCACTGTGTCAAGTGCTGGGAGACAGGAAGGTGTTAGATGTGTCCCCTGCTCCTAAGGAACTGAGCTTATGGTCTAGCTGGGAGGCAGTCAATTAGCAACTCAAGGCAGCAAAGGAGCTGGGCTCAGGGCAGGCGTGGCCAGGGAAGCCCAGAGGAGACGGAATTTGAGTGGCATTTTGAGAACAGCTTGGACCTCAGGAACGGGAGAGCAGGCAAGAACTCCAGGGACACCTAAGATGGTTAGGGGTAGGTGTCCCCAGGGCTGGAGTGTACAGGCCCTGGGGGTGCTACCTATCCTGGTGAAGAAGAGAAAGGAGCTTAAGAAGCCGGGGCAGTTGGAGCTGTGGAGGAAGGGGCGTGAGGGGACCTTCCATCCGTCTGGTCCCGTGCTGCTGTGGCTTTATCAGGGTGCTGCAGATCTTGACAGTCACCACTGCCAGGCTTCTCAGAGCACAACCCTGCCACCCTCGAGGAGATAAGGCAGCCCCAGTCACACGGCTCTAACTGTCAGTGACCGAGCAGAAGCCACAGCCGGGCCCGTGGCTGGCTCGAAGGGAGGCCCCACCAGCCTCCTCTGACCACCTCCCCTGGGCTGCTCCAGGTCAAGGAGGTGGGGAGAGACAGGGCAGGTCTGGACCAGGAAAACAGAAGTTAGAATGATATTTAAAGCCCCTCACATTTGCACCCTGTCTTTTAGTCCAAAGCACTTTTAGTCCTATTCTTGGCTTGAAAAGGAAAGGTAGGGTCTCAGAGCTGGCCTGGGGTCCAGTCCTCAGGCCACCACTCACTGGTCCTGTGACCATGGGCAGGTGACATCACCTCTCTAAGCCTCAGTTACCTCATCTGTCCCATGAAAGTAGCAACACCATCTCTCTTTTTCTGAGCCCAGTGTCCAGCCAGCCTGTTGCCACCTCCCTCCTGGTCCTGTTCCCACCCCAGCCGCGTCCCCTTTCCGCAGAGGTCACCACCTTTGCCAGCTAGGAGTTGGGTCAGGCCTCCATCCCCCAACATGCTGCACAGTTGGATGGGCCCAGACAGCCAGAGGATTCTTGTCCCAACTCCCGTCCGACAGCCGGTGTTGCCAGGCCCAGCAAAGGCTGGATGAGAAGGAGGGAGGGGAGGAGGGGAGCTCCCAACGAGGAGGCTCCGATGTTGCCAGCAGAGGCTTTTGTGCTCTGGAATGCCAGGCCAGGGCAGTCAGCTCTGCCAATAAGGAGACTGGCTTCCAACAGCAATGTTTTTCCCTGGGTTTTCCAGAAAGCATCAGCTGCTTTCTAATTCAAACCATCAGGAGCAGGCTTACATGTGCTGAGTCTCCAAATGCCTGTAGAAAGAAAACTGTTCCCCACGCCAGACAAGAGCCAGCCTGGACGAGGCTGTGGCCAAGCGGCCGTGGACAGGGAGGCTGGGCGTGATTCCCCAGCCCCCTCTCGTCCAGGCCAGGTCCTCAGCTGGCGCCCTCTCCAGGGCTCTGTTGCTGCCAGTCACTCCACCCACACTCACAAGGGCCCACATGTGCCAGAAACTTCCAGGCTTTTAGAGTGATCACCATGGCTCTTATTGTAGCTCACAGTGATTGAGCCTGTGTCAGCTATGCTAAGTACTTTACATTTGCTCTCTTTCGGCCACCTACTATTATTCCATTCTGCAAAAGAGAATCCTGAGGTTCAGCGAGGTGAAAGGATCTTGCCTGAAGTCCCCCCAACAGAAGTGAAGAGTTGGGCTCCCAGCCCTGGGTCTGCCTCCAGGGCTCCACTGCCTGGCAAATAAAAGATGTAAGGCTAGGGGGGCCGGGTGGCTCAGTTGGTTAGAGCATGTGTTCTGAACAAGGTTGCTGGTTCGATTCCCACATGGGATGATGGGCTACACCCTCCACAACTAGATTGAAGGACAATGACTTGACTTGGAGCTGATGGGTCCTGGAAAAAACACACTGTTCCCCAATTAAAAAAAAAAAAAAGATGTCAGGCTCACCACCTCACACCCACCAGAATGTCTAGAATCAAAAATCAGATAACTGGACGAGACGTGGAGAAATCAGAACCCTCACACACTGCTGGTGGGAATGTAAAAGGGTGTAGCTGCTTTAGAAGATAGCCGGCAGTTCCTCAAACAGTTAAACATAGAGTTACCATCTGACCCAGGAGGAATTCCACTCTTCGGTATATACCAAAGAAAAATGAAAACATACGTCCACACAAAGACATGTACAGGAATCTTCATAGCAGCGTTATTCATAAGAGCCAAAGGTGGAAACAACCCAAATGGGTAAATGTGGTCTCTCCATAAATGGAATACTATTCTGCCATAAAAAGGATTGAAGTCTGACACACCCTACAACACAGGTGAACCTTGAAAACATTACGCTAGGTGAAAGAATCCAGTCACAAAAGTCCACATGTTATATGATTGCATCCACATGAAGTGTCTACAATAGGGAAATCCATAGAGACAGAAAGGAGATTAGCTCAGGGCTGAAGGTGGGTGATAGCCAACGGGTATTATTTGAGGGTATTATATTTGAGGTGATGAAAATATTCTAAAATTGACTATGGTGATTCTTGCATATATCTGTGAATATACTAAAAACCATTTAAGTGGGTGACTTGAATGGTGTATAAATTCTATCTCAATAAAGCTGTCTTAAAAAGAAAAGGTTTCAGGTGCAGGCTTTAGGGAGCTCACAAGTGAGGGAGAAGCCATGTTGGTACAGTGCTGTGGAAAGATAGGAAGACACCTCTCAACCTAGGGAACTGGGGTGAGAAGGAGGTACTTCAGGGAGGCTTCCTGGAGTAGGTGATACTGACCTGAGCCCTGAAAAATGAGTTGGGGAGAAAAAGATGTCACAGGTAGAGGGGGCAGAATCACACTCAGGGAATGTTCTCAGGGGCTGGGTGAGAGTGGGAGAAAGACTGATAAAGGAAGGGCAGGGGACTCATGTCTGCCCATACCTGGCTGTGTTCCCTCACACAGGCCCCTGCCCCTCTCTGAGCCTGAATTCCAACATAAAAAAACCTCCCATCTCTGAAGCTGTGAGTCTCTGAGGCTGAGATTGGAGTGAAGATGGCAAACCGATAACACATAGGGAGGAGAGAGGGTTTTCAGGTGTCAGGGCCTGGAAACAGAGGGCCTGCGGCCTGTCAGGCACCAGTTTCCCAGCCTGGTAAAGCTGGATGATGACCTGTTGCCCACGGGCCACGTTCCCCTCCATGACCTTCCCAGGAAACACGGATGTCTGAGGAGAAATTGAAACAGAAACACAGGTGTCTCTCCCTGGGCAGATTCCAAGAAAGAAAAGAAAGTGGCTTCTAAAGGAGAGAACCCATGAGCTTTGAAGGAAGGAAGGAAACCAAAGCCACAAGAGGAAGCGAAAGAGGCGGGGAGGTGTGAGAGAGAAGCAGGTGCCCTGGGTGTGGGCCCACGGCCACCCCTCCAGTTGTATTCGGTAAACTCAACGACAGGCAGCTTCGAAGGGACAAAAGAAGTGTGTGTGGAGAGGGAGGGCGCAGGCCCTGGCAGTGGTGAGGTGCTTTCCCTGATGGCGCCTTTTAGCCTCCTCTTTTCTCAGCCTGACACATTTTTCTTCCTCCTTGTGGTGACCTCCTTCAGTCCCTCCTTGGCATTTATGGTCCTGAATTTGGAGCCAGAGGATTGGGTTCAGCATTTGCCCCTGCCGTGTCTTATATAGTCGCGGTCTCTGCCCCTCATTTTGCTCATCTGTAAAATGGGTTCACTATTGCTGCTCTGCCTGTTATCAGCGAATGGGGAGAAAGACAGTCGCATATGTGAAAATACCTGGCCAATGATGCAGATCTAGGGGAAGGGTACACTGGGTATGAGGATAGTTTTTTTATTTTTTAAAAGATTTTATTGGGGAATTGGGGGAGGAGAACAGCGTTGGGGAATAGAGGAAGGGGAACAGACAAGTTGCTGTCCTTTTGTTCTTCAGTCTAGTTGTGGAGGACGTCGCTTCACTGGCCCATGTTGGTATTATCATTGCGCTCTTCCTGGGTGAGGCAGTTGCTCGCCGGCCATTGGACAGCCACTCATGGCGGCTCATGGCAGCTCACAAAAGCTCATGCCAGCTGCTGGCCAGCCCCACTGCAGCCTACACCGTCGCCAGCGACTCACGGCAGCCCAGCTCCAGGTAGAGCCGTCGTTCACCATCTTAGCTGTAGAGGGCGCAGTGTCACTGGCCTACATGTGGGATCTGAACCGGGGTCCTGCTGCTCAGAGCAGGCGTCCAAAGCCAACTCAAACAACTTGCCACTTGGCCAGCCTCCTGGGCATGAGGATATTAACCCTTTATACTGTTCTGGGCAGCATTTTCACCTTTCAAAGCATCTTCCCATCTGTTACCTCCTCTGAGCATTATGGCACTGAACAAGGAAGGCCAGGCAGGAGACCTTCTACCCATTTAACAGAAGACAAAACTGAGGTTCAGAGAAGCTGCATGTCTGAGAGCATTGTGCAGCAGGCAGGAGAACACGGAGACTTTGGGGGCTTGGACCTTACCGCCCGCTGGCCATGTTGGTTTCTGTCTGGGGGTGGTGACATCCTAGCGCTTTTCATACAGGCAGGGGACCACTCCCCACCCCAGGTCAAACTTCCTGGATCTTATGGAGGGTGTTTGGCCTGGAGCAAGGAAGATTCACGAACTTGGGCTCAAACATTTGAAGACCTCTCACGCAGACACTGAATTAGGCTATTCCAAGGCTGGAACTATGACAAAGGCTTGGAGGTTATGGGAACATGAAAGGATTTCAACTCATTGTGAAAGGGAACATTGCGACTATGCTGAGCTCAGGAACCCGCTGCCTGAGAGGAAGTGAACTCTCGGTCATCGAGAAGTGCTCACATGCAGGCCTGACAATCAGTTGGTAGAGATATCTCAGAGGGGGAGTAAATCCTGAGGGAGGTAAGCCAAGAGCCGGGCTTTCCAACCTTGGCATGACTGACATCCTTTGAGGCAGGGACTGTCCTTTGCCCCTGTAGGATTTTCAGCAGCCTCTCTGGTCTCTACCCACTTACACCCATAGCACCACCCTCCCTAACCTCTGTGATAATCAAAAATGTCTCCAGACATTTTTTGTGTCCCCTGAGGAAAAATCACCCCAATTGAGAACCACTGGCTTGGATGACCTTTAAGATCCTCTGATTCTGTCATTCTAGACAAGGAACCACAAGAATTGCTGTCATAGTTTGAGCCCCTGTGGCCTGTATGATGCTAAAAGTCTTATATGCATCATCTCATTTAATGTCGCAACCTGCCTTGATCAGTCTATCTTCTTACACCATTTCCCCCCGACTCCTCTGTCTGGCTTACCTCAATTCCTCTTTATGTTCCGGTGTCACTCCTCCCACCATTGCTCCCCTAAATAGCACAGTGTCTGAGTGCTTCCATGTCTGTCTTCTTGCGAGATGGTGGGCTCCTGGAGGCCACCTGGGTCTTGCTCACCCATGGGCCCCACACAGCAGGGACTCCACACACACGCACTGATGGACGGGAGACCGAGATGTCAGCTCAGGGCATCACTAACTGGCCGGGTCAGCAGGGCTGCCTGAGTCTGCAGCCTGAGCTGCCCATCACCTTGTGCTGCCCACGAGAGCCCCAAACGCCCCCTGGGAAGCCACCACTGCCCCACAGCTCTCCAGTTCCTCCCACCACAGGTCTCTGACCCAGGAGCCAGCCGGAGTCCAAACAAGAGGGATGAGGGGTGGGCTGCATGGGCAGGACCCTTCCTCCTCTGCAAAAGATAACCTGGATAGGGAGTGTGACCACAGACTTGTTAACAAACCCCAGAAACCCTGCGCCCCTGAGAGGGTCCCTGTCTTCAAAGCTGGAAGGAGGTCACTTTGAGATAAACAAAGGAAGCCCACTCAAGTCCCAGTGGGAGTCATGGCGCAGGATGGCGGGAAGCCCACCACCCTCTGTGGCCTCGGGATCCAGCCCCCTGCTGTGCAGTCAGCCAGGTGGCCTCTGCCAAGTCACTCCAGTACTCGGGATCCCAGAGGTTTCTTTTATAAAGCAAGAAAGATTTGAACTACGTTGGTAGTTTCCGAGCTTTTGTGGGTGTTTTTATTTTGTTTTTAGCAGAGAAAGCCCCCCTTCTTAAAGGAAACTCTCATGTGCTACCATGTTCCATGTGGAACATGGAAAAGTCTGAGCTCTGCCTTCTCGGTGTGCTCTATTCCCCACCCCACCCCAAAATAGCCCTGGGTCACTTCCCCACCCCACAGAGCTCCTCTGGGCCCAGTTTGAAACCCACCGTTGTCAGGGTTGGGGGTGTGTGGTTCTTTGGGGTTCTTCTAGCTCCAGCAATCTGCACTTCTATAACTGACCCCACCAAATGATGAAATGCAACCGAACATCATGGGGGTACGTGATGGGCCCATGCAAGACCCTGGGGAGATCTGTGACTCGGGTTATCTCTGAACATGCTGAGATGGAAAATTCTGGTCATCCGAGTATTCTGTTTATTTCTGTGGGTCTCCGGATAAACAGGAATTCAGAGTACTCAGCAAAGATAAACTTATGGAACTCATTACCCCAGAAAGAGTTATAGGCCAAGGCCGTGAGCACACCCAGGGGGCAGGCCCCATTGTGTTTAGATGACAGAGACAAGAGAGGAGACACCCAGGTCTCATCCCAGCCTGACAGCAGCAGTGGCCACAGCCCTGAGAGACCAGCTGTCATGAGGCTGTCACTCTACAACGTCGCATAAGCACTTTTTTGTTCCTTTGAGGTTTGCCATACATTCTTTTCACTTTCTTATTGATTAAGAAACTGAGGCTCAGAGAGGTAGAGTCACGTGCAAGTGGCTGCAGCCAGTTTCAATTCCACTGTCAGAGGCCTCCTACACCATCCGCCCAGCAGCTGTGAACAAACCGGGGCTTGGTCTCCTCATCTGGAAACTGGGGTTGTTTGACTGGAGCACGCCTTCCCATCAAGACACATGGGTTGAGTAGTTGCTCTAGGCTGGGGATTGAGTTAGATGCTAATAGTAGAGAAATGAGTAAAGGCATGGCCCCTGCTACATTAGAGGGACAAGGGGCCAAGAGTTAACTCTGCCAAGCAGCTGGTGGGTAAGCATTTGGGGAAGGTTTTATTGAGAAAAGGATGTCTGAGCCCACTTAGAGGCTAAGTAGCCAAGTGGCAGGTGGAGGCACCAGGGAACAGCATTTTCCTCAGAGGGAACAGCCTGGGCTAAGGCACAGAGACATGAGGGAAGATTTCAAAGGATTCCTCCAGCTCTAACTGCCTCAAGTATTGGTAGGTCACTAAGGGATGATGAGAGAAGAAGGGTAGGTGTTCCAGGATCAATATCTTAGAAAAAGAATTAGGTTTCTCCTCCTGGAGTCAGATTCTCAAGCTTCAAGGACCCTGGGCACATGGGGAACATGCCTGATAATTGTGAGAATCTTTGAGTCAGTCCTTGTTAGAGCTAGGAGAGCCCTTTATGGATTGTATTATTGGATCATCGGGAAAGTCATGACGTATTTTTCTATGTTTTTCAATGCAAAAATGCATCATGACTTTCCCGACAACCCAATAGTTTCCTGTGACTGCCATAAGTAATTACCACAAACTGGATGACTTAAAACAATACACATTTATCCTCTCCTGGTTCTGGAGGCCAGGAGTCTCAAATCAAGGTGTTGGCAAGGTCGTGGTCCCTATTGAAGGCACTAGGAAAGAACCCTTCCTTGCCTCTTCCAGGTGGCTTCTAGAAAGTGAACCCAGGCATCCCTTAGCTTGTGACTGCATCACTCCAATCTCTGCCTCTGTCTTCCCATGACCTTCCTCTCTGTGTGTCTCAAACTTCCCTCTGCCTTTCTCTTACAAAGACACTTGTTGTTGGATTCAGGGCACACTTGGATAATCCAGGATGATCTCATCTAGAGCTCCTTGACTTAATTACACCTGCAAAGACCCCTTTTCCAGATAAGATCACATTGACACGTTCAGGGATGTGGATGTATCTTTTGGGGGAGGGGCACCATTCAACCCACTACATGAATCAACCATCCCACAGCCTCGTTGGAGGTTGGGGAGGCTGAGGCTCAGCTCGGAAAAGGCTGTTGCTCACGGCTAGCCAGTCAGTGACAAAGCTGGCACAGGGATCCTGGTACAGATGCCAACATTGTCATCATAACATACCACGCATATCACTTAGCACAGGCCAGACATTGTTCTATGTTGCACATCTATCAACTCAGAGTGACCCCATTCTACAGAAGAGGAGAAGGCACAGAAAAGTTCGAGAACTTGCCCAAAGCCACACAGCCAGTCTGTGGGCCTACACTCTTCCCTGGGGCTCCCATATCTCTACTGATGACGTCTACGTAGTACAAGTTTGTGGGTGCCAGCCATGGGGTGGTCCTCTGTGCAGCTTTGAGGCCTTGGAGGAACAGGACAGGGGTCTGTGGTCTAGCTGGGGAGATAGACTCATACAAGATCAATACCTAGAAATGTGGGGGAGAGACCACCGTGGGGGTACAGAGAGAATTCTCGCAGGAGAAGAGGCCCACACTGAACCTGTAAGGAGGAATGAAATCAGACAGAGAAAACAGAATGGGAAGGGTGTTCTAAGCATTGGGTATGGGTACACAGAAGCAGGGAAGCAGAAATGAGCGTGGTGTGTCCTGGGGACCACATGCAGTTTGATTTTGCTAGAGCATAAAACAGGAAGTAATGGGGCTCAAGGGTGGGCAGAGCACAAGCTAAGACTTTGGACTTGACCTTGAGGGTACTGGGGAGCCACTGAGGGTTTTAAACAGGAGCTGCATCGGTCCATTTGTGTTTTAGAAAGATTATTCAGGCCCCACCCTTGACTTGGGCCCTGGGCCAGGCCTGGTGTGGTTGGGAGTACATGGAGGCACCTCTGCAGGGACCCCTCCTGTGGGGTCCATGTGCCCTGCGCCTGGAGCTCAGCTCCAGTCCCTGGCCTGGCAGGTATGAGATGAAGCTGAGGTTTGGGGCTGGAGGAGCTGTGCCCAGTAGACTCTCCTCCTTCCCCCTTCTGTTCAGGAAGCCCAGCTCACGCTGCATGTCTGGGGGCATGGAAGAGAAAAGGTCCGCAGACAGAACTGAGCCCTGCTCCAGCCTTTATATGGGTTAGGCAGCTGGTGGCCTTTGGGAAAGAGGCCTAACAGGACAGTAAAAGGAGTGAATGAATTAGCATTTCCCAGACCTTGTCCATGAAATGTAGCCCTACAAGATCCATAGGCACACTGCATGGTCCACTCCCACGCGACTATCCTAAAGGCTCTGAGAAGTCCCACAATGAAGACAGCTTTTTTATTTTGTTTAACCCAGCACTTCCTAAACTTTTCTTTCCTTTTCTTTTCTTTTAAAGAATTTTATTAAGGAACAACCATGGTCATTGGTTGCACATTGCTTTCATGCTTTCATGCTACAATGGCATAGTTGAGTCTTTTAAGGGAGGGCACAGCTCACAGTGGCCCATGCGGGGATTGAACCGGCAACCTTGGTATTATCAGCACCATGCTCTAACCAACTGAGCTAACCGGTCACCCCTCCTAAACTTTTCTGATGCAAAGTTTTTTCATTCTCTGAGTACTACAGAACTTTCCTTGAGAATGGAGAGCAGTGGACCCCACTTTGGGCCACATGGGTACAGAGGAAGGAGCACTGGACTAGGAGTCAAAAGGCTGAGATCAATTGGGTCCTTCCAGGGAAACTCAGCATCTCTCTGAGGCTCCATTTTCTCCTGGCTCCTTTGGCAGCTGTCTGCTGTATTACAGCGTCCACATGGCCTCCCTGTCAAAAGGACCTTGTGTTTTCACTCTGGGGTTCTAGTGCCCGGCGCAGAGCCAGGCACTGAATGAATACGTGAATGAAAGTCTAAAATGAGACATGCCTCTTCAGTAGGGCTATTAGAAAATTAAATAAATGAATGCCTATGAGATGAGTTTTACATTAGTAAACTTTATAGCCCTGTTCACCTGTAAGAGGCTATTTTTTTATATATACACTGTAACCCAAAGGGCCTTACCCCCCACCAACTTGCTATGTGCCTAAAATTCCACCATTAGTCACTCATTTGCCTTAGGGCCCTGAAGTCCTCAATTAAAATGTAAATGGGTGACCTAGTGGTGTCTCCACTGGGCCACCGGCACTTCTAACATTCTAACATCATGCCATCATCGTTGGTAATTTGTTTATCGGGTTAATCCGGCAGAAAACTGGTACAGATGATAAAAACTCAGAACTGGGCAGCTCTCACATGGAAGAGGGAATGTAGGGCATAAAACAATGTTTCTGGGGGTTCTTGGGGTGTGGAGAGCATGGGTAGGGCTATAAACTAGGCTTGACTGATGTCAAACTGCTGCCCACAACCACCGTTTCCATACAGATAGGCAGGCCTAGGCCATGTCCATTACCTCCCAGGACATCCGGGTCAGGTGTCTGGGAGCGAGCCTTTGGGCCATTTTGCCCAGGGCTACCCTGCCCAGGGGGGTGAGCTATGCTCTGCAGGAAGTCCATGCAGCACAGCCCTCCTGGTCCTCCGACCTGGCCGCTGGTGTCAGGCCAGCTGGGCCAGCTGTGGGCTCTGGACAGGACACTCCTGGGAAGGGGTACAGGAAAACAGGAAGGGAGGTTGCTGCCGGCCTTGGTCAGGATTAGGGCCTTCCTGCCCTCCCCTCTCCACCCCTCACTCCCCATACTCCCAGCTGACCCCGCGCCAGGTGGCAGCCCTGCTGGTCAGTGACCCCTCCCCTCCCCACAAAAAGGTCTCACGCAAATGGTGCGTCTTGGCCAGAGCTGACCCATTCCTGCCCTGAGCATCTGGCAGCCCCGAGAAAGCAACAGATGAGGACACCAAGGTTCCTCCTCCACTTCAGACCTCTGCTCAAATGTCACTTTCCCTGCCACCCAACTCTGCCACAGCATCCTCGGTAATTCCTCCAGGGTCTGTTCTTACCTGTTGATACCAGCTTCTGTGATTGTGGACACTTTCATTATCTCTTCCCCCAACTTGAATTGAAGCCACATAAGAGCGGGTCCCATGTCCAGTGGCATCTAGCACATAGTAGGCATTTAATATATATTTGTTGAACAAATGAAAGAAGTAAGGACTGGACCCAGAGCAGGGAAAGGATTTTGCTAAGGTCACTCAAAAGTCAGTAAAAGACCAGGTCTAAAACACAAGTCCACATCCCTCCAGGCCAGGAATCTTTCTAATTTCCTGCAGACTATGTCCCCAGGGTGACTGAAAGTATCCACTTCCTCTGCTCATATCTCCTCTATCCACTGCCCAAAAAGGGAGGCAGCTACTCCATGGGCTGCAGACACCCCCCCCACCATCCTGAGGAAATTATTTCCCAACGTAGACCAGGGCTCAGTAAACTTTTCCGGTAAAGGGTCAGGTACTGTTTTAGGCTTTGCAGACCCTTAAGGCCTGTGTTGCACATACTTGACTCTACGGTAGCACAAAAAAGAGCCAGAGATGTTGGAAATGAGTGGGCATGGCAGTGTCCCAATAAAACTTTATTACAAAAGCAGGCAGCGGTCCAGCTTTAGTAAATAAAAATGCAGGACATCCGGTTAAATGTGAGTTGCAGTGTCCTGTTTTTATCTGCAACCTCAGGCTGGTGGGCCACAGTGGGCTGACACTGGCATAGATTCCGGGTTGGTGAGTGACAGGAAAGAGAACCATTGTGGAATGCCTACCACACAGGTGCCACTGGGCTGGGCACCATCTGTGTTTATCTCCTTTTGTCTTCCCAGACGGCCTATGAGGTGAGATGTGGGGTCTCCACTTTACACACAAGGAAATGGGAACTCAGAGAAGAAAAGTATGGGTATCTCAGCTTCCTGTAGGTGGTCAGGGACAGAGCTAGGATCGGAATGCAAGGCAGTCTGGTGCAAAAAGCCTATGCTCTCTTAAACCAGTCTTATTTTATGATGTGAAAAGTCTCAGAGAGGGGAAGTGACATTTCTGGGGAACAGAGAAATGGGGAGGCCTGGGACTACCAGTTAGCTCAGTTGGTTAGAGCACTGTGCTCATAAGACCAAGGTTACCAGTTCAATCCCCACATAGGCCACTGAGCTGTGCCCTCCACAACTACATTGAAACAACTACTTGACTTGGAGCTGATGGGTCCTGGAAGAACACACTGTTCTCCAATAAAAAAAATAATAAATTAAAAAAATACAAATAAAAGAAATGAGGAGGCCTGTCCAGAACCAGGATGAAGGCTTTCTGATTCCTCGTCCTCTGAGCTTTCCAGGGAATGTCTGACGCTTCTGTGTGAACTTACATTATTGTTGACCTCTAGGATTAGAGAGAGAGAGAGAGAGAGAGAGAGAGAGAGAGAGAGAGAGCGAGCAATCTCACTGGTACCCATAAACAAGACTTGAAGGTGTGGATCCAGTCAGTTTCTGGCAGGGCTGGATCTTGTCTGGGAGCAGATTAGATGCTGAGAGATAATGGGCCTATTGATGGATTCATGTTGACCAGGGCCTCTCAACCCTGGCACTAGTGACATTTGGGCTGATTATTATTTGTGGTAGGGGCTACCCTATGCCCTGCAGCAAGTTTAGGAGCACCCCTAACTTCTCCCCACTAGACACCAGTAAGTAGCACACCAACCAGTAGTGTGTCACAACCAACAGTGTCTCCAGACATTGTCAAATGTCCTGGGTGGGGGGAGGGGAGGGTTGGGATGAAATCATCCCCAGCTGAGAACTACTGATTTTTACTAATGCAGAGATTTGAACCTTCTCAGGGGTCTGCTGGAGGAACCCATGAACCTCCCCAGACTTTTGATAAAAAACATTCTGGGCTTGCAGAATGGTACTGTTGGAAAACCCTAAAAAATCAGAAGGGTTTGTCTTGGCCAAACAGTGATACAAGTTGCTGTGAGCACAGAATAAACCACAGTCCATGCAGCCTATGTTCTGTAGGCAGTGAATGATGCCCGGAGCCAGAGGTTACGGGGTCTGTCTGTGTACCAGAGTGCCCCCAACCTAGTTCAAAGGCCCATTCCAGGCCTGTCCTCATAGACCCATGCAGACTCTGGAAGGTGGCCCGGGAATCTGTCTGTCCTGTTTCCACTCCGCCCGCCCAGCTCCCTTTCCCCAACAGGTGTTTCAGGCTCACTCCTGAGGGCCCCCCAGGAGGGAATGAAGTGGAGAGAATCGGGGGCCCAGGGCTGGTGCTGGAGAGAAGGTTTGGACAGGAGACTTGGGGGTACAGGAGTCCTGCCATGTGGGTGGCTGATTTTTTTGCATCAGGCTGGTCTGGTGGAGAGAATGACCTCACCTGCTTGGAAGAGCCCTTGGTGGATGCTGGGATCTGGGGTCGGGGAGGGGTCCCGGGGCCCAGACAGAGAGGAGCTTGGGGGCTGAGAACGCTTCCCCCCAGCCTGGCTGCAGCCCAGCAGTGGCTGCCTGTGGTCTGGCCCCAGAGCAGGGGATAGACCTCCCCCGTGGCTGGCACCGGCTCAGTGGCCTCTTCCCAGCCGCGGCACAGAAAGTGAGAGGGGCTGACGTGGGGCTGACCTCACACCCGGCTGGCTCCCCCTCCTCCAGCACCTCCCCTGGGGGTTCACTGCTGCTGGGAAGCAGGACCTCCCTGGGGGTCCTGGGGGGAGGGAGCGGCACCTAGATGCAGAAGGCTGAAATGAGTGGGGGGTACTGGGATTCCAGGTGCAGGGAGAGACAGAAAGCCCCCCCTTAAGCCCTAATACCTCCTCTACTGCCTCCAGGGGATCTGAGGTTTCCCTTAGAAGAGTCACCATTGCAGGGGAAGGGGGGATTTCAAAAGTTCTAGAGGGCAGAGGGAGGCTGAGGGAACTTGCAAATTCAAATACTATCTGGTCCACTTACTGTTTGTGCCAGGCATCATCACATCTACTTCTCTCAATGGCCATGGACGTTCATGTAACAGATGAGGAAACTGATGCACAGAGAATTTAAGAAGCTTGCCTGAGCTCTCACAGCTGGAAAGGACAGAGCCAGTATTCAAATCCAGGCGTGTCAGAGCCCTGGTGCTATATCAGGTGCTATAGGTCAGCCCTTCTCAGACTCGAATGTACAAAATCCCCTGAAAATTGCACTGAAAGGCAGATTCCAGTTCGGCCTGTCTGAGATGGGGCTGCATTTCTCAGCTCCCAGGGCTGTGGATGTGGCTGGTATGGGCTCTACTCATTTTACATAAGATCATATGGTTATGTGCCTGGCACAGGCCTTCAGTAAATAGAAGCCATTATTTCTATCACCTGTTAAAGTACCTACAACATGCTCTGTGCATAATAGGTGCTCAATAAACAGCAGGTATAATTGTCCCTGTGAAACATCATCGTATAAAGGAAGAGCTTGGTGAATTCTAGAGCTCCATGTAAACATATAATTGGAGCTAACGTGGACTTAGGAGAGTCAAACTGAAGGAGTCAAGGAAGACTTCATGGAAGAGGTGACATTTGAGCCAGGTCTTGAAAAGCCAGAAAGAATTGTCCACATAGCAAAGGAGCAAGGGCATTCTAGACAAAGGGAAGAGCCAAAGCAAAGGTGTGGAAGAGATGTGACATTTAACAGACCACTGTGGCCGGAGGGAAGGGTACATGGGGAGGTGAGCTGAGAAGGTTAAGCTGGGTGAGCCCAGCGGCATGGTTTGCAAAACGGAAATGCATGGCCTCTTGGAGGGGTTAGATGGGTGGATGGATTAGTGTCCCCTGGCTGCTTGTAACATTTACCAAAACTGGGTGGCTTAAAACAACAGCCATTTCTTATTTATTCTCTCACAGTTATAGAGTCTGGAAGTCCAAAGCCAAGGGGTTGATAAGGCTGAACTCTGTCCGAAGGCTCTAGGGGAGGATCCTTCCTTGCCTCTCCCAGTTTCCGATGCCACCAGGCATTCCTTGGCTTGTGGCCACATCACTCTAATTTCTGCCTCTGCCTTCACATGGGCTTCTCCTCTTCTTTCCTTTGTGTGTCTCTTATCAGGACACTTGTCCTTGGATTTAAGGCTCATTCAGATAATCCAGGATGATCTCACTTTGAGATCCTTAACTTAATTACATCTACAAAGATTCTTTTTCCAAATAAGGACACACTTGTAGGTTCCCGGGCTAGGATGCAGATTTCAGGGGCCACCATTCATCCCATTGTAGCAGATGATGCAGGCTACACCCCTCTCCTAGACAGGGTGAGCAGAGCAGGCAAAGGAAGATGCCAAAAATCCTGCCCATGGGCTGCCCGTGTCTGGCCTTTGCCTGACACACACTTTTCTTCAAAGAACCATCCTTCTGGGGAACTGGGAGGCTTCCAGCTGGCCTGCTTGGCCGGAGGGGTGGGGCCTTGGTGAGCAGGGCCTGGAGGAAGACTGCTGACAGGTAGAGCCCTTCCCGGCTTTGATTCATTGATCGTCTGGGCCAGAGCTGGACCGAGCCTCTTGGAATTACAAAAATGCCTCGCACATATTTTCCTCTGGCTGGTGGTTTTGTTCTCAGTCTGCAGAGAAGGCCTGTCTGCTCGGTTAACCCCGCTCAGCCCCCCATCCCTTCTCCTGTCTGCGGCTCCTTCTGCACGCCACCCACCTCTTCCCCTAGAGACACCCTCTCTTCACCGCCTCATCATTGAGGCTGGAGTGGGCAGGGCTTGACCACGTCCTCATAATTGAAATAGTTGGCCCCTGAAGTGAGGCCAAAGCAGGGCGGTGCTTCCCCCAAGTCAAAGGGAAGGATTCAAGCTGGGCTGTGCTCTGGCAGGAGGGGGTGCTGGGAAGTGTCCTGGATACGGAAACCAGTGGCCAGCAGAAGGTTTTCCGGTGGGACCCAGAGGACCCAAATGGCCTTGGAGTGAGGCAGGGACAGAGGCTCAAGGCCCACCCCCCCCAAATCCCTGCTTCTCCTTCTCAACCCTCCTTCCAGGTGCCACCCTCCTCACCCCTCCCCTCATGCACCTCCTGGCATCACTCCAGCCTCACAGAATCTTCCAGGAGGGAGGAAGTATCTGAAGTCCATGTTGTCGGTAGAATATACGTCAGTAAAAAATGTTTTTCAAAATCCTGGGGACAGCGGGAACTTCTGAGGCATATTCAGCCCCTGTGGTCCCCTTAGGACTCAGAAGTACACTCAGGTCAGGCAAAAGCCCCAGTTTGTATAATATCTGTGTCATCCTGGGCTCTTCTAGAATCCCCTTCCTTGGATTACATTGGATGCTAATCATTAGTTTTTGCAAAGAACGCTGCAGAAACAGCCCCTAGGAGTCCACCTGCCGTAGGTGGAGCCCCTCGTTTCACCCACTTCCCACCATGGGTCTCAAGGGAGAAATTCCCTTCAAAACCCAGTCCAAGGACAGTTTCTGTTTTCCTGGAGGGTCAAGAAGGCCTCCTCTTGGGCAGCCAGTTGGCTCAGTTGGTTAGAGTGCAGTGCTATTAACAACAAGGTTGCCAGTTCGATTCCCACATGGGCCAGTGAGCTGCACCCTCCACAACTAGACTGAAAACAACAACTTGACTTGGAGCTGATGGGTCCAGGGAAAACACACTGCTCCCCAATAAAATTAAATAAAAAATAAGAAGAAGGCCTCCTCTCTGTCTATGAGAACTGCTTGATGGCAGATCACATTTTCCTTTTTCCTTTGGCTGCCAGGAATCTCAGAGCTTACTTTGAAGCTCAGCCATGGTAAGTTTGTGGCCCCTCATGATCTGAAACATTTGTTTTCTTTCTTTCTGTGGTCTTAGTTTTCTCTGTGGATATTGCCTCTGATGCTGATTCACTTTACCTATTTATCACTTGCCTTCTGTTGTAAGCTGCTTTATGTGCTTGTTTAGAACAAAGAGGACTATATAAATAAAGTGGTTCCATTATGATGTTAATTTTATTGCTGAAAATGTAGTTGTTTATGAGCTAAGTGAATTGCTGTAGGCAGAGTCTGAATTCGGGGCAGAGGTGACCTGGGGAATTCGCTTTTTTCTACCTCTAAGCCTTGAGCAACTTGGGTATGAAGCCTGATTTATGGAGGCCCTTGCTGGTCTTGACCAGCAGAGTGACAGATGATGAACGTAAAGTTAAGCAAGTATTTCACTAGTGATGACATGATAGTCCCTTAGCCTCCCAGAGCCTCAGTTTCCTCAATCTGTACAATGGAGACAGCCATCTAATCCCACCCTCAGAATGGTAGGGAGGATCTGATGATAGATAAGAAAACGCTTTGTAAACTGTCAAGTCCAAAGCCATCACAGAGCCTTGTGCATCCAGCCGGGTAGCTGTTGGCTATCATCCTCTTGGTGTGGGGTGTCCCCTCCGTCCTGTTAACCTAGAGGGCTGGGATGGGAGATGGCTCAGTTGGGTGTCTGGGCTGCCCCTGGCTCCACCACCTCCCTGAGGTGAGGAAACCTGTCTGGGCAAGTCATATTGGGAAGGGGCCTGAAGACTATTCTTACAGAAGAGGAAACTAAGAAGGTAGATTCCAAGCCTGCTATCTGTGTGCCCCAAGGCACAGAACTCAGGCAGACGTTAATCAGTCCCACAGAACTGGAAGCCTATTGAGCAAGGTTCCCAGGATGGCCATTCCCGTAATTAAACTTATTATGAACTCATCCAGGGCAGTACTTTGCAAAAGTTAAAGGTAAACCTGCCCCTATCCTTCTTGTACCTTGCAGAGAAGCTCCCCGTCCCAAGAAGTTTTCCATGGAAACAAGAAACACATATAAACCCTAAGCAGAGGGGGGGCTCTTGTCCACTAGTGATTAGAGACCACCACCCTGTCTGAGAGATGGCCTTTATTTTCTTAGTTACTCTGCTAAATAAACTTACTTTTACTTTAAACTCTATATTGGCTCATGGTTGAATTCTTTCCTATGTGAAGTCAAGAACCCTCTTTTCCTGTAACACAAGTCTCCTCCAGGCCTGGGGCTCCAGTACCGTCAGAGCAGCAATTAACCGGTAGGTTGTCCACCCTGCTGGCCCCCTTCCTCATCAGCCTGGCCGCCCAGCCTTGGACTCAGAGCTGTCGGACCCATGCTTCTGCATTCATTGGGGGGAGAGGACCCCTTTTTCCTTGCAGAGAGGGCACAAGTGTCTGAGATTCGTTTTGTTTGCTCCATCTCCACCCGTGGATTGGCTGGCCAGTCCCGATTCACAAAGCATTCTCATGGGCTCCTTTTGGCAGCCTTGTGAAGTTGATAAAACAGCATTCATCACCAATTCTTCTTGCAATTTCACAGATAAGGGAGCTGAGCTCACCTGGAAGGGTCACAGGGAGGGTCTGCAGGCAAAGCCAGCAGAGTCCCCAGGCCTCAATGGGCAGAGGGAGGGAGATTCTCAGCAGAGCCAGGGGGCTCCCTTCCTCCTACTAAGTGATTGTTTTCCCCTCTCATTGGGAGGGCAACCCAATAACCAAGTAACAGTCCTTTGTTCTTTCTGGCCAGGGCAGGACAGAGAACAGAACACCTGCCCTCTCGCTCCTCAGGGATTGAGAACAACCCAGGCAGAGGCAGGGAAGAACCTGAGGGCCCCCAGCCAGCCCCACAGGAAAGCAGTTGGGATCTGACGTCCCCATACTTCCTTCTATGTGCCTTGGCATTTGTTTTGTTTTCCTTTTGTTTCCTAGTAAAAGTTTCCTTTGAAAAGCTTCAACCTCTACTCCCATGAGCAAAGGGGGAAGATTGGGGGCTGGGACGCGATGGCGGGGTGTGGCCCTGAAGAGGATTTAGCCGGCTGGGAGGGGCTGGGTCATCCTTCTGAAACAGCTGTGGGTCTGACTCTCCCTCCCAAGCAGCTGCCTGCTCTGCCCTTGGTGATTTGCGCTTGGCGTCTTAATAAATTTAGGAGAGGGAAGGAGTGCAGGCTGGCCTTTCTCAGACTTGAACATGCAGGTCTAGGGTAGGGTTGGGGGCAAGATTCTGCATTCCTGATCGGTTTCCAGGTGAGGCCAAGATTGCCAGATCCACGTGGGTCAAGCCCCTTCATTGCACAGAAAGTAGAGGCCCACGATCCGAGCCCCCTGCTGACATCTAGAGCAGTGAGTGTTCTCCCCACCTTGGCCTTGGCACCTTCTATGGTGCCTCTTCCATTGCTCACATCCTTCCGGACGTGCTCATTCATTGTCCCCACTAGCCTGGGAGCTTCCAGGAGGCACAGGCGGTATCCTGTTCACCTTTGGAACCCAACACAGGACACTTATAAACATTCATGAACAAGTACGTAGGTGACGCTCAGAAAAACTGCCCAGGTCCCCAAATGAATTTCAACTGGGGGAGCCCAGACCCAAACCCCAGAGCAAAGTACAATGGAGACATTTGGGGCTGCCCCAGAGCCCCTGTGTCTGTGGCCATCTGGTTTCAACCTGTCTTGTACCCCCAGGAAGGAGTCCCGGGAGGCTGGGAAGAAGGTTGCAGTGGAAGGGGATCCCCAGGTGTGAGATAGGAGAAGGGATGGCAGTGTCCACTGTGGAGAGCTACTCAGGCCCGGAAGAGCCTGAGAGAAAAACCCTGATTCTGGCCCCAGCATCTGCATGATTTCGAACAGGACTCTTTAATTTCCTACTACGCAGTCATTCAAGCCTGTTCCCTTCATTTCCCCTCAGATGGTCTGTGGACCATTCTTTGAGGACAGAGGTCTCAGCAGCTGGTATCTTCTAGGTCCCTCAAGTTCCATCTAGGGGAAAGATCATGAGATTTGGAGATAGAGGGCTGGACCTAAACACCCTGCCAGTGTCACTCTGGGCGAGTGGCTGCATCTCTCTGAGCTTCAGTTTCCTCCTCTGTTTAATGGGGATGGTGACTGGGTGACTCTGAGGACTACAGTGAGACGTGAAGGGCTGGGGCTTTAGGAGCTAAGACATTAACTCTCCCCACTTTTGGGCAACCCATCCCTTTCCTGGTGGCACCGCTTGATCTAGAACCCCACCCACCTTGTTCTGCTGTGCCAAAGTTCTTCCCGTCCCACCCAATCTGGCACCCTTGCCCAGGACAGAGACCTTCCCGGCCCTTCCAGCCCCATCTCCCCACATCAGTACACTCCGAAAAGCTTGCCAAGAGCAGATTCTTTATTAATTTCTTTTTTTTCTTAAAAAAAAAAAAGATTCCTTCAGTATAAAAAAATAAATATTTTAAATATGACATTGAATAAATAAAAATAATTTGTCAGTATGAAACATTCCCACAGGGTACATTCATCAAAGAGGAATTTGTCCCCCAAGGCCAAGTCCTTTCTAGTAGAAAGGAAAGAGGGAAATACAGAAGGATGCGCAGAGCATGGAACAAGTAATGTGGGCGAGAGGGACACCCAGGCACCAGGATTTGGAGGGGACTGGGAGTAATCCAAAGGTAAGAACATCTGTACCATCTGAAGGGAAATTAACTTCTTGCTGGGTTCGGGGCTCCAACCCCACACGCTGTGTCTATTCTAGAGAGCGAACCAGCCAGACAGAGCTGACTGCTTCTGTCAGGGGGACGTCCTCAAAGAGGGGACAAGAAGGAGGAGGAGGACAACAACAAGGAGAGACAAATAAACTAGCGGTGCTTTTTGGTTTGAAACAATGTTTAAATAAATAAGGTCCCCAATACTCCTCTCTCAATAAACTGCAAATGACTGTCCTACCCACTCCTCCACGCATGGCATCTTCCTCCTCCCTGGGTCTCCAGCCCATGACCCAGGATGCAAGTAAGCGTCAACGTCAGCAATGAAAAATGAGGGAAAGGACAGCTTCCTGCCCTGCAAAGCTTTTTCCACACATAGAATCCATAATTCAGGGATGCTGTGCAAAGTGGGTGCCAATCAGCCAGACTGGTTTCTAGAAAGAGCAGAGGATAGGTGTTGAGGGGCAAAAGGAGATGGGCTGAGGAGAGGAGGCAGTGGGCGGTGGGAGCTCAGGGAGCCAGGAGATATATTGGTCCTGGGGGAGATTTTCTTGGTCTCCTAGGCTCAGAGACTGCCCAGGTGGGCTCAGCGCAGGACACAGGGTGAGGAGATGATGGGAGACCCAGCCAGCCCCAAGCCTTCTGAGCCAGGTTCACTGAAGGAACAGAGCAACGGGGGATGGGGGAGACAGAGGAAGGGGTGGGCGTGGGGGACAGCAAGCTGAGATCCGGACCCACATGAAGACAGCATAGGAAAACATGTGACTGCCATGATCTCCTCCACTACCCCCGACATCTTAGTCTCACCGATGAGACAGACAACTCCAGCTCCACCTCCCCCACCCCCACCCTAGGACTTAGGGCCTGCCTGCTGCCTGCCCACCTGCCATGGAGCGGGTGTAGGTAAAGTGCTTAGAGAAGACAGAGAGAGGTGCAAAGTGAGTGCACAGTACCATAATCATATTGGCTGAACTGCTCGGACCACAGCCCACTCAGGGTTTGAGAAGAAGCCAGAGCGCTGCTCTTAGCAGCTGCCCCAGCTCCACACCCTCCTCCCCAGCTCCCAGACTGGAGGGCGTTTCTCCACTAGCCTGGCCCCAGCACAAAGGAAAAGATCAGGTTCCCTGCCTGGGAGCCCAGACATGGGTGGGGGCGTGGGGGGAGGTGGGGCAGGAGGGACCACAGCTTCCTGGTCCATGTCCCAGGGCCTCCCAGTCCTCCTCTCCAAAGCAGGGGGCTCTTCCTTGCACTGCCCCAGCTTCTTGAGGTCCAACCAGGCCCCCTTGCCCTCTGTGTGCGTTCGGCCACCAGAGGAGCTTCCCAGCTGTGTGCGAGCATGCTGGGTGCTGGGTCAGGATTGCTCCAGGGCCCCTTGACTGCTAGTCTAGAGGCAGGCAGCATGGGAACAAGGAAACAATAGCAGGGCAGGTCACCAGCGTTGCCTTGCCCACTGTCCCTTGAAGCACAATTCCAGGGGCACCAGAGAACACAGTGTTGAATGACCCCCCTGGAGCCAAGCAACATGGCAGCCCTAGGAAAAGGCCATCCCCCCCCCCCTCCCCCCCCCACCCCTGTCCCACAGCCACTCCACAAACTAGCGCATTCTGCCTTGCAACCAGGATCCTGGCATCCCCAAAGCAAGTCACAGTTGGGGTGGAAGTATGGAGCTGGGTCCCCCACACCCCTTTCCCCTCAGGCTGACCAGTTCTCTCAGTCCTGATCCTTCTCTGGGCTTACCCCACTTGTAACATCATTGACTTCCAGACCAAGCTCTGCTAAGGCCTGGCATTGGCTCCTATAGAAGTAGCCATCATATTATTTCTGTTGGGTAGGGAACAGGGAATTAACTTTGCCATTGAAAGCACCAATAAGTTAATATAAATAGGGCATCATAATAAATAGACAATCATGCTGGGTCAGACACACACACAGCACTCTTGGATCTCAGGCTTTCCTGAGACCCTGACCTCAAGTTCTGCTGTCCCCTTGCTCTAGGGACAGAGATGGCCTCTGTCCCCCTCAAGTACCTTTATGTGACCTCACGGGGCCTCCTTGGGCCTCAGGTGTGAGCTGCCACTCTGAACTACCTGATCCATCCCCTCCCTTACAGACCCTCGCCCAGAAGGAAGACTCTGGGTTCCCTCAGCACCTCCTCACCTGACTTTGCCACCTGCCCACCTCCACATACACCTCTTCTAGGTCCAGCCACCACACCCTGGCCACCCTGGGCTGCAGGAAAAACTGCAGGGAAGAGGAAGGAGAGCCCAGACTTTCAGGGACTCTTCCTTCCAGCGTCTTCCTTCCCAGGCGTGAAGGTGGCTTTTCTGCTTCCCCGGGAGCCTGAACACTAGTGGCCTCCTTCTGGAACCTCCTGCCTGAGCTCTCCAATCACACCCAAGAGAAGACAGCATCTGAAACCAGAGCTCCCGTCTCTAACTTCTACTCACCACACTTACAGGGACCAAGGCGTCCTTCGGGATCCCAGCCCCTGTGGCCTGCCCAAGTTCCAAACAAACCTTCCAAAGTCTACCTAAGGGGAAGCCAAGGCACTGATGATGGTCAGTCGGCTGGGGGCCGGGTAATTCCCCCGAACCTTGCTGTCTGGCCCTGTGGTCAGGGTCACCGTAGACAACTTATTCAGTTTGCTTACAAAGTCCCAGCTGAGGGGACAAGTGGGGGCAGAAGTCCAGCCCCCACTCCCCTCGCCAGCCTGACACCCCAGTGCCTGGCTGCAGCCTCCCAGAAGAAGGAGAAGGGGCGCCTTCCTCTAGTCAGCACTATATATAGGCCCTGCCTATGGGAGTTTTAACTACTCGGTTTCATCACAGTCCACCCTGGAGGAGAGTGGACTGGCCAGGAACCCCTCAGGGTCTGCCAGCAGCCCACATTTGGGTTTGTTGATGCTTTGGGCCCCAGCCACAGTTTGAGAGCCACCTGAGTCTCGGGTCACTGCACGCTTCAAGACCTCCTGTCTAGAAGGCCTGGGCCAGCACAGCGATGACTTGCTTGTACTTCCCTAGGAGCTGACAGCCCAGCTTCTTCTTATGGAAGACATCCTTGCTCGAGGTGTCAGGGCCATAGGCCACCTCCACGTGGCCCACGTGGTACTTGCTGCACAGGCGGCAGAGCACATTGCTGAGAAGGCCCCGCATGATGTCCGTGGTGGCATTGAGCTTGCTGTGGAGGCTGAGGGCATTGGGGTTGAGCAACTTCTGGTCCCGTGTGATGTTGCCCAGGGAGGCGCCCAGGTACGCAATGATGCGGTACAGCTCCACCAGCCGGGCCTTCTCCGTGCCATTGGCGTGGAAAGGCGGGAAGTCTGTCACGTTGGGGCTGCACAGCTTGTCCAGGTTGTTGGGGAACGGCTCCCCTTGGGCAGTGTACTGAGGAGCAAAGGGAAGGTGATGTGGGAGTCAAGGATGGTGTCCCAACCCTGTTACCACCCTCGAGGCAAGCTCTTAGGTCTCCGTTTCCCACCTATGGCATAGAGACCCAACTCCTTGACCTGTAGGCATCTCAGGATTGTCATGAGAGCCAGAAGTAATCATGAGTGCGAATGCACTTGATAAAGAATCAAGTCCTATACCGTGAAAGCTGTACCCTCATCATCATCCTCATCAAGACCATAAAAGGACAGAAAGGAAAAGGCCATGTCTTGCCTAGAGCACGTATACCACACACTTGCCCTTTTACCCACTGCACTCACCCTTGGAGGCTCTGCACCCACAGCCACCCACAGCCACTGTCTCTCCCAACTGCACCTCCCCATCCACCTCACCACCTTTCTCCTTTGTCTCTCATTGGCCTCTTGCTCCACGTGGAGGACTCCCAGGACTAGAAGTGCAAGGTCTCCCATCGCCCCCCAACTCTGCCTTACCTAACTGGGCACCCTGGGAAAGCGGCTTCCATTCTCCAAGCCTGGGTTGTGGGGATTACGGCAGCTATGGGAGTCTGGTGTGGATGAACTAAACCCTTTCCCTTTTCGTTCCTTCCAGTTCCAAAAAAGTCCCTTCCCTAACCAGCCCGGCCAGCCCAGGTCAGTGCAGCAATCCCACCTCCACCTTCTTCCTTCCTGAGTACCCGGGGTGGGGGACTTACATAGAGAATGAAGAGGGCGTTGGCACTGCTGTTGAGCTGCACCAGTTGGTTCTTGATCTGGTTCATGAGGTTGCTGTGACATGGGTGGCGTGTGACACAAGTGGCGTTGACAGGGGTGATGGGAAGCGGGCTCCCCGCCCCGTGTTTCCAGTGCAGAACCAGCAGCAGGGGCACGACTCCTGGGAATAGGCAAGAAGAAGCCATTAGCAGGGAGGTGGGAGGCAGGCAAGGGGACTTGTGGCAGAGGATGCTCATCGTCTCTCCTGGGACAGACACCGATGTCCCCTCTCAGCCTCTAGCTCTATCTTCCCCTGGTCTGACTCTTTTTAGTTTTCACCACATAACTACATCTGTTTCTCTATCTCCTCCAAATCTCTAAATCTTTATCTCTGCTTCTCTCCACCTTCCTATCTCTCCCTGCTTTCTCCTGAGAGAAGGAGCGCTAAGAAATGAACTACTCCCACCAGTTGGAAGTTGGCTCCAGAGTGACACCAACCATCCAGCCCTTTTTTTCAGGAAGGCAAAAGCCCCTGGAGGCCTCCTGGCCCTCTGACTGGAAGGCTCAGTGCCCAGGTTCAGGGGTGGTCTCAAGGAAAAGAAAGGCCCCTATCTTCTCACCTCCCAGGATAGGTCAGATTCCTAAGCATTACTTCATGCTCACTGGCCCATTGCAACCCAAATCTCTCAGATCTGGCTCCCATGGGGACCACAGGGGGACAGAAAGGGGTATCCTCTGCTGACCCTTTTCTCCCTCCCAAACCTGTCACATGATTCTGGCTCCCTGGGCCATTCGTCCCCTAATTCTGCCCCTCCCTCAGCTCTTCTATATCCTTCTCCAACTATGGCCATTCTTCTACTAAGACCCTCAACTTCACCTTAATTCTGTGGTTCTGTTCCCCCATCCACCCCCAAATCATCATTCAAAACTTTCTGTCCCCCGGTTCTGCACAGCTCCTCACCTCCATGTAGCACCCCCCCCCACTTTTGTCCACTCGTCCTTGCCCCAGGCCCTGGGTTAGAACAAGGAGAATCCAGGGGTCCCACAGGCCCCCAGAGCCTTAGGGAGGGCGGAAATGGTGCAACCAGAAAGGAGAAAAGGGAAAAGGTCGCAGGCAGCCAGGTGGGCGGGGGAGGAAGGAAAGTGAAAGGTGACAGGCGAGCTGGGAGCTGTTGGTGCCTGTCCTGGATCGCCCCTCCCCCAGGGTGCCTGCTTCCCCTCTTTACTCTTAGGTACCCTCAGAAGGGGCCTTTCCAGGTGGCTCAGCAGCAGGGACTGGGGTCAGCGGACCAGTGAGGCTGGGGAACCAATAAGGCTGGGGGGAGGGGTGCGGGAGCTTTCCACCACACCAGGATCCCCCCTGCTGGGACAGCGGGAGCCTCACGTTCACTTCTGCTGGGCCCTCTGTTCCGCCCAGAATCCCCAGGAAGTGCTGAGTCCCCGGGATGGCTGGGGGGACCCCCAACCGCCACCCCCACCCCCAGCTCACCTAGCACAAACCACAGCTTTCACGCACTAGCCGATGGAGGCGGCACCTGCTCCCGTCCCAGCCGGAGTTTGCAAGCTGCTCGGCGGCCGGCGCCCCTCCCAGGGAGCAGCCCGGGACGCGGTTGGAAAAGAGAAAGCGAAAAGACAGACAGACAGACAGACAGACAGAAAGAGAGTGGGAGGGTGAGTCCAGGCGAAAGCAGAGCTGGAAGAGCAGTCCGGGAGAGTGGCCGGATCGAGGAGGAAGAGGAGGGAGCAGGAGGTGGAGGAAGGCTGTGGCTCCCCCTCCCTTGCCTTCCAACCTGCTGACCCTGGGGCAGACGGGCTGGGTGCGCGGTGTCGGGACCATGTGCCTGCGCTCGCCCCCGGCCGCCACCCAGCGCCTCCAGCGGTGGGGCTGGCTGCACGGGCGCCCCAAGTGTCCGTGTATCTGCGGCGGGTGGGTGTCCCGCTCGCGATCGCCAAGTGCCCCGAGTTGCCGCTGCACTCTCAGCAGGGCGCGGAAGCCAGCGCGGGTCGGGTGGATTTACCTGCTGCCAAGACCTTTATTATGGGCTGGACTCCAGAGGGCCTTGGAGGAGACCTTAGATGCCGGCAGTTTTCAGAGGTTCATGCTCAAATGGGGAATTTGCCTGATTTATACACTGGAGCCTGTGTTGTAAGACAGAGAAACAGCTATATTTAGCAGGGATCCCCGTCCAGGAAGTTGTTTGAGGTGCATCATAGGAAATTATGAATGGAAGAAAGTGAGAGTGAAGGGGGGGCAGCAAGGGGGGAGGGTGGGAAGAGCAGACTTTTTCCCTCTTCTAAGAATTTGATTGATAAAATTATAATGAACTCTTCAACAAAACACCCTGTGGTTTTCCTGAGTGGCTTGCCCTGAAGATGAGGAGGGGTGGAGGGACCCCAGGCCGAGTCATCAGGGTCCCCTGGCAGTGGGTGCCCCAGACGGCCCTGACTCACCTGGGTTTGGGGAGGTGGCTTGAGACTAGGCAAGCAGATGGAGGCTGGCACCTGTGGCCCCCTGACTGGGGGTTTTGGGGGACAGTGGGCAGGAGGCAGTCTGGGGCTTGGCTGAGAAGGAGGCTCCAGGAAGAGGGGCTGGGGCCTGGTGTGGACTTTAGACAGTAATAAAGCGGAACTGAACTTGGGTGTTGGAAGCCACCTCATAGATAGCCTCCTCCAACCTGCCCATTGCCACGGGGCAAAGTGGGTCTCCACAGGGAATGGTTGCCCACGGTCCCATAGGGTCAAGCCCCCTGACTGCCATCAGCAAGTCTTTGTTGCTAACCGATGTCCCCTCTCAGCCTCTAGCTCTGTCTTTCCCTGGTTTGACTCTTTAGTTTTCACCACATAACTACGTCTGTTTCTCTATCTCCTCCTATCAACCCCTGGAGGCTGGGGAAGGGCTGGGAAGATGGGGAATAGGGGGTTGCTGTACTGGGTTATCTGGGGACAGTCTGGGGAGGAGCTTCTGGGAAGACTTCGTGTGTCTGGGGTTTACCTAAACTCTTTGCAACCCCACCTCCCCCTTCAGGGGCAGGTAGCCCAGTATTTCCATTCGGTTCCACCTGAAGCAGAAGCCTAGAGGGGCTTAGCAAATCGGACCCAGGTTTCCTCCTCCAGATGCAGAGGGATGGCTGGGGAGAACAGAAATAGCTTGCCCCTTCCAGACCTGCCTTGGAAGCCCCTTGGGAGCCTCAGAGAATGCTGGTGGCCCCCAAAAGGTGCTTCTAGAGTCGCTAAGGCAGGGTCACAAATTCTGGTGTCTACTGTGGTGGGGGTAGATTCATAAACGAGTGAGATGGGGCAGGAAGGAATGGTGGGGAGCAGGACAAAATGAGCACAGGGACTCCTCCCCTATAAAAAGCATTTTTAAAAATGAGGTGGGGGAGTGCTGGCCAGAGAACAGACATCCGGGGCCACACTGTCCCACAAGTTGCCAGGGGCACCCCCTACCCCAGGAGATGTCTCATTCCCCTCAGTACCCCACCCCAACCCTCTGGCCTGACCCTGACCAGAAAACAAGGCAGGAGAGTTGATTTTCTAAGGCCAGGGAGCTCCATTTTCCCTGGTCCTTAATACCCCCTGCCAACCCCTCCCCAATTCTCCATGCATGCCCCCAGCTCCTGCCTCTTGCCACATCTCAGACCTGCCCAGTCAGGCTTTCCTCCCACATCGTGCCAGGATGGGACCTATCGCTGTCCCCACTCCCCCCACACACACCCTGTCCCATCCAGGCTCACTTCCCCCATGCTCTGGGGGCCTGGGATATGTGGTGACAAAACTGCCCATCCCACCTGGCACTTCCCAGCAGGGAGGAGGCTGGTAGAGCCCAGACTGGCTCTCCTTCCTCTTCCCTGACCCCCACACTTTGTCTCTTCTTTGGGGGGAGCCACAGAAGGCCCCACCTGGCACTTGCCCCTTCATTATACTGCTCTGAGGTCTGTGTATACCCACAGGAGGCCCACCCACCCCAGCCTGGCTCAAGCAACCCCACACCCAGGACACCCCAGCTCACCTCCCTCTTCTCACAGTCCTCCCCACCCCCAGCCTCTCCTGCAGGACCATGAACTCCGGGTCATCCTCCAGCCCCACCCCCACATCCCCTGGACCCCTGTCACCTGACTCAGCCTGGCTCTTCTGATATGGACCCCAAATCCATTTGACCAGGGCCCCACTGTGGTCCATTCTAGGGATCCCCTTTTTCCCCTTGCCTCAGTCTGTCCCCGGGTGCCCTGATTCTCCTGGGGTTGCCCACCACCCTGTCCCACTAATCTCCTGGCCCAATTGCTCCCCTACACCCTTCCAAATGGACTTCTAGGGCCTTGCACTGCCCTCTGGCTCCCCGAATCCCACATCAGGCTTATAATCACCCCCAATTGCAGTGTTATCTCAGCCCCACCCCACAGGAAACAGGAAATGGGGGCAGAGTCTAGGAGACACTTAACCCCTGCCCTGGCTGGCTCCCTCCCGTGCCTCAGTTTACCCTCTCGTGGTACCTGACTCGGCCCGTACTCCCCAAGTGCTGTGGGCCCCTTGGCACCCCAGGCCCAGCTTCCCTCTCTCGTCCATGTCCAGGCACCACCTGTGCTGGGCCTCTGGGGAGAAGGCAGGCAGGGCCGGGTCTCAGAGCCTGCAGGCCGTGAGCTGCCTGCAACGTGGCGTCGGTCCCCAGGAATCGGCCGCCCAAGCTGCGCACCAGGCCAGCTTTGGTCTCCTGGAGTTTGTTTTCTTCCCTCCCTCTCGACGCTGCTGTGTGTGTGTTTTCTGCAGCTTCCTCACGGAAGGCATCCTCCCTTCTTGGCTCCCTGCTCCCAGGGTCGTGACCCCAGGCCCCACCCTGGAGTGGCAGCCCCAGCCCGGCCCCTTCCAGCTGTGACTTCATCCCCAGCTCGTCCTCCTCCTGCACGCTGAGCCTGTTGGGGATTTGACTGGCCTCAGGGTGAGGGGGACAGTCGAGGCCCACGTGCCCCCACCCTGGCTGAGCAGGGGACTGCCAGGCCAGGGCCCCCGGAGTGCTCTCTATAGGTGGCCATGCCACCCACCTGCTCACCTCCCCTTCCCAGGGCCCCTCTGGGCTCTTCTATACATTTTGGCACATGCCACCACCCTTTTCTGCTGATTTTCACCCACAAACCTCTCCTAGAATGTACAGACGTTTTCTTTTTCAGGAAGGGAAACTGAGGCTCAGAGGGGTAAAGCACTTGCCCAGGGATGCACAGAGAGTTAACAATAGAACAAAGTCTCTGGCTTGCAGGCTACAGTGATGCCAGCAGCACCTCACTCCATGACGGCAGCGAGGGGCTCTAAGGCCGCTTCTTCCAGGCTGCCTCTCACAGCCCAGACTGGCAGAGTCACCCTAGTGCCGCCCACTGTCCTTTCAAATAGAGACAGGTCTTGTTCCCCAGTCTTTGAGGACCTGGATAGGGTCTGATACTCTTGACAGCATCTGGCTTAGGGTTACACCAGAGCAGATGCTACGTATTTTTAAAAAGCATTTTACAATGTCCAAAAGCTGTCTGTGCCAAATCTGTCGTGGAGAGGAGGTGTGGAGTCTGGGGGGGTTTGAAATGTGGACTG
>NW_017731425.1:1688443-1696491 GCF_001890085.2 Hipposideros armiger | reverse complement strand
CTGATTCACACCCCCAGGCCCCATCTGAGAAGGAAAGAGACATAGCTCAGCTCAGAGGGGCTTGAATCACCAGCCACCCCCTGTGGAGCCTCAGGGGGTGTGGGGGCGGTGGCCAGCCCCCTGCCTGTCTGTCTGTCTCTTTCCAGCACCCCAGGGCACTCAGGAGAGAGGGGAGAGTGGCAGTGGCCATTGGCAGAAAGGTGGCAGGGAGCTACCCTGACAGTCAGGCATCCTGTGTGGGCAGCCAACAGCAGTTAGTCACCAGGTAAGCAGCTCTCTGGGCATTGGGGAATTCCCCAAGACCAGTGACCCAGAAACTGATCACTCCGGGCAAGCCCCACTGCCCAGGTTGTCCCCTTCCTTCCTTCACCATCCTCCACACTGTGCCAGCTAAGCTCTCAGTTCTCTGAAAACGCAACGAGCCGCTGCTCTCAGCCATCAGCTCAAGCCCAACCCCTACCTTGATGTGTCACCTGGGAAATGAGCACAGGAGAGTCAGATGGCCCCAGGTGAGAGAGCTGGGGGCCAGAGGGTATGGTCCGGGACCAGAGCTGGTGAGGGGCAGCCAGAGGAGACAGGAGAAGCTCAGGAATCCATGGCGGAGCCCTAGCAGCTGGGTGCCCTGTCCAAAAAGGCAAAAGCTCATTATCCAGCATTTGAGAAATGAAGGTGTAACTAACTACACTTGTGGCCCCTCGCCTCCACCCTGCAGCACCACAGAGCCATCCACGCACTGTCATGGACTTTCTTGTGGCCCCTGGCTCAGCTTTGCAAGTCAGCTTTGGGCCATCTGGGGCTAGGCTGGCGAGGGTGCCCGTGGGTAAGGGTGTGGCTTAGAGCCAGGCAAGCCTGGGTTCAAATCCTGCCCATACCATTTACCAACAGTGTGACCTGGAGCAACCGACATCCTCTCTCTGAGCCTCGATTTCCCTTCTGAGAGTGAGGATTGCTCTAGTGCCAGCTTCATGAGGCTGTCATGAGGATATGAAGTGGGAAATGCAGATAAAGTGCCTAAACATAGGAGCCATTCTAACCAAGGTTCAGGGTGGCCACAGGAGGGGCTTGGGTTGGGCCTGGGTCCAGGGGTCAATGCACCCCCATGGTCTGAGACTTAGGCCAGGAAGGGCTCCTGGGTCCTCTCAGTACACCGAGTGTGGTGTGGGTCCTGGGGGGAACAGGCAGCTTCTTAGAGCCTCAGCAGGGGGCTAAGCAATATTTCCCGCCTATTGTCTGCCCCTTCTCACCCTCACCCCATCAAATCCATGGCAGGGACCAGTTATACCCCCTTGGGGCCAAAGAAGTTCCAGAAGCCACCCTGGCCTCCCGCCAGCTGTCCCAAACATCACCCTGACATTTCCCCACTGGTTCTGCGTTAGGAACCAACCCCCTGGAGATGAATCAGAGTGACTGCATTTTTTCTTAATTCTGATAGAAATTGCAGGGGACACAGCAGTCCACAGAGCCCCAGTCACTGGTATGTATGGCCAGAGGCTTGGCCCCAAGGGCCATGCTGCTCAATGCTCTGCCTAAAGCGTCCCCATCTGTAGAATGGGTTGCTCTCCTCCCCATTCTCGCATCAGCACTTAGTGAATGTGGCATTTTTGCCTCTGCAAGCACTTTGACCCCCTCCAGGCTCTCCCTGAGTCTCGAAATAGCCTGAGACCGTTGCAAGCAGATGTACACAGAGATATTTTCACACTGACTCTTAGTGGATCATGGATTCAATTCAGCGGGTTGCCGCCAGCACTTTCAAAAAGGAAATGGAATAGCAAAATCACCCAGCATCGCCCGGAGCGAGGGCAAGCACTGCTCCACGAAAGTTTTTTTTCCATTGTCTGTATGTGTCACCATGTGCATCATCCTCTGGTGGCAAGGTGCAATGTGTTTCTAACTGTGGGTCGTGGTCAAAAACGTTTGTAAGCCACTGGTATCGATGACGAAAGCCAGGCCCTGAGGGGCTGAGGAGTGACTTGCCTACGGTCTCTCTGCAGTTGGCAGCATGGTGCTCCTGATGTCCACCTCAGCCTCCATCCCTGCAGGTGGGGTGGGGCAGGCAGGTGTTCATGGTGGGGAGTGGAGCCCTGGCAACACCCTCTGCCAGGGGCCAGCCTCCCAGGCCCTCCCAGGGCCCAGCCTCTCACTGCCCATTCCTTTCCACAGCCTCAGACTCCTGGGATCCCCTCCCTGCCTTACCCAGCCCAGGTGGGGCCCAGGGTAATCACAGGCCTTTCCTCACTATGCCACACACACAGGAGCCCTTCAACCTCACAGTGGGCATCGGGAGGAGGAAGTGGCTGCAGTCCTCCCTCCAGGGCAGCCGGAGGCCCAGAGGCCCAGCCTGTATCTAGGAGCACCCACTGGGTTCCCCATGGGTCTATCTGTCCGTCTGGAACTGAGTGGGCATTCATATGTGTCTGCATGTATAGCGAGGGCCTTTGTGTGTCTGCATGTCAGTGTTCGACTGTATCTGGCCCTGGGAGTCCATACACGAGTGTCTGGACTGATGTGTTCACCTGTGTGTGGCTGGGAGAGAGTGGAAGCATGCACACCTCTGGCTGACTTTGTGAGCCCCCTGTGTGGCTGTGTGAATGTGTGTGCAACCTCGTGCATGAATCCCATAAGAATGTGTGTCTGACCCTGTGTTTGTGTGAGTTTGTGCATGGCAGGGGTCTCTGAGCACAAGTGGGCAGGTATGAATGTGTGTGTGTGTGTGTGTGTGTGTGTGTGTGTGTGCGCGCGCGCACATGCGCGTGCGCGCACGGGTGCCCCCGCATGCATTTCCAACCATCCCTGCTCCTCACCTTCCAGCCCCCGCCCCTGGGAACCGTGTGGCAGCCTCACGTCACAGGGGCCACCAGCAGCTGGTTTCCTCCCCACCCTGGCCACCCTGACTCTTGGCGCAGGGACAAAGCTGATGTCAGAGCTGAGCTGACAGCTTCCTTCTCCCACTGGATTTTCCAAAAGAGAGAGAGACCACAGCTCGGCTCCTATTAAATAATCTCGGGGCGGGAGGTGGGGGAGGATGTTTCACTCAATGATTTCCTGAACTCAAAGGCAATAAACAGAACAGGAAGCAGCCCCACAGACCCACTCAGCCTGAAACTGGCCGGCACCAAGGTGGTGCCCACCTCCTCCCCTACACCCCACTTGGTGTCAAGCTCACTGGAGCCACCCTGACTCGACCCCAGAAATGATGTCAGGGAGGCAGCCAGACCCACCCCCCAAACTGTCCCTCAGTGCTCACAGGAACTAAGAAAATGTTTTAAGGATGGTGGATGGAAGGTGATAAGATGGAAAGAGCAGAGTGGCCCCATCCCAGTGGTGGGGAGGGTGGAAGGGGCGAGGCACAGTTGAGGTTGGACTGTCCTCTTCCCTGGGAAGAGAAAAAAGGGGGAACTCCGTAAAGTCAGGGAAGGATGGGATCCGGTAGGAGAGTAGCCTGTGGGGATCTGGGGGGAGAGGGCCAGGCCTCCCACTGCATCCTTCAGGCAACCTGAGCATGACGCCATCTCTAAACCCTCGGGCCACTCCAGCCTGCTTCTCGCCCTCTCAGGGGCTTGTGGGTGGCATGCCAACAGCCTTCATGAGCTTCTTTTGCACCCTTGTCCCCCAAAGCAAACCATTACAAAGTGCTCACTAGAGCCCCCTATTATCTTCGATCCTAACCCCCATCTTCAAGGGAGGCATTTTAATCCTGGTTTTATAGGCATGGAAACTGAGGCTCAGAGAGGAGAATGATTTGCCCAAGGTCTCACAAGGTGTGATAGAGCCAGCCTCCCAAAATCAAGAGCCAGGAGGCCAAGCGGGGTTTGGGTAGCCTGGCAGGGGGTGATGGGGGTCCCCAGGGTCGCTTGTCCTTGGGGAGCCCCTCCTTCTGCCTAGGCCAGCCACTCAGCTGCTTATCAGCCACAGGACTCCATGACACAATCCCGCTCTGATCTCCTGCCCAGTTGGCCTCCTCCACCCTGCCCCACCCTGGACCCCATTTCCGCTTCCTCTCTTTCTGGGTGGGACCAGCTCAGCTGCCCCAGGATCACAGTGGGCTGTCTGGAGAGCCAGCATCCCTGCAAGCCCCTCAGTGGCTGTGTCTTCCCCTGGTCTACTCTGGCCAGCGGGCTGGCAGCAGGGGACTCTCATAGAGGGAGGGCAGTAGCCTGTAGTTCCCCACCCTTGGGCTCCCCTCCCAGATCTCACCTCCCTCCTGAAACAGTGTCAGCCCGGGAGAACTTAGAGACCATCCTGGCCTCTGCTGGCCTCAGTGTGCCCACTTGTAAAGGAAAGAGGTGGAAAGATGAGGCTGGGGCTTGGGCAGGGGCTGCTAGGTGGGCTCTGCAATCAGCCAGGCCTCGGGTCCAGTCCCAGCTCTGCCATTTATAAAGTGTGGACCTCAGACAGGTGACCTCATCGCTCAGGCCTCAGCTCCAATGTCTACAAAATGGGACACAATGTCATCAACCTGTGAGGTTAGTAACGCCTTCTGGAAAGCCCTGGCAGGCACTGGAGATGTGCCTGAGTTACTGATATTATTATCTTAGCTGTTAAAACTTCACAGGTGGGGTGCAGAGAGGGGGTGCCACTTTTCCAAGGCCACACAGCAAATTAGTTGCACATCCCAAACAGCATGTGCACTACTTGCCTCACATGGACTCCTAGACAGGGAGTAAGGAACCCTGAGGTTTCAGCGCTAATTTGCTGTGAGAATTCCAGAAAGAAGCTTTTTGGAGTCTCAGTTTCCCCATCCATAAAGCAGGCCTAGAGAAAGCCATCAGCCTTGAAGGAGCTAAAAAAAAAAGCTCTTCAAGGCGTATACAGTAGGATGGGTTGTAGGGGATAGAGAAAGCCTCACAGACACCCTGAAAAGCTGGGTCCAGCGGGAGTGAGGGCCAGTTCCAGGGCTCACTGCCCCGCGTGCTCCAGCGCCCAGCAGCTTAGGTCGGCTCCAAGCTGTGGACTGCAGCGCCCCCCACTGCCCAGCGGGCAGCAGGTGCCATGGCCACGGCACCATAAGCCCCAGCTGGCCTGTCTCCGTCAGTGCCTCTTCCAGAGCTCCGTAGGGCAGGCTTTGGGGATTGAGGAAGTGGACAGGGATGCCTGAGACTGGAAATGGAGGGTGGGCAGAGGTCCTTGGCCAAGGCAGGGAGGAAGGAGACAGGCTGAGGGGTACTCTGCCCAGTCCAGCACTTCCTGTGGGGGGGGAAACCCTTAAAGACCGCCACTAGGGGACGCCAGGACCATGCTCAGTGGGCTTGGGGTCAGGGAGGCTGCCTTGATCCAGTTGGAGCTCTGGGAGTTGAAAGAGGAGGACACCGCTGCCCCTTCTCGCTCACTTCAGGCCCAGGACCACCTAGTCCCCACCCAGGACAGGCCATGGGACAGTGTCCCCGCCCTCTCAGAAGCCTCTCCCCAGTTCTTGGGAACTGATGATGATAAGATTGTGGTGAGCCCCTTGGAAGGTTATTTGTACTAAGGTGCGCCACCCCTCAGGTGCCAAGATCGATGTAGACTTTGCTTATATTTTTCCTTCTTCCCCTCCATGGCTCCTGAGCTGCTGCTGCCACAATTAGGTACATCTTACAGGGTAAGTAAAGCAGAGTGGTGGAGTCTACACTGGCCCAAGGTGAAAAGCATAGAGGCCGTGACCTTGACTGACCACATACTCTAGATTCTCCCATGAGGGACTTCATTTTGGCAAAGACTCTCACCTGTCTCCCCAAAGCAGAGGCAGGCAGGGGCCACCCCATCACCCATCACAGCCCCTCCTGGAGGGACAGGGACCCTCTGCCTGCCATATTTTCATCTATGGGAAAGCTAAGCCTCCAGGGGCTCAGAACCTTCCACTGCTCTGGGGAAAAGGGAACTTCAGGGTCCCTTGGGAATCTAGGAATCAAGACCCCCAGAGGGGTGACCTCTCTGGGATCACACAAAGCTAGGATTCTGTCCTCCCCATCTGTGCTCTCTCTCCTCTGCCCCTTAACCCTGAGATGATCTTTAACACCTCATGTGTCCACCTGACACTTCCACATCTGGTCTGTCCTCTTTACCTCAACACCCTCCGAGAGATGTGCAGGACACGTCTTACCGTGCCCATTACACAGATGGGGAGACTGAGGCCTAGAGAACTGTGTGGGCCACCAGGTGCCTCCCAGACACACGAGGGAAGGGGTGATGTTTGCACAGCTGAGCATAAAGTTGGGGACTGGTATCTACCCTCAGCTCTATCCGTCAGGAAAGCCTACCGTGCTCTGCGCCTCACAGGACCCTCCGACGTCTTGCAGGGTGTGTGCCAGGTCTTCAGTGGAACGCCGCTGTCTTCGGGGCCAGGGCCCCCTCTGCTTCCCTCTCCTGCTGAATCTTCTCTGGAGACAGCTCCTCACCCCACCCCCAACTTGACTTCCCGTCAAGGGCCGTGTGGCTGAGGCTCCCCCCACTTCCACCCCACCCCCCAGCTGAAGGGCTGGGAGCAACAGGGACAGAGAATCCCAGGTTTCTGGCCAGACTGTACTTGACACAGGTGGGGCAGGGTCTTCAGGGTGGTTGCCGGGAGAAGCGGTGCCAGGGATGGGGAGGGGGCGTCCCTGTGCCCCGTGCCCCTGCCCCGTGCTGTGTGGCTAGGCTGTTGGGACCTGAGTCACAGCTGACTGGGCCGCACCCAGCCCTTCTGGGTGACCCAGGCCGGCATAAGGCGATGACTGGGCAGCCCTCCACATGACCGGCCAGGGTCGGCCTTAGGTATTTTGACTCAGACCTGCCACAAGCCGTGTGCACCAGGGCCATGTTCCCTTGTCCCTGTCCCCAGAAGAGTCACAGGGCTGCAGCCATCTCCCTGGACACTGTGCCCTCCCAAGCTACCACTCCCTGCCCTGGCACCCACCTCAGAACCCTGGAGCCACCTGGCTGTCTTGTAGGCCCTCCTCCACAGGCTCCAGGGCCCCACCTGCCCAACCCCCGCCCCCCTCGGAGACCTTCGCCCCTCCCTGAGCCCAGCCCTCAGGGACGCCCCAGGAAGCAGGTAGCGGGGCTGGCCTTGCTGAGGGCCTCCCCACTCTGACCATGGACTGTGACCTTTCCCTCAGTGTAGAGAAGGGGTTCTGTGGGCATTCCATGCTCCGGGCTTGGTGTGGGTGTGGGTGTGGGTGTGTGTGTGTTGGGCGGGGGCGGGGGGGGGGCTAGAGGACAGGGACAAAGAGCTGTGAAGAAAGAAAATGAAGTAAAAGGGAAAATGAGAGAGAGAAAATAAAGAGAACATCGTTTGTGTACCTGCTCAGTGGCAGCTTATGACAGCCCTGACATAGCACTGTGTGTGTGTTGTCTTCCAAGAAATCTGGTGCAGCCTGGGAGGTGGGCCAAGTTAGCCCACTGCACAGAAGGTACAGCTGAGACCCAGCCTGGGAGGTTACGCAGCTTAAGGGCAGGGGGACTTGGGTTTGAACTCATTTTGCTTAACTCGCAAGCACTTTCTCATCCCATGAGAAAGAGGGAAGAATCACATTAGAACTGGTGGACAGCAAAGGTGAAAAGGCTATGGAGGCAGAAGACTCAGCTTTGCCATTTGCAGGCCATGAATTTGTTTTGTAGATAGACTATAAGTGCCAGGACCCCATCCTTGCCTTTTTCCTGCAGTTTCCCTGCCCTCCAGGCCCCCTGTCCTAGAGAATTTCCCATCCGTGTGTTACAGGCAACATTGACTGAGGGGCTGTGACTGTCACCCTGAACACTTGAAAAAGAAAAAGAAAACCTGGCTTCAAGTCGATTCCAGCAGCAGGGTCGCATGAGGACTCCTTCGTCTTTCTAGCCTGTGTCAGCTAACCCATGACCTATGGCTGCTTTGTCCCTTCACATGAACCATTGTGGGGAGCATATGCTATTTGCTGGCTCACAGGGTATTGCCACTCCAAGGAAAGCATGCTGAGGGGGATCGGCTCACTCTGTGGCACAAAAGCTGTTATTAGTGTCCCTGCCCAGCTGCCTGTCATCACAGATGGTCATAGGAATCCCAATCTCACAGCAGTGGGTACTGTGGGAGGTATGGGGGCGATCAGAGAAGGGTC
>NW_017731425.1:1665897-1687903 GCF_001890085.2 Hipposideros armiger | reverse complement strand
ATAGGAGGCAGAAAGTTGTGGGGTTGGGGGTGAGTTCGGCCTTGAGGTACCCATGGGTGTTCCTGGCAGCTGAGCCTGTGGATCTAGACTTGGGAGAAAATCAGGCTGGAGATGGTGGTTTGGGAGCACCTGCAGCTGTGGTCTCATCAGGAGACAGCATGGAGGTGACAAATCCTCACAGGTGGGACCACCGTGACCCTTGCCCCAGAGTCTGGAGATTCTTGATCTGCTTCCTGCAGGGTGGGTGCTGCTCCAGCTCAAAGCCAGCCCCAGACCCTCTCTTGGGGCTTATCCACAAAGCAGGAGGCTGGCAAGGGGCCCAGTCAGGGGTGAGGAGCAGCCGCCCTGGGCTTCCCAGCTCTTTCTCGCAGACCAACCTCTGCCCTCTCCGTGGGCAACCGCACAGCCGCCACAGGCGCCAGCTCCTCTTCCGCTCTGAGAACCTGAGCTTGCCTGGCTTTCGGTGTCTACCACCTCACGCCCACAGCTTCCCAGCAGCTCAGCCCAAGGAAAGCCCCCCCCCCACCCCCATGCTGGGGCAGGGAAGAAAAAAAGCTCCCTGCTGTTGGCAGCACCTGTCTGGGCCAGGCTGCCTGGCATGCTTCTCAGTGCTTTGACTTCCTCCAGGGCTCCTTCTGCCTTGTTCCTCATTGAGCTCATACCAGGTGCAGGCACTGTGTTGGTGCTGGGACAGAGCAGAGGGAAGCCGATTCAGCCTCCATCCTCAGTAGCTCTAGGCTAGTGAGGGAGGACAGTAATGCAACCGTCATACCGGCGAGGGCCCCCAATGGGGCAGTTTTGAGAGAACAAATAGCCAAGTTGCTGGACCCAGACCATGGGCACTGGGGAAGAATTGTTGAGGATGCACTCACAAATATAACAGGGAACAGCATTCCAGACAAAAGGAACAGCATAGGTGGAAGCTTTGTAGGAGGAGAGAGCCCTGGGGCATTTCAGAAACCCAAAAGTGGCCAGTATGGCAGGAGCCGGAGTACAAGAGGAAGCCCAGTTGGGGGCAGTAGAGAGCCCTTCCTAGATACCTGGTGAATAGTCTGGAATACTTTGGGCAGCTGCTCAGGAAGACTGCTGGTTGGGAATCAAGGGCTGCGAGTTCTAGCCCCAGCCTAGAGCTCTCTGGCTAACTGGCTCTGTGGTCTTGAGCAAGACACTTTCTCTCTCTGAGCCTTTTTGATAACTCTGATCCTTGAATGTTCGGAGCCTTTGCCCTAACCGTGTGCCCTCTGGAGGCACCAACCCTTCCCCTGCATTCTTCAGACTACAGAGTGGTTGTCACCTCTTCCAGATGCCATCCTGACCACCCATGTTGCCTGAGTCTCTCACTCTCTACTTTGTCAAGCTTGTACTGCAATCTCAGATGATCCTGTTAGTACTTTTGCTTGTGTGTTATCTGTCTGTCCCCCCACCTGGGAGCTCTGTGCCCTCAGGGACTCATGAAATTGTCGGATGAGTTATAGAGGCTGAAGAATACAAGAAGATACTCCTGTCCTGGCATCTAACTGACCTGAATTTAAAATGTGCTCACACAATAAATTTGCTCTGAGGCCGTATTATCCAGGTGACTCAAATTCTCTGAGCCTCATCAGTTTTCTCATCTGCCAAGTGGAACATGGCTCTCCTCCGCCTCTGATGTTATGCCTTGTTCCCACCTTGGCCCCCAATCCTAGGAAGTGGACATAGCCAGGGACTGATCCAGGTCAAGTTCATCTTGCTTCCGTTAGCTCTTCCGTTATAGCTGCTGCCTCAGCACATCATCCATCGGCATACAGGTGGTGCCCCTCCTGAGGTGGGGCCCTGAGCATCAGAGGCAGCCCAATTTTCTGGGGGCCAGATGGAATCCCCACCCCCTGAGGCCCTTCAGGGAGCAGTTTCAATTCACGGGCCATGTCTGAGGCAGCATCTATTATTACCTTGTTCGTTTCATGCAATACACCCCAGCACACGTGCCCAAGCCACACACCCACAGGGGCCAAAGCAACCCAGACACTCCAGTCTGCATCTGTCCCCTCGTGCTCACAAATCCCTGGTGTCTCAAGGGAGACCCATTCAGACACAACAAATGCCTTGTCTGTGTTCGAGACGCCCCCACAGTCAGACTGGGACATGAGACTTCCCTTCCTGGATAGGGCAAGGACCTCCAGCCCAGTCCTCAGGTGGTAGACACTTGTGGTCTTGCCACCTAGGGACCCCCCACACACACACTGCCAAGAGGCCAGCCTCCCCCAAATCCCCTCTCACAAGGTAACAGTGAGACTCAGGGGCTTTAGAAACCAGGCAAGTTTTAAATACATGTTGACACAATATTAACATTAAATACACATCATAAATAAGCCTTATAAATAAAAAACAGATAAAAACTGATAAAAATTGATAAATTAATCATATCCCTCCAAGGAATTGGCCCAGCAGCCTTTAGGAACCCTCCAGGACAATGGTTTCAGCGTGAGAAAACTCCACCACCAGGGGGAGCAGTCAGCAGCCAGAACCCAAGACCAGGGACTTCCGGGCCCTGGAAGGTCTGCAAAACGCTCAGTCTGCACCCTTGTCCATTCACACCGCCTGTACCAATTTATGGAAAGAATTTACAATCTCCCCATGTCACAGAGTCCCAGCAACTGACAGGCAGAGAGGGCTTTACACGGTCCCCAAATCCCTCAATTCACAAAGAGAAAACTGAAGTCCAGAGAGGTAAAGTGGCTTGCCCGAGGCCACACAGGGAGTTAGAGGCCAAGCTGGGAGCTGAGCCCCATTCTTTGGACCCCCCAGATCAGTGCTTCTTCTAGGACACTCTGCCCCTGTCACAGCTGTTTAAAGTGAGGTCACCCAGACGTCCAGTCCAGGTGTCTGGTCTGAGACTGGCAATGAGGCATAGGAGGCCAGCTCAGGCCTTGACCTCCCCCTCGGAACCATGCCTACCATGGAAAGGAGGAAGTCTGGGGGCAACAGCTCTGCAAGTCATGAGAGGGAAGGGCCGGCTGGCCTCTGGCGAGCAGAGCAAGGGGGGGCGGTCAGTCTCACCATGAGTCAGCCTATGTCATCAGACCCCTGAATCAATGGAAAGTTGGCCCCGCGTGGCCTGACCCAGCCACCCCACTGGGTCTGGGGAACTTAGGGCTGGGGGGAGCAATGGCCTGATCCTATCCCCCCAGCCTGGGAGGAGGTAGAGGAGCTGGGCTGGCCCTTACCCCTTAAAGTGCACTTCTGAGAGGTGGGGAAGTCAAGGGAGCGGGCTTAAAGGCCTAGGGAAGGCTGTGCCATCCTAAGGGGCACTGCTGGGGCGCCCCCTAAGGCTACCGGGGCAGCTGCCCCCTTGTCACGAGTCTCTTGCCCCTCATGGAGGGTTGCATCTTGCGAGCCCCCTTCTGCAGGGCCCAGCGGGGGCTGTGTCTCCGGCTCCGGCTGGGACTCTCCCTCCACTTGTGGAAGACCTGCCCTACTGAGTGCATGAAGCGGTGGTAGCCACGCAGGAACTGGCAGCCCTCTAACTTGCGCTGAAAGGTGTCTGATGCAGGGGTAGGTGGCGGCGAGACCCCCGAGCCTGCCTGAGTGGGTTCAGCTGTCTCAGAGGAGCCTGGAAGCAGCTGGGCCAGGCAGTAGATGTTGTTCCTGATCCCATAGATATACATCTTCGCTGTCACAAAGTCCTGGACTTCAGGGAGTTCCAGCTGGAAAGTGGTCAGTCTGTGTAGGATGTGGCCCAGCTTAGCATTGAGGGTCTGCAGGAAGCTCCTCCTCCTGCCGATCCCAAGCAGGGCATTCTCTTTGGGAAAGACCCCGGGGCGCTCTTGGCAGTACTCTTTCAGTCCAGGCACGTCCAGGCCTTGGATGCGCATCTGGGGGGTGGGTGGGGGGAGAATCAAGCGGTGAGTGCTGGAGCCCCCACAACACACACACACACACAGACAAGTGTGCTCTAATTAGCCTTGAATCACTCAACCTCATCCATCCTCTGTTTAATCCTCCCATTATACAGATCCAGAAACTGAGGCCCAGGAGGGGAGAGGACTCTCCCCTCACACACCGTCACTGCAGGCAGGGTCAGGGGGATATATGGGGCCTGGTGGGGGTGACCACACAGGCAGCAAGTGTGGTGTAGGGAGTGTCAGTAGGAAGGTGACCATGAGCTACAGGAGGGCAGGCCTCTGTTTTGCTCCATCTCTAGGGCCCAGAACATGGCACGTGGTAGGTGTGCAATAAGCATGCTGAACAAACGGAGGGAAGAGGCAATGGGGTTTGGGTCCACACTCGAGGCCCACTGAGCTAGGGAAGCTGTATGGTCTCAGGGTTGGGCCTGGGATACTAGAGGTGGGCCTGGGATCACACGGGGACTCGGTTTCCCCACCCCCACCCCCATATTGAGTGGGAGTTAGGCAGGTGGGGGTTGGGCCTGATCCTCTCTGGAGTTTACTGCTGCCCTACCTCCCAAGTTCTCTGAGACTCAGGGGCCACCAGAGGCCCGGCACTCACATAGGGGTCCAGCAGCCTGCTGGTGTCCTGCATGATGTCCGCCTGATGCTGGAGCTGCTTGATGAGCTCTTGGGCATCACTCAAGCAGCTACCCGTGGCCACTGGCTTCAGGAACAGGAGTCTGAGGACCAGACCTGGGGCAGAGAAAGGGGGTGTCACCTGATTTGGTGAGGAATTCACAGTAGGTGGCTTTCAGAGGAAAGGGCACTCAAGAGGGCCTTGAAGGGGTGCCGCCCGTCATCCCAGGCTTTGTGCTGTGGAGGGTGGGACTGGGCGCTGCCTATGCACAAGAGCACCTGCTGGGGCCACTGCTACCTGTCCAGTGAGTTACTGCCCAGAACCTAAAACAACCGCTGTGATTCACCAAGTAAGCCTTTGAGGGGAGGTTGTGGGGCCCGGCTGGGGCTCCTGTGCCTGCCAATCCCGCCAACCTCAGGAGCTGACATGCGGTGGCCCAGGTGGGGCTGCTGTCTGCAAGACCTCTGAGTTAAGGGATAGCTACTGCCACAGGACCCTGGCCCTCCATGCAGGTATGCAGGTGAGCTCAAGAGGGCTTCAGGGTGGGCAGCCTGGTGCCCCGAACTGTCTGAGGAACCATCCAAAGGTTCCATCTGGAAAGGAAGTGCGAGGTCATTCAGCTCGTGCCCCCATTTTACTGACAGGAAAACCAAGGCACTGAAAACGGGTTGCCCAGGTCATGCAGCGCCAGCCTGTTCCCCGACCTTGAGCTTCCCTCCTCTCCCCACTTCTGGTCAGGCCCACCAGGGATGCTGTGAGCCTGTCAGAATGTTCCAGGGGCTGGGCACAGTTACCGCTTGCCTGCCTCCCTCCCCGCCCCCCACCCAGCAGCCACGTGGTCGGAAGGGGCCTGTGGTGCAATGGCCCGGAAGGCAGTGACACCATGTTCCGTTCCTAAGAACCGTTCGGGACCTTGGGGAAGAAGCTACTGGGGAGGGCAGAGGGGCTGGGCGCCCAGGGACAGCAACCACAGGGCACCCCTCGCCACCTCCCTAGGTATCTGCTGCCCATGTGAGTGTACATGTGGGACCAGGGTGTCTGCCTGGTGTGTGTCCAGGTCTGTGTGAGGCTTAAGGGAGCCCCATCCACTGTGGGGACTCCAGGCTGCATGTGGGGGTTCCCAGGTTGGTGAGATTGAGGGCTTTGAATGATGTCACATGGCTCTGTGTGTGTGTCACCCTGTGGGTGTGGCTATGTGTGCTGTGTGATTTGTGTGGGCTCCAGGGTCCCCAGGCCTGGCTGACTGTGTCTATTCATCCCGGACCCTGCGAACTGAGGCAAAAAGGAGTCCCCTCCAGACATTACCCCATTTTTCTGCTCAGCTTCTGCAGCTTCCTCCTCTAAGCAGCACAACTCCCACCTCCCTCCTGCTTCCCCAGCTTCTCCCCTAATCCGTCCCCTTCCCTTACTCCCTGGCGCCCAGAGTTGCCTCTACATCGCCTACCCCTGGAAGCCCTCCGGGGATACCCCTCCTCTACCCAGTGAAGTTGCTGTGTTCTCAGTGGACCCCTTTCTTTGCCTGACCTCCTGGCTCTCTTTCCATCTCAGCATCCTTCTGTCTAGTGCCCAATCTTCCCAGCTCCCAGAGGACAGAGGGTACCCCTGCTCCTCACTGGCACCTGGAGGCACAGCAAGTAGGTGCTAGTGGGGAGGAAGGAAATACTTACTGAGCAGTATCCTCCAAGTAAGCTGTGCCTGCATGCTGGGTGTCCAAGCTCCAGCCCTCGCCTACTGGGGATGACACCTCCAGGCTGGGTGCCCTGCGGGCTGACAGCCACTTTATTGCCTGCCGGAGTGATTGGCCAACACCTCGTGAGGTGGGTGGGGAGGGGGAAGGGGGAGGGCAGGCCTTCTGGGAACATGACCCCAAAAACCAAAGTTTCCACGGGCGGCCAATGAGTGCTGGGTATGGTGGCATGCCTGCTCCTCCTCCTGTTTTCTTCGAATTCGTTCTTCGAGGTCACCCCCACGCCCAAGGATGATGCAAACTACAGCCTCACTCAGCCTTCCTGCAGTGAACAGGGAGCGAGGGGGTCCGTGCCATCTGTAGGGCGCTACGCCGGGAATAGAAGGAAGAATCTGCCAGCCAGGCCCCTTGATGGCCCGCAGGTCACTCTCAGCCCAGGAGCCCTCAGCCTCACAGGCCGCTGTGGTTTGGGGCTGAGGGGAGTGAGACATCTTCCTTCTTGAATGTCCTTCCCGCCCTCCTGCTGGGGCTGTTAGGACATCTGTGAGCAGAAACCACCGGGCTCTGGGCACAGAGCCAGACCCAGGCTGGCAGCCCCGAGATTGTGGTTCTGGCCCCAGGACCCGCATCCCCCAGTAGAGCTCCTGGCTGTCTCCTGCCCCCACCAAGCACCTTCCACACAAGCAGCCTTCCCCATCCCAGGCCCATTGCCACAGCCAGTCCCTTTCTCTACAGACAGGGTTCTCTGGGAAAAATCAGGTACATGGAGCAAGAGAAACAGGAGATCAGGGTTCAAGCCCACTGACAAGCTGTGTGACCTGAGGCAAGTTGTTTAATCTCTCTGGGTCTCAGAGGCCCTACCTGTAAAATGAGAATTAAAAAAAGTATTCCCTAGCCTACTTCACAGGGCTGCTACCTTCATGGACACAAAACGCAAAAGTTCTTTGAAGGAAAAATGAAAGATACAAAAGTCTAATTCCAAGTACTAGCTGTCGGGGGTGTGAGATGGGGAGTGGAGGAGATGGGGAAGCTGTGAGCTCAGAGGGGAAGCCGGAGAGGGGGAGTCACCGTGGTGACGGTTGGGGACCAGGTTTCACTTTCAAAGATAGTGATCATGGGTTGGTCCTCTGTGTCTCACAGATCTCTGAACATCAGAATGAACAGGCCCCGGAGACAATGCTTCCCTTGTCAACCAGCTACTTCACAGTGGGGTAAACTGAGGCCTAAGCAAGGGCAGACCAAGAGGTAGAGGAGCTGGCCCAGGCCTACAGGCCATTCCCCGTGGCCCCAGCACATCTATCAAGCCTGAAAGGGTCATTGGCCTGCACCCTCAGGAGCCTGGCAGGGAGGAGGGTGTCAGAAGGCTGGGGAGCCAGGGTGCGGGGGGGCTGCCAGGGAGACCCGAGCTATTCCAGCTGGGGAGAGAATTGGGCCTGTGGAGCCTAGACTAGGAAAGCCAAGGTGGCCAGGGCCAGATGCCTTCCTGTTCGTTCCCGCCCCTGGCACCCATCATGACCATTAAGGCTGTTTCCATCTGCTATCCCCTCTGTAGAAAATCCCACCATCAATCATCAAATTTTTATTTGCCCCTACTCAGTGCCAGCCAAACCCAAGTGCTGAGGATCCAGCAGTAGGTAAAACCAGACACACCCCCATGCCCATGTGTCTCATCCTCTACCCACTCCCTAGCACCCAAGCACAGCACTTACTACACCATGCCCAATCACCCCACCATCGCCACCCACGAAGGTCAGTTCTGGATTCTCCTCCTGAGAATGTCGCTTCCGCTAAATTCCTCCTCTCTGTGCCCACCCCCGCAAGGCTGCTTCCTCTGCCCATGCCTTCTTCATTTCACATCCCTGATTTCATCTAGCAACAGTCCTGGGAGGGGGAATGGCTGGCAAGGATGCATTGGCTCCCTTTAGTAAGGAAACTAAAATTCAGAGAAGCTCAGGGCCTGGCTCCAGGCAGAAGAAGCAGGTCTGGCTGGAGAGCTTCTTGCCCCTCTCAGCTGCTACGGACCAACCTCCACACTCGGGGGACAGCCATGCGCTTTACCTTGTTCTCCCCTCCCCATAGTCCAGAGAGGCCGATGGTCTCCTTAGTTTAAAGAGCCCTCTGAGGCCCAGAGATGTGAAGTTGCCCTACCTGAGGTCCCCCTACGTGGGAACATTGAAGAGGAGCAGGGCACTCAAACCAGGGCTGTTGAAACTAAAAGACCATAGTCTGAGCACGTGGCTCATCGAGGTGCCTGAGCAGGCCCCAGGGACGAGGGCTTATATATTGGTTTGCTCGAGCTGCAGTACCAAAATACCAGACTGGGTGGCTTACATAAAAGAAATGTATTTTCTCACAGTCCTGGAGCTACAAGTCTGAGATTAAGGTGTCATCAGGGTCAATTTCATCCTGAGGCCTCTCCTTGATTTGCAGATGGCCACCTTCTCATTATCTCCTCACAAGGTCCTCTCTTGGTCCACATGTGTCTGTCCTAATCTCCTCTTCTTATAAAGACACCAGTCATACTGGATTAGGACCATCTATGTGAGCTCATTTTACCTTAATTACCTCTTTAAAGGCCCCATCTCCAAATAGTCACGTTCTGAGGGACTAGGGGTTTGGACATCAACTAACATATGAATTAGAGGGACACTGTTCAGCCCATAACAGCTTATAAGAAGGGGGTGTGGTTGGAGGACTGCAGGAAGTGCGGACACTGGGGGAGACTCCAGAGATGGGTGAGAGGGGGCACTGATGGGCAGGAGGACAGGAAGTGGCCCCATGGTGAGGAGGCCTGGCTGCCCATTCAATCAAAGTGTATAGCGAAGATGCGAAGATGCGTCAGCATTTCTGGTGAGGTCAGCACCCAGTGACGTCCCTCTCGCCAGCAGGAAAAGCTTGCAACACGGCCCAGCCAGTATAAATAGGCTCCCCAACCACAGCACCCGGGCTGTCCCCTCTTCCCGGGGCCACGTCAGCCAGTTCCGCGTGATTTGGAGGGGAAGAGCGGACCAGCTTGGTTCCTCAGAACTATTGCTTCCTCACTTTCTGGCCCAACCTCTGGCTGTGGGGCCTTTAAATGCAAGGATAGAACCTGGGGTGGTCTGGGTGACAGGTCAAAATTGCAGGCCGCTCCTCTGGTCCACTGGGTGGAAAGATGGTGGCCCCTGACCTGCTGGGTGAAAGGAGGAGACCAATCCGCTTGTGAACTCAGTATTCTTGGCCCAGTCACATCCCCTTTCTGAGCCTCAGTTTCCCCTCTGTAGATGACAGTAGTACAACTTAACAATCAAGAGGCAAACAACCCAATTCAAAAATGGGCAAAGGGTTTGAATAGACATTTCTCCAAAACAGAGAGACAAGTGGCCAATAAGTACATGAAAAGATGCTCAACATCATTAGCCAAAAGGGAAATGCAAATCAAAACCACAATGAGATACCACTTCACACCCACAAGGATGGCTGTCATCAAAGACAGACAATAACATGGCGAGAACATGGAGAAATCTGAGCCTTGGTACCCTGTTGGTGGGAATGTACAAAGGTGCAGCTACGTCTGGCAGTTCCTCAGGTGGTTAAACATAGGGATGTCAGTCACCCAACTGTCCCACACCTAGATACATACCCAAGAGAATTGAAAATGTATGTTTACACAAAGACTTGCACACAAATATTCATAAAAGCATTTATTTATATTAGCCAAAAAGTGGAAGCAACCCAAATGTCCATCAACAAAAAATGGATTTTAAAAAACTGTGGTCTTGGGCCGGCCAAGTGGCGCGTTGGTTAGGAGTTGGCTTGGGACGCCAGCTGTGAGCAGCAGGGCCCTGGTTTGGATCCCACATGAGAGCCAGTGACGCTGAGCCCTCTACAGCTAAGATGATGAACAACAGCTTGATCTGGAGCTGGGCTGCCATGAGTTGCCAGTGATGACATAGGCTGCAGTGGGGCTGGCCGGCAGCGGGCATGAGTTTTCGTGAGCTGCCGTGAGCCACTGTGAGTGGCCGTCCAATGGCTGACAAGCGACTGCCTCACCCAGGAAGAGCGCAATGATAATACCAACATGGGCCAGTGAAGCGACGTCCTCCACAACTAAACTGAAGAACAAAAGGACAGCAACTTGTCAGTTCCCCTTCCCTGATTCCCCAACGCTGTTCCCCTCCCCCAATTTCCCAATAAAATTTTGAAAAACAAACAAACAAAAAAACCTGTGGTCTTTAGAGCTTCTGGAAGGAACCCAGCCCTTCATATACCTTGATTTTTAGCCTAGTGAACGTTATTTTGAATTTCTGGCCTATAGAAGTACAAGATAAATGTTTTGCCTTAAGTCACTATAAAAAAAAAAGTGGTCTATCCATTCAAGAGAATATTATTCAGCCATGAAAAGTATTGAAGTATTGACGTATGCTACAATGGGGGTGAACCTCAAAAATATTATGCTAAGTGAAAGTAGCCAGTCACGAAAGACCACATGAGTCCCTGTATATGAAATGTCCAGTATAGTATATCTATAGAGACAGAAAGTAGATTAGTGGCTGCCAGGGTCTGGAGGGTCTGGGGATGGGAAATGATAGCTAATGGGTGCAGGGTTTCTTTTGCGGTGATAAAATGTTTCTGAATTAGGTAGTGGTGATGGTAGCACAATCTTGTGAATACACTAAAAACCACTGATTATGCACTTTAAAATGATGCATTGGATGGCATGTGAATTGTACCTTGGTTTTTTAAAATGCAGTGGCAAATGCTGCCTTGCAGGATGGTCAGCATAATTCAGTGAGATCATGCCTGAAAGTGCCTATCCCTTAGCAGGAGCTTGGTAAACTCTTATCTACCAGCCGCTGGGGCAGATGAAGGCTCATGTTTGCTTATGTCACAGGGTGGTTTTAAGGATGGTTGGGAAAGACATCATTACATAAGACCGGGGTGAGCAAGACTCTACCCATAAGGTCAGGGGGTCACCCTCAACTGGGGGATCTTCGGCTGGAGACCTGCTACACAGGTCTTCTGGAACCAGGTGTGTCCACAGGTGTGGGAAGCCATGCCCCCCTGTTCCTAGTGGCTCTCCACTAGGAACTGATCCTCCTTCCAAGGGGCCTGAACTCCTATTCAGAGAAATGCAGCAGAGAGAGAGACAGAGAGAGAGAGAGAGATTACTTCTGTGCAGGAACCTATTACTATCTGCCTCACCCTAGATTGGGCCCCTCTGCAGGGAACCCCCAAGTCAAGGAGAAGGCAGGTGGGGGCACACGAGTCTCCTCTGAGGTAGAATGACCAGGAGACAAGAGGCTTGCCCTGCTGTCTGCTCTCTGATTGGCCTGAGAGCCTCACCTCCTCACCACCACCTGGCCACCCTCCCTGAGCCCAGGGGCCTCTCTGTGAGGTGAGGGGACGGGTGACATGACCACAGAGCCTACAGAGGGCCCACAACCCTGCAAGCCCCATGGGGCCCCTTCGTGGATCTAAGCACTGAGAAGTCACTGTAAATAAAATAACCCTAAACATTAACTGAGGATCAGGAAGTCCAATGAGTCCTGACTTTTCTCATGATGACAACATACAATGTCTACTTTGAAATGCCACATTCTTGCCAAAAATGTTTTGGTGCCCAGGCATGTACCCAGTGGTGATAATCGGCATGTTTCTGAAGCCCTTTGGTGCGCTGGGCCAAGTTTTGAGCATTTCACATGGGCGAGCTCACTGAATCCTTGCAACCACCTTATGAGGCAGAAATCATTGTCTCCGTCCTATAGATGGGGAAACTGAGGCCTGAGAGGTGGGGTATTTGGTGGAAGACCACACAGCTGGGAGGGAGCAAAGGCTCAACCAAAATGAGGACAAAGGGCTCTCAGAGTGGGGAGACGGGAGATACACTCCCTCAGGGGGCAGCTGCCAGAGACAAGGAAGAGGGCTTGGCGGTATTTCTGTAGGTCTGGAAAGATAACGCTTTCTTTGAATGCAGAATGTGAAAAAAAAGCTGCTACATATTCCATGCGAGATAACTGCATGAGGCCACATGCAAACAGGACCCCAGAGGACCAGAGAGGAAGGCAAGGAGGAAGGGGGAAAAAGAGCCACTTGCAAAATAGCTTTGCTGCCACTGCAGCACTCTGGAGGGTCTTGTACAACACAGCCTGGTCCCACTCCCCTGGACTCCCATTGACATTCGGGTAAGGCCAAGGTCATTACCACAGACACCAGGCCCTGTTCACCTCCCCCGCCTCACTCACACCTCTGTAGCCTGCCACCTTCCTGACCCTCCTCAGCCCCTCAGGGGAGCCAGGTGCTCACCCCAGGGCCTTTGCACATGCTTTTCCCACTGCCTGAACACTCCACTTACTCAACTGCCATCTGGACATCAAGGTCCAGTCCAAGCTTCACCTCTTCAGAGAAGCCCTCCTAACCTCTCTCCACCCCAGGCTGGTGCCTGTCCCTGCTCCCCTGACCCTCCCAGAGTTCCACGTACCCCTCTTTGTAGCACTCTTCAATGTTGTAAACTTTTACAACTGTGGGGTGGTCTCCTCAGCCAGACTATAAATTTCAAGGGTGTGCACTGTGTGACAGGGGTGACTCCCTATTGCCCCTCTCCAGAGCACAACATAGGCTCCGAATGTAGTAGGTACTTAATAAACCCTTAATGAATGGATGAGTGCATGGGTGTACAGGTGTGGCCATCTGTAGAAGCCCCAAAAAGGTCATCTGTGGTCTCCAGGGTGCAGCCTCCAGACATGTCCCCATCCCAGATCTAGTGCCCCTGCAGCCAGGCCTCTGTGAGTGCAGGCCCACCTAGCTCCAGGCAGGAGCCGGTTCACTTGGAATCTTCGGCAAGCCCTCTCCTGGCCGCTTCTCTCCAAGGAAATCAGAATCATATCACTCACAACACACCGAAGCACATGACCTCGTTTTGGGGAAGCCTCAATGTCAAAATGCTGACTTTTCCTTTATGATAATTTTTCTAAAGCAAATTCAAAATCTATTCTTTCACCCACTGCAGATGTCAACACTTTCCTGGAAAACGAACTGAAAAAGAAAAGGCCAAGGCATTCCTCCTGCTTCCTTTAAAGAATTCGCTTCACAACCAATTCCACATAAACAGCACTTAACAGCCTCATAGAAAGGGGCCAATCTTCACCTGAAGGGACAATCCTGCATTTTGAAAACCAGACAAATCATGGTGGCTTGTCAGTCCCTCTTTCAGCTTATATTTAAGTGACTCACTGTACGTGTTGGGCACCAGCGTTGGTGTGGGAGATAAAACGCCTGGCAAGAAAGACAAGGCTTATAGATGAGTGAAATTACTATAAATGCCTTTTTATATCTGGGTTCTGAATGGTGAATAAACACACACACCAATATCCAGCAAGTGGAGAGGCCTAGAAGACCCATTGGTCAGGCTGCCCATTTCTGGCCACAGAAGAGGATGCCACCCAGCCTGGCCTTGGTCTAACAATACACCTGCATCCTGAATCTTCCCAGGACTAATGTCAGACTCAGGAGACATGCCTCCCCCTTGTGGCTGGGTTTCTGAGCCAGGAAGTCCCTGGTCTTACACTGTGGAAAGCCACCTTCCCCAACCCCATGGGGTGGGGGTGGGGTCCTGTCAAGGGGATAAGAACGTGGCCAGCACACCCAGGGAGACAGTGATTTCCCTGGCCCCTGGTCCCTGCTTAAAACCCAGACCAATCACACAGCGTGTCTCAGCTACACAGGACATGGCAGTCTCTTTTCTGCTGGTTGAGCTGGTTTCCTGGCACTTGCAAGAGGGAGTCCTTAGTCTAGCCACAAGCATGAGGATGGGGGCAGGAGGGGTGGAGGGCATTGGAGGGAGGAAGTGGGATGGGCTCGGAGCTGCACCAGCACAGTAAGTGAAGCAAAAGCTCGGAACCTTTGCTCAACAGAGAAGACACAGCAACTGGAGATAGATGGGGGAACTGACTAGGGTTCCCGTGGGGCTGTCTACAAATGACAGCCCTGGTCCCAAGGGGAAGCTCAGGACACAGAGGTGGGACTCACTTGCAGGGATACTATCAGCCTGGAGGAAATGACCTAGGATAGGTGCCGGGAAGACCTGCCTTCTTCTCACTCTTGTTCTTGGGGAGACATCAAGGAAACTCTGGGCATTTATCTTGATGTGAAACAAACAAACAAAAAAACAAATCCCACAGCTCTAAAGGGAGACAAGGCTATCAAAGCTTGCTCTGTCCAATAGCCTGCTGGTGGCCATTCAAGGGGTGAGGGCCCCAGGGCACCCTGTCCACAGATCGGGTATATAAGGAAGAGCAGCAGACAATATGGCATTAATTGAAAATGCTGTCCATCTCCACAGCCGAGAAGGCAGATCGTAATACCCAAAAGGTGAGAACAACTCAAATGTCCATCAACAGATAATGGTTTAAAAGTATGGTGTGTCCATACAATGGAATATTACTCAGCCACGAAAAGGAATGGAGAGCTGACATATGCTGCCACCTGGATGCACCTTGAAAACATTATGCTGAGTGAAAGAGGCTAGACGCCAAAAGTCACATATTATACAATTCCATTTATATGGAATGTCAGGAATAGGGAAATGCAGAGAGACAGAATGCAGATTGGTAGTTGCCAGGGGCAGAAGGGAAGGGGAATGGGTACAGGATCTCCTTTTGAAGTGATGCACATGTCTTGGAACTAGATAGAGATGAAGGTTGCACACCTTTGTGAATGGACTAAATGCCACTGAGTTATTCACTTTAAAATGGCTAATTTCATATTGTATAAATTGCACCTCAATTAATAACCTGTTTTTTTTAAAAAGAGGCTGAGCTTAAGAACACAAAAAGCCCAGGAAAACCAAGGGGCTAGAAAGCAGACAGTCAGCTGCAAAGGAGCAGAAGAGTCAGAGGGCCTCCCAAGGCCTCTCCTGTGTTACTGCCTGGCTAGCACCTGTCCCAGACCTCATTTGTCCATGTAGAAAAGACTCGCCTCAACTTAAAGGCCAGGGAATGCAGCTGCTGGGAGGGTAGGGTCCCGGCTTTGGGAGAGAACAAGTCTAGGGCGAGGCACCGAGTGGCAGGGCAGCCAGGAGAGCGAGTGCAGGCTGGAAGTTCTCAGAGCCAGACTTCCTGAGGGGGGAGCTGCCGAAGGCAGGAGACCAGGGAATGAAGGGACACACTAGGGCTATGCTGGGGAAAATGTGCTTGTGCAGCCAGATGTGGGAGAGACCGAGGCAGGGAGACCAGCAGGAAGTCTGGGGCAGCAATACAGGTAAGGACAACCGTGGGCTGAATCAGGGAACTTGGAAGTGTGGGTGTCATGGTGGAGGGCCCAGGCTAAGGGGCTTATACACAGTGGGACAGAAAGCAGGGCCAGGCTTATTTGGGCTGCAGACAGAGGAGCACAGACAGAGATGGAGGGGACGGTGAGGCAGGAGGGAGGCCAGGGAGGATGAGGCTGAGGCAGCCGGGGGCGAGGGCAGAACGTGGATGGCGGGGGCGTGCAGAACAGACCTCCACTCCTCTGATGACTACAGGGAGCTGGGCCTTCAGAGATCAGGGAGAGGCAGGGAGGGGATATGGGCCCAGGGAAGGAAAGTGGACAGAAGGGTTCACATGGGCACATGTGTGAACATGAAAATGCAAAAGATGCACACATGTGTGTACACACGGACATAAAAAAGTTCCCGGGCTGCAGTCTGAAACAGACATACAGAAACACGAACCACGTAGGCTCACATGTACATACACAGGCATAGATGCACACTCCAGCAACACAGAACACGTGCAGAGATGGAGCCAAGCACACAGCTGATACTCATACATAATTGGATGCATGTAACAGTCATAGACACACAGACCTCCAACAGAGACACACCCGGAGACACCAATAGTTAGAGACGTGTAGATGGACACACACTTTCCACTGAAAGACTGGTTTGTACAGATGCACATGGCCTGCACTGACTGCAAATAAAGTCCTGCATATACATAACCACGTAGCACACGGATACCCATGCGGCTCACGCATCCACTCGGAGCCATGACCAACCTCCTGGGAAGGAAGTTCTAGGCAGTCCCATTTGAGGCAGCCTTGCCTCTGAAACCCCAGCACTAGGGTCCGCCTGGGAAAGTGAGACACAAACCACGGCCATTGCCCAATCCATCCATCCGGCCTGGCCCAAGGTCAGGGAGGAGCCAGGGCCAGGCCTCGCGTGCCTGCCCACGCACTCGTTGCCACCAGCAGCAGACACCCAGCCACCAACGCAGACAGCTGGGATTGCAAGGGACCTTGCAAAATCATTCTATCCCTTAGGGTTCAGCTAAAGTGTCCCTTCACCAAGGGAACCTTCCCAGGCTCCTATGGGCATGGTGAACCTTCTTTTTGAATTCTGATACACCATGCCCAGCTGTGTGACCTTGGGCAAGTCACTTTACCTCTCTGTGCTTCATTTCCTCGTGTAAAGGGGGATAAAAAGTGTGTGTTGAACACATGAATTAATGGAGCCCTCCTCCCCCTCCCCCGCATAGGGATGGGGGAGTCAGCTAGCCACAGACTGGGCTCCCCCTCCTGGCTCCTGCTTCGTCCCTTCCCACCTAGTGGGATCCTGGGGCCCGGTGGAACATCGAGAAGGCATGTGGTTTATTCTTCTCTTTACATAGGACCAAGAAGCCAGCTGTGGGGCAACTTGGCAAGCACGGCCCTGCCTAGCAGGGGTGAGGGTGAGGACTTTAAATCCTGAATTTCAGGCAGAGGGGTCCGAGCAGCCATGGCCAAGGATCAGACAACCCCTAAAGACCACAGCCCAGCCTGGTCACTACAAGGAGGACTTAAGAGGTCATTTCCTCTATGTAGGCATGAAAATAAGGGTGGAAATGCACAGCTGACTCTGCCTGCCTGCGGTTTCCTCATCTCCTGTCCCCACCCACCCAAGAGCCCACCACCCAGGTCCACATCCTCCCAGCAGATGCTGGACACCAGGCTAGCGGTCGTAGGGCTGAGAGCACCTTCCCACTCCCTGAGTAGCTGTGGGCAGGGGCCTCCCAGGCCCAGGCTGCCATCTTTATGAGGACAAGCTCTCAGGTCCGGGGCCTTGATCCTTGCACTCAGGAGTGACCGTGCTGATGTGAAGAGGTGGGCTGGGGCTCCCAGGGCTAGGAGGACAAGGACACAGGCTGCATGCCAGGGAGCACCCCCAACTCTGGTTATGAATGACACAAACTGAGCCCAACTCCAGGCCTGGGATGACCAGACTGACATCATTTGCCCTAGGAACCTCCGGGATGGGGAAGCACTGGGTGGGACAAGGAGGTGATCCCGTGAGCCCCTACTTCGGCCTGAGACAGTGCAAGGCCTGTCTGATGATAGCGTGCAGAGCTTCAGTCACGGGTGAGGTCCAGGGTCACATCCCTGGAAGGCACCCCTTCTTAGTTGAGTGTCCTCAGGCACATCCCAAACCCTGCTCCCCTGACTATAGTGGGTCTCGGTCTCCCTGGCGCTTCTAGAGCACATCTCCCTTTTTATAACCCACTGAAGGCAAAGAGCTGGCCCAGTGACCCCCATGGATACTCTGGGAGCTAAACCCTCCACACAGACATACACACATGGGCACGCTGACCTCCAGGCCTGGGTCCCAGTCAGATCAGCCCACCGGGGCATGCCTGGGCCCCCTCCCCCAGACCAGTCCCATGGGCAGCCCCAAGAACTAACTGATGCTGGGTTAGGATCTGGTTTGAGGGACCAAGTGAGGCCTAAATTCCTTGGAAAGCCAAGATGATAAAAACACCCAAATCAGGCAGGTCTCAGAGGGAGACAGACAGATGGACAAACCCTCAGAGATGGCCAGAAGCTCTCTAGCCGCAGGTCAGGTAACCCCAAGAATTCTGGTTCTAAAGCCCCTACCTCAGTCCAGGACATCCCTTGAGTCAGGGTCCAGGGCAGGCCCTCTAGGAAGAACCAGGACCCCCCACACCCTACGAAAGACAAACTGTAAAGAACTGTCCCCTTTCCAGGGTCAAGGGGCATCGGGTCCTGAAGGAGCTGACTCCTAGGTCTCCATGCACATGGGGAAACTGAGACCAAGGGGAAGGTGCTGGCCCAGGGTCCCCAACTGCTCACTCACCGGGCCAGGATGCGCTCTCAGCTCCTCTGATCTGCAGCCCCCAGGTCCTCAGGAGCAGGGCGGGCGCACTGCCAGAGGCCTGGCCCCCCTTCTGACTTTTCTGGGGAGCCACAGCAAGCTGAGTACACCGAAGTCACACCCTTCTTCCCTTCCTGAATGTGGGCGGGCCTGGGCTGAAGGCACCTGATAACCAACCCAGGGCATCTGTGGGGCCCAGTGGGCCACAGTGGAATCCCAGCCTCATAGAGTGCGGAGATGGCCCCTCCGTGACTGGAAGCCCGGGCCCAGATGTGCTGACTGAGCCTCCGGCCCAGGCGTGCAGCCACTGAGATCAGAACAGGCCCCAGGATGCCCTCCAGGCCCCTGTCCGATCCTCCTGGCCATGGGAAGCCCAGTGTGTGGACTCCCAGGCCCCTGCTCTGCCTGGCCCCCTCCCACCACTACTCCAGCAGAGCCCACAGGTCCCTGTGAAGGACAGCCAGACAGGCTTGGTCCAAAAGAAAGCAGGCAGCAGCCCAGAAGAAAGGTGCTCTTGGGCCCTCCTTGAGGGGGTTTCACAACAGGTCAGCCACACCCAAGGAGGCAGGGAAAGCTGGGGGGATCCCCAGACAGGAGGGTCTAGGAGTCTCTGCTCACGTTCAAAACTTTCTGGACTATACCAGAAGCAGCAAGGAATGAAGTAAGAGCCCAGGCTGCAGAGCCTGGCAGCCCTGGACAGGAGTCATGTAACCTTGGCTAAGTCACCTCACCTCTCAAAGCTTTGGTTTCTCACCTGGAAAATGGTGATGGTTCACTTACCACTCTTGCAGTGAGAACTGAGTGAGGTGAGGCAAGCCTGGCCTGAGCCAGTTACACAGGGAGACCAGGACCTCAGGCAGAGGGGTCCGAGCAGCCATGGCCAAGGATCACACAACCCCTAAAGACCACAGCCCAGCCTGGTCACTACAAGCCCTTTATTAACAAGTTGATTTGGAAAAAAAAAAAAAAAAGAGAGAGAGAGAGAGAGAAATGTAAAAATACTTTTCTTGGAGGCCCCAGGACGGGGAGGCACTGTCAGAACTCACCTGGCCAGGAAAGGCAACCCAGCCAGAGGCAGAACGGAGATTAGGGAGCAGCTCTCCCAGGGCACTAAGGGGGAATAGCTTGGGCCTCAGGCAGGGAATGTGCAAACACCGAGGCCGCTAAGGAGTGATGGGTTGAGGGCTTCCTAGTGGAAGCCCCGAGCACCGTGTTCCCATGGGGGCAGACACGTGTGTCCATGTGAGAGCCAGTGCCTGCACGCAGCTTACATACAGAGAACACAAGGCCCCTCCTTCTGCACGGTCCCCCTGCGCTAATGCGGGAGGGAGGAGAGGGAAGTGGGCTCATCCCAGAGCTTGAGGAAATAGCTTAGAGAAGTCTCTGGAAGCCTGTGGATGAGGGGAGAGCACAGAGGCTGCTGTTCCCCTTAGGCCTCATGAGCCCAGGCCCTCCTGCCGTCGCTGGAGGACCTCAATGACACTGCCGATGCCGTCCTCAGGCACCTGTGGACAGGTGGGGGGAAAGAGAGGTCAGGGCTGCCCCGACGTCCTGGCCCGCCGGGACTACCTCCTGTCCCACCCGCCTCAGTGTCCCTCCAGGAGCCCTCACCATAGCCCGTGGTGCTCACCAGGGCATGGTCAAAGTTGAAGGTGCTGATGTAGTAGGCAGAAATATCGGCCGCAGCCAGGGGACCCGCGATCTGGGCCACGATCCCACATTCATCTGAGGGTTGAGGAGGGAGCCATGTGGATCACCCTGGTCACCCCACAGGCCCTTCCCAGACCCCCAACACACAGGAGCAGCTCTCACCAAAACCCAGGGGCTGTCCTCCGATGCGCACCATCCTCCATAGCTCTCCTGAAGAACTGGTCAGCAGGAGGTCACTGGGGAACCTGGGGGAGGCAGGCAGCCCTGATGACCTCAGAGTCCGATGCTCCACCTCCTCCCTCCCTGAGCCTGGCTTGCTTAGGGTCTGGGGCCCCCCTGGGGTCCGGGGTCACATACTTTTTCTGCGTCTCGGCATCCATGACGATGGAGATGTAGCCCTCAATGAGGGAGAAAGCGAAGAACGTGATGGAGCTGGGTCCAGGATCGCCAGGGGCTGCCTCTTTGGGGGCACTGGGGAGGGACAGGAGGCTCACATACTCTGCTGGGCACCAAGCCCCCTCCGTCTCCTCCCAGTCAGGGGGCAGCTGGGCAGGCCCTCCCGTCTCTGGGCCACTTTCCTTCCCTGTCTGAGGGCCCTGATCTCCTGATGGTGCCGGGTAGGGGTGGGGGAGGAGGATAATGAACCCTGCCTGTGCCAAAGACACAGGACCCCAGGGCTAGGGCGCCTGACCAGGTCACGGCTTGGGGGTGGCTCTGCCCACACACTACAGGAGAGGGCTCCAGCTGCAGCATTGGGACCTTCCCTGAACATTAGTGGAGGGCACATGAGCATCACAGGCTGCCAGGAACCCAGGACACAGCACAGGGCACAGAGTTGCAGAACCAAGGGACGGGTAGAAGGTGGTGGGACAGACCATAGGGAACAATAATGTGAGGACAAGAATAAGTACAAATGAGGCCCACCTGTGGGAGTAGAAGAGGACATCGATTAGGGTGGTGGCAATGGCTGGAAGTGTCTCAGGGTCCAGCGTGAGGACACAAAAGCGGTTCTGCGGGCTCTGGATGGGATGCACCGTGGGGCTGGGCCCTGCAAGTGATCAATCAGGCAGGGGGTGGAGGATGAAAAAAGGGCCATGGGCTGGGGTGCCCCCTGGTGGCTGGCCAGGGAGGGGCCTGGGCTGGGTGTAGAGTCCTCTACAGGAACCTGCCTTGGTATTCCCAGCCCCATCTCCCTATCTTGTGAAGCAGTCATTGTCAGCTAGTCTCCCCCTACACACAGACCCACTCACACAAGCGAAGGGCCCCAATGAGAACAGGAGCCCCCCCACCACCACCACCACCATCTGGGTGTCAGAGGGCACCCTCACCATGCTGAGCTCGGGGAAAGCCATTGCTGGAATCATCCCTGGGAACAGGCACAGGCTCCCCGCCCACCTCTCGATAAATGTCGAATTCCTGGGCTAGCGTGTGAATCACCACGGACAGGTCCTGCTCCCGCACCTAAGCCGCAGGAAGATGGTATATCACATGAGTCCCCAGGCACCCATACCCACCCTGCCCTACACCAGCACCTGTGGGAAACTCACCAGGATGAAGTCCGTCTGGTAAGTGGACAGCATCAGCACAGATACATGGTGCTCGGCCAGCGGTGCAATGACTGAGCGTGCGATCTTGGTGACTCCAGCAGCTTGTACTGCTGTGCCACTGTGGGATGACACATTCATCACCAGCCATGTGGCCTCAGCCACTTGCAGGAACTCGGATGGGGGCAGCTCTGTGGGCACAGGGCACATGACCAGTCAGGGCCTGCAGGGCAGGCCCCTGCCCGTTCCCTACCTGAGCCTTGAAGAGCTCTACCAGGGTAAGGTCAGGTCTGGAGAGCTGTCTCTCTTCCCCAAGTTCTGCTCTTGACACCTGCATGTATGTAAGGACTGAGATGTGCTTCAGGTGCTGGCCTGCCAGGGATTGAAACCTTCCAGTTAAGATCTGAGCTCCAGGGCCGGCCTAGTGGCGTGTTTGTTAAGAGCTGGCTTGGGACGCCAGAGGGTCCCGGTTTGGATCCAACATATGAGGGCCAGTGACACTGCCCTCTACAGCTA